>NC_136488.1:168955762-169103262 GCF_053919585.1 Euprymna scolopes | reverse complement strand
TTTCAAATCGTCAAGTGTGGCGTCTGTTCGCAGAGGAAAATCAGGGAGTGAGTGGTGTACCGAGTTCAGTGTGGAGTTTGAGGCAAACCGACTGGCAAGCAGATTAGCCTTGTCAGTTGCCGTGCAAGCAACCTCATGATTGTTTGTTAGTGGGGGAATAATTGACAGTCCATTATTAACTACGCTGTTGTAGATTTTCCAAAAATCCCGGGTTCCTAATTTCTGTGCTTCGATGCGCTTTCTGGTGGTTTCAGAGTAATCTGTCTTAGCCGTGTCTATCACTCTCTTACAAGTATTTCTAGCTTCTATAAACTTCTGTTTATTTGAGCTGGACTTATGTCGGTTGAATCTGCGGAACGCATGCTGCCTTTGACAAATGGCAGTTGCACAAGCAGAAGTAAACCATTGGGGAGAGTGGGGCTTGCTATAGTATTTCCGTGCGGGAATATGTGCTTCAATAGCAGTTTTGAACCATTCAGTTGTCTCATTTGCACACTGTTCCGCTGGAAGAGTAAAGATATTTTGCCATGGGGCATCTCTGATGAGCTCCCTGATGGCTTCCCAATCAGCCTTTTTGTAATACCTCGTTGTTTTGAGAAGTGGGTCTTCAGTTTTAGGGCGAGAATTTAGGCTGATTTCTACCATTATCACAGCGTGATCAGCATTCCCGAGTGGGCTGTGGGCATTTGTTGTACAGTCATTGGGAACCGTTGTCAGAAAGAGATCTAGAAGTGAGGCATGTTGATCGTGCTGGTCTGGAGAAACGTGTCGGAACTGTAACCAACTGAGATAGGGAATGAGATATAGAAAAGCTATGAGTTGCGCTACCAGCTACGTCTGTGTGATTTGAGAATCCTAGCCAGTTACTGTGGTGGACATTGAAGTCACCAAATACATGTATTTGTGCGCTAGTATCGAGGGAGAGTGCTATATCTATGCTGTCTGAGACTTTGTTTATTAGGGTACAGTCTTGGTTTGAGGGAGAGCGGTAGAGAAAATACAAGTAGCTAATATTGTGTTGCATATTTAGTCTGAAGCACATAAAGGCTTGGCCCTCTGATTCTAGTTTTATTTCTCTAGTTAGGGGGAGGGTGTTTCGAATATAGACTCCAAGTCCATGCATATGTCTGTCCGAGTCCTTACGGTAGAGTGGGAGATAACCAGGCATGTTAAAGTGGTTAGAGGGAATGGAGGAGTGAAGGTTAGTTTCACTTAATGCTAAGATATCCGGAGTGTTTACAAGGAGAAATGACTCAACATCATCTAAGTTAGTTCTAAGCCCGCGGATATTAGTAAATGCAAGCCTCAAGGGAGGAGGCAGGTTGGTTTTCTTTGAGTTTGGTCCTGGTTTAAACGTAACTTTTGCTTGAACTGTCATTTCATTTTATTTTATTTAAAAGTTTCAGTTAGGGTGGATGAGTGAGGGGGTGCTGGACAAGTAGTTGTGCAGAATACCAGACATGCAATACAAGTAGACCATCAGCTGTCATCACCCACAGGATTGTGGCCTCAAGAAAGCCCACCGGGGATGAGTGCAGGGTCCCTTTCCATGCGCGACATGGCACTACAAACATCCCGATATTTTACAACTGTTGATGGAGCAGCCGCTCTAAGCGCTACCAAAGAGTCAGGGCTCCTGTACTATCAGTCGGAAACAGCAGCCAGGAACTGTCAATCCGGTACCCTCAATCCATTAGGCAAAGCCAGCCCAGTCCAACTGCACCGACATATATGGCACTGAAGCACCCCACTGTGTCCAGTTTAGGGGGATGGGATGTGGCGGGAGTGGGGAAAAGCGGCGTTCATTGCCCTAGTCAGGAAACATGGTCAACCACTGGGTGATTCAGACGAGTCCCTGTTGATAGTTTATAATGCTCAACACACTTTCAAATAATGCTCAACACAATTTCATGTGCAAATTTCTGTTCTTTACTAATATGAATGATCCAAACGCAAGCATTTCAGCTTCAGCGGACTTTTGTTTAATCTGTGTAAAATATATGCTTCTATGCCGCATGCAAAGGAACTTACGAACATGTCAGTTTTTAGACTAAAATAATAAAACAAATCATACATCAGAATATTCTTAGTTTTTATTAAATGCCTTCTGGCACTTCGTCATTAATAACAAACATTTCTTTGTATTGGATCATTCAATTACAATCGTTCAAACCGGTATATACTTGGAATAAATACGTAATAGCTATTTCGAAATTCTACAGGACGATATATTTTCTAGCGCTGTCGTATATTTAATTAAGTTGCTCTCTCTGGCTTTGGTCTTCTCCCAATCTTGTTTAGTATTTGTCGTTCGCATTTAATTTGTTCTTTAAATAAATTACGTTTCTCTTAAATCCACCCATGGAAAACACATTTATTTAAGTTAGCGTCACAAAAATTTCTTCCGGGCGAAGCAGCGGAAGATTGCAATTTTTCAATGCCTTATGCAGCTGTGAATAATCTGTACAAGCGTGGGTTTTAAATTACTTTTTTCTTTATCTAAATATTTGGTGAATATCACTTGCTGTATTTTATCATGAATAGAACACCCATTTCTAGGGTCTATTTAGTTCACAATTGATTTTTTTTCTTTTAATACGTATACATACATAAATCGCTTAAAGATCGGTGGTATTTTTGATTTCACATAAATTTTACGATAGCTTTGTTTTTATTTACGAAGTTATCAAAAAGTACTTGTAACAGCGTTTCTTTTATTCGTTTTGTTTTAACTATATTGCCGTGGCTTTTCCGGTTTTTACATTCTGCCCCAAATTATCGGTATTTAGAGTTGAAATGTCGCTGTCTAATGTGTGCCTAATAAACTTTTTCAATTATAAAAAAATATTTGGTTTCGTTTTAGCTTTTCTCCTTGAAATTTGAAAATCGGTATCAGCTTTCTTTTCACTTTCATATGTGAAACAATCTGAAGCGTACTAACGTACTAATATTTTTAATGTCGTTACATGTGGCGAGTCTGATGAAACTATATTGTTTAGATGCATAGTCTATAATGGGGACTAATTACTCGATCGTATTTTCCATTCCGTCACATTTGACAAGTTTGATTGTTTTATTTATTATCCTCCAATGCGCAATTATATGCAGTATATGATAGAATTAGGATTAGTTATTATTTTTACAGCAATTTCTGTCCCAATGAACTTTAATTTAGACTACATCCCTTTTAAATTTAAAAATATACACTTTCCCCTCGACGATATTTCTTATGTGCAAGTACTGGTCGTTATCATTGTAAAGTCACGTATGAACCATTCAAAGTCACGTATGAACCATTCAAAGTCACGTATGAACCATTGCTAATCTTTGGGTATTTAGTTGAAGTGTTAATGTGACTAAATGCCCAATTTGTTAAGGCGTCTCATGATTTCCGAATTCATGTTAGCAGCCAACTCTTCTGCAGATCTTTCGCATTCAACATATTACCATTCAATTACGATAACCGGAAGTTACTCTAGTTTTTATATCTTACGCTTGCAAAAGTCGTCAAACCATCATTATCTTCTCAGGTTAGGTTAACAGCCTGTTATATTTTGAAGAGGACTGATGTCTTTTGGCGAAATAATTTCATAACAAAATGTATCACTTTTTATTGGATAGTTCAATCAAAGTCGTTCAAATGCTGTACATACTTGGGATAAACCCGTTATAACAGTTTGGAAATTCTACAAAATGGTAGACTTTCTGGCTCTGTCTAAATGTACTAAATTACCTTGACTTCTCTGGATTCCGTGTTCTTTCATTTCTGTTTATTATTAGTCGTTCGAATTTAATTTGTCCATTATATAAATTACATCTCTCTTAAATTCTCCATCGATAAGCAAATTTATTTTATTTAGTTTAACGAATATTTCTTCCATGCGAGTTATTTATTTTTTAATTCCTTATTCAATGCTATGGAAATGTTTGTGCAAGCATTGCTTTAACAAAAATAATCTATTTTATATGTTAACTTTTGGCGAATATTACTTCCTATATTTTATTAGTTATAACACACTTATTCTAAGGCTCTATTAAGTTCCTAGTTAATTTTTTCCCTAAATTAACTGAATCTATACTCCTATAAATTCGTTTTTCTTTTGTGTGTATTGATATTTGTATTAAACACACTCTTTTCTATTTATTTAAATATTTATTTAAGAAGAAAAATCACAAATTTTACAGAATTTTAGGGTTAAAATTATATAAAACAGGCAACTAATTCTTTTTAAATGTGGCATAAAGCCAGAAAGGGTGTGGGGGGAAGATGGGTGTCGGGGCTCGTCCACATGTCTATTCCCTATCACTAGTTGCAATCACCACAATACCGCATTCACTCTACGAGTTGGATCTACTTAAAGCCCAAGATGACAATATGTACAATTTTTTTTTTTTTTTTAACAATAAAATTATATACAATGACTTTTTTTTTTGACTTTATATTTACAATGAAATAATGACAAAATGGAAATTGTGATGTGTATGATATATGCGGATGAAATTGTGATGTGTATGATATATGCGGATGATGGGCGGGGATAATGAGAGCCTTAAAAACAGCCCAAAATAAAGAAAAATAACAGTAATAAAAAATAAATGAACCAAATAAAACATTAAACGGTGAATGTGTTAGTACTGACCCACCCTTATCTATTTGATTTTGAAATGCTTCCTGTTTTCCGGTATCGGCCGAAAACATGGGAGCACTTCCTAAGAGGGAGTGGGCACAGCTACGGACAAAATAAAGGGGGGGAAGGGATATTCGGTGACATCCAAGAAAAATAACATCGGGACGGGTTGGGACTAAAATAAATTAATCAGGACTGGGCTTCTTTGGAGGTATCCTAACACCTAAAAATAAAAATTGGGGACATGGAACTCATTTATACCAACTAGCTAAGGGACTGATCCACTACGGGATTATCTTGATCTGGTCTGGGGGTTGCTTTTACGGTCGGCGTGTGCCATGCCTAGGCAGGGAACATGTACTCAAGCTTGTTTCGTACAAACGCACATAAACTAGCGGTGTGAATCCACCTCCTACTAAACTGTGAGCGAGATAACCTCCTTCTATCGCATCTGATTTTGATTTTAAGTTGGTGTTTAAAATACAAAATCAGATCCCGATGAGAAGGTGGCTCCCCCCACGCCCTATCTCTATGCGTGAAACCCACACTACCAGTCTAGCTACGGCCAAGGTCGCTAGGAACACCATTCGTTCCTCCCTAGGCCACAAGGGATCTGCGTTGTAGACAACGGATGCTAAATCCAGGATCGTCACCTGATCGGGGACGATGCGAGCCGTGACCTCACTGACATACTCCCAAAATTCACGGAGCTTGGAACAAGTATAAAAAGCATGTTCTACGGTTTCTAAGCTATCTTCGTCGCACCGTGGACAAAAGGGACTAAATACCATACCAATTCTAAACAATATGTCATTGAGGGGTAGAGCGTTTCTAACCAATCGCCAGGTCAGGGAAAATTCGGAATTGTTAAGGTATCCCCGGCCTGGCGCCCAATTCCACAGAGAGCGAACCTCCCCCTCCGACAGCTGCAGCCGCTCCCCAAGCGGGTCCGAAGCAGTCCCCACCACTAATCCCCGATATAATGCCCTTCTAGGCTAAGCGCATTTCGGCATTCGTTGAAGAATCTTGATTGCCAACCTTTCGGCATTTTTGTGGCTAGCCAGGTCAGGCATCCCCAGGCCCCAATCTTCAAGACGTTGAGTGCAGACCTGTCTACGGACAAGCGGCCGTCGCTCATTCCACAACAGTAAGAAGAGCGCACGCGTTAAGGCCGCCATGCGTACCGCAGGCAGAGGAAGTACAGCCAATCGGTAAAGGATCAGCGGAAACACATAAGTGGCGCATGCCTCCGCCTTACCTTTAAGGGACAATCCCCTTCGAAGCCAAACCCTGACAGACGCTTCGACCTTGCTCTGTACTTCCGACCAGTTCTTATCTAGACATAGACCGGGTCCAGACCAAACACCCAGAATACGGACCGGGCCATCCGTCCAGACAAATGCGCCAGGCAAAGCATTCGAGCCCCGCCAAGCGGCCAACCTCAGGCCAACGGATTTGCTGAGATTAACTACGGCCCCTGTAACTTGTTCATAACGCTTGAGAGCCTTAATCATCGTAATAATATCAACGACGACGCTCGAAACAAATACGGTGACATCATCGGCAAACGCGGAAACCCTGGCTCGCGCACCGCCAGGAAGAGCAATTCCGCGCAGGGCCGGTCCAGCCACCCTGGTTCTCACTTTCCTAAGGAATGGTTCCAGCGCGAGGACATACAGCAAGGGCGACAACGGACACCCCTGTCGCACCGACCGAGAAACCGCGAACGGCGCCGACCGCACCCCGTTGACCTGCACAACTGCCGTCGGCCGAGCGTACAAAATGGAAATCCATCTGCAGAAGCCGGATCCAAATCCGGCGGTCTCTAAAACAGCCATCAGGAAACGATGATCCACCCTTGGACTGATCCAAATTAATCAGCGCGGCTTCAGTGTCGTCTTTAAAATTTTCTATGACTGTACGTATCAAATGCAAATTATTTTGAATTGATCTTCCCTTCACAGCGTGATTCTGATCCGGTTCGACCAAGTCAGCGATAACAATCTGCAAACGATTCGCCAGCACTCGGGCCAGGATTTTTAAATCCGTATTCAGCAACGTGATTGGCCTAAAATCATCTATCCCCCCAACTTGTGTGTCGTTCTTCTTCAGAAGTGTGACCACTCCTTTGGTAACCTGACTCGGGATAGATCCCGTGTCAAACCAGTGGTTAAACACACCCGTCAGAATCGGAACAAACATGTGCGACATCCTCAAGTAAAGTTCGTAGGGTAGTCCATCCAGTCCTGGTGATCTGTTATAGGCGACCTGCTTCATAGCAGCTATGACCTCACACTCTGTAACCCGACCATCGCAACCAGCCGCTCGGGCCGCCTCCAGGCGGGGCGAGCCAGCCAAATAGTTGTCAAACTCCTGGACGCGGAGCCTGGACAGCTGCGCAAAGAGATCTTCAAATTGCACTCGAAACCGCTCGCAAATCCCCCGAGCCGACACTAAGGAGGCCCCTTCCGGGCTCTGAATTTTACGAATGTAGTTATCCGATTTGCGCCCGAGCGAATAGACTCGTTCGGCTTTGTCAACATTCACAGCTTCGTTGGGCATCTTTTTAATTCTAGCCCTAACTACCTGGCCCTGATATCGCTCGCTAGCCAAACGACTCAGGTCCGCCTTAGCTAACCCTATTTCTAGGGAATCCCCCCAGCCACCGCCCGGGATAGTCTATCCTCTAGACGCTTCTCTGCCTTGGCCCTATCTAGCGCGAGGCGTTGGCCATATTTGACAGAGAAGTCTCTAATGCTAGATTTGGCGTTTACCCACCACTTACTCCCGGTAACCGCCCCCACTAATCCCTTCTGTATGTGTTTAGTTAGCCTTTCCCGGAAGTCACCTATCTCCAGTAGGGAGGTATTTAACTTCCAGTACCCAGCTAGCTTGGGGTTGCTATCTAAGTCTAACCTGGCCACAAGTAGTTTGTGGTCAGAGTGGCCTAACCAGTCGAACGTGGGACAAGATATGTATTCTATGTTGCCTCTTCTAACTAACAACCGATCCAAGTAAGTACTTGAAGCGGAAGGCCTGCTAGAGAGCCACGTCCACGTCTCCCGCCCCGGGTGATCCACCCGATACCTGTCTACCAGATCGCATCTAGCCATCAGGTCCGACAGACTGGTTTCACACCCATCCGTCCCGCTAGTCCCGCCCACCTTATCTGCCCTGGGGTCAAGGATGGCATTCCAATCACCCACTAGTATTAACCGTTCCGAACCCCCGAGAAACACCTCTAACCGCCGGAAAAAGGAAACCCGCTCCCGTACGCAATTGGGCGCATACACCACGACGACTCGAAACGCTCTATTTGCCACGGCAACATCGGCCACGATCAGTCTACCATCAGCATCCGCGTGAACAACGCTAACCGTTGCAGAAAGGGTGCGCCTAACTAACAAAGAAACCACCCTACTTTGACTATCACCGTATGTTGAAAAGACATCATAATGCCCCTCCAGCACCCGATGATCGTCGACGCAATCGTAGTGAGTCTCCTGTAACGCAGCCACATCTATATTCATCGACATGAGGTCCCTCAGTACCCTAGCGGCTTTGCTTCGGCACCTCATGCCCCTAACGTTCAAACTACACAAGCTCAAGGACGTGGCCATTGTGTCTAGATATCCGCAACCACCGACCTAAAGTCTTTGCTAGAAAGGGTGCCGCAGGACTGGGCGAGGTTGCCCGAAAGCAACTCGGACGTTACTCGTCCGTCTCGCGCAATACCTCCGACATCCAGGGGAAACGTTAATTTAAGGGCCCTATACAAACAAGGGTGGACGTAAATAGGAACCCTACCTTCGCATCTCGGCGCCAGCTGATCGAGGGAGTCATGCCTCTCTTCCACCAACTTTAAATCTGGAATCGCCCCCCTGGCGTCGTCGATCATATTCCACATGGCCTTCGTGCGTCCAGTTTTTGTATGGCGCACAAAGGTCATGACTAGGGGGGCGACTGGGAAGTTTTTAGGGTTGGTAACACTTTTCCCGTCGATTATGTTCATTTCTCTAAGCGGCTTAATCAGGCCCCTATGGCGCTGCGTTATATACGTGTCAGCGTGAAGAGGGTCTACTTCGCAAATCCGGTCTCCAGGAAGGTAGGGGAGCTTTTTCGTCTTTTCACTCCTTACAGGAGATACAGAGGCGGCTCTTCTACCGCTGTTGGTTTTTGTCACCGGCTTCTCCCGGGACAACGAGCAGGCACAGGTTGGGGGGTATCGAAAAGGGATGGGGATTTTGGTTCAGCCGATGAGGTTAGGGTAGGGGTTTTGGGTGGCTGCACCGTAGAGACAGTCTTCTCTACATTCATAGGGGACGGGGAACGGGACCCTGTCTCCTTGTTTTTTTCTCGCCTTCTTTTTAGTTTCCTTTTCCGGCACTTGGTACTCTACCACAGTAGCCGTTTCCTTATCGTGCTCCCCTTCTGAGTCAGACGAGGAGACCGGATGCATTCTTTTCTGGCCGCTAACAACTTCTTTAGTGGTAACGTTGGTGGAAGAGACCGTTGACGACACTGTGGGAACCGGCTGACCTTGTACCTCAGGGGGCTGCTCTCTTGTGGAGGGGGTCTTGGTGGTTCTGCCATTCTTCTTTACCACTGTAGTCCAGCCGTCCGACGTTGTTGCTTCTTTGCCCCCTCCGGTTAGCTTCTCAGGGGCTGCTGGTACCACTGCCGCCGGCTTTGCTACTACTACTACTACTACTACTACTGTCTGCGGGTTTCTTTTCGGACATTCCCGTGCCATATGGCCCTGCTGTTGACAATTCCAACAGTGGGGCCTGCGACCTTCTACTATAATGCTCATCGACCATATGTCGCACCTGAGCATGGGGGGATGTTTTGTAATCCTTCCTTGTCAACACGCATTTTTAGGTTGTAGTCCCCTACCATAAGGTTACGGGAACCACGGACAGGAATGACGGACTCTACGTCCCCATATTGACTCATAAAGGCCCCTAATTGCTCAGGGCCGAGAATACAGGGGACTCCCAAAATAGACACGTTCGTCCGCGTCTTACTTAAATATTCCGGCTTAAGTCGAATATGTCGCCACGTGTGTTCCGATTTGAATATATTGACGGCGTCTTCCTCTTTGGGCAATAGTAAATCCCACACTGCATAGCTTCTACGGCAGATATAGGTTGCGGGGATATTTAATTCCCCCAGAATTTTCGCCATGTCGTCTTTCGGCACACCGGTTAGCGCTCGTTTCTTTGTGTCTATGGAGACTAACAATATTATTCTCTTTGAAAGTTCTTTCATAGTTTTCGGTTCTACTCTAATAATATTACCGTCGGTCAAATCCTTATATTTTGTATCGAATAACCGGCGGTAATCCCCGGGAGTTAGTTGCGACTGGGGGCCCCAGTCTTTGACCACTGCCGCCGCGGCCGTCTGCGGTGTTGATATTATCGTCTGTGACACTGTTAACAGCGGTGATTTCTGTCCCGGGGCAATAATAGAACCGGACGAGTCTATTGTTTGTGAACTCCCTGGCAACGTCGGCCACTCTCCCGGCTTCTCCCTTGGGGACGACGGTTTAGGGGTCAGTGCCGGTTCTTTTGTGGCTGTGGCACTAGCTGCCCCATTCTCTCCTTCAGTCTGAGCAGCCCCCTTTCTTTCTCGTTGACGCGACTTTCTCGCTTGTCGTAGTAGCAGTTCTTGTCTGTTGCATTCATCAGCGCTACTGTCGCTGCTACTAAATTCTATGTCGGCTTGCCTCGCGGCGTTCAACTGTTCGTCTAGAAGCGTTAACATGTTAATGGCCTCTTCCCTGTCGTCCGGCAACCCGTTCGAAAACGTCTGTTCTGACTCTGTGTTCCTCAATATTGAGATATCTCCAGAGGTTGCTGGTTTAATTCCCGACCCTAGGGGGTCCGTTCTCCTATGGGCGGGAGGGCTGACAGTTAAAGCCCTCTTCCTCGGGTGATTCCACCGAGTCGGAATACCTCTTTCAGCTGGCCTAAATCTACTGCTACTACTATTACTGCCGGGAACAGCAGCACGACTAGTTACGTGAGAGTCGCTGCCTAACGCAAACGATTCCCCTAGATTAGCGGTGCGGGGGACAACACCGAGTTTTGTGCGGGGGTCAACACTAATCCATCCTAGTGGTCTGTCTACTGGGCCTGAACCGGCGGGCGTGTCGGGGACACGAACGCCAGAAACCGGGTTAGGCGGGGGGGGGGCGGAACTCGGACCACGTGGCGGTAGAATTTTTCCAAGGCCTAATCCGGTGCTCAGAGGTGGCCGAAGCCCCCTCTGGGAACCGGACCCCGTGCTAGACATGTCTGCACTGGAGCCCGGCCCAGTTACCATCTTCCTCTGCGTCTTCTTCCCGGTTGGCCTGGCTGAAGTTTCCGTTGGATATGACTTCGAACAACCACCTCAGACGCAGACCGGTCGAGTCGGAAAAAGAGACAACCTGAAATAATTCGTAAACAAAACAGTTAATAGCCTCGCTGGGAGGCAGAAAAATAAAAACAAGGCTCACCCGCCCAACAGGGACCGGCAGCCGGTCTCTGGACAGCAGCAAAACGAAAACACAGCCGAACTCAACGCTCTTTTCTATTTATTTAAAAAAGAAATACAATTTTATTATGTATGGATTGTGGAATTTCATTCACTAGCAAAAGGTCTAGCTAATTTGCATATTCTTTTAAACATTCATTTTAATTAATTCCGTATGAGTTTCTTCGGTTTTCTAACGGGATGATTATCTTTAGTTAACTATTACGTGTAATTATATTCATGCAGATATTCTACATAATTTTTATTTGCATAACATTTAAAAAACGTGAAAAGTTTATATTAAACACAAAATTGTTTCCGTATATATATATGTATGCACATATATTTTTGTTTTAAAAATTTTGCCTACCAAACTTCTATAGTTTTTGGTCTACAGATATGAAACTTCCTATATAAGGCATTTGAATCCATTCAAAACTTTATATTTGGGTTTTAGCCCGGAAAAATCAGTGCAAAAGTGTGAAATTAAAAAAAAAAATGAAATTTATCAGGTGAAGGTCAAACGCCGGCATTACGAATGCATAACGTATTAGCTATTGGTTCATGTTTTAATTTTTAGCTTTGATGTAAACTTGTTTCAATAACCCAGTCATTGACGGCAGAGGCAAAATAAACCGTGATCTGAACGTTTTGGTTTCGATTCTCGGTGGTGGCGCATGAGTCTTTTTTAATACTTTTGAAATCATTACTATATATTGCATCCAATCTATCTATATATCTATCTGTCTATCTATAAAAGTGAAAATGTCTGTCTTTTCTCTATGATAGTTAAGGAAGACTATTATACAGAAAGACATTGCTTTGCATATTCACTTTTTTTAAATATATACATATGCACATAACCTTATGCCCAGTACATGGGCCTGAGCAAAGCCGGTTGGAACCGCTAGTTATATAATAAAACTATTTTTTTTATTTTTAGTTTTTTTCTTTCGGTTGGCATCAACTTTTAATTCGCTTCTAGATCTGAAACAATCTGAAGCGTTGTTGACCGAATGTGTTTACTTTAGCCAATAATATTTCTAATTTCGTTACATCTGGTGATTCTGACGAAACAACTTTGTTTACATGTTGGTTTCAAAATAGCGACTACTTATTCGATCATATTTTTTAACCGTCACATTTGACAACTTTGATAAAAACGCTATATTGTTTTATTTATTGTCCTGAAGTGCGTAATCTTATGCCCTACACGATAGAATCTGAATTAGTTATTATTTTTATAGGACCGATATCTCTCACCAGGAAACAGAGTTTAGGACAGGCTATTTCTTCTTTTGGTTATATTTCTGATGTGTAATAATCTTAACTGTACGTTATTGTTTTCAAAGCCACGTCTGTTAATAAATTATTGACAATGTATGGGCATTTGCTGGAGTGTAAAGTCCGTTTAAATTTCCAGTTTGTTTAGGAAATGTGAAAATAAATCAACGAAGAAACTTTAGATTATTAACGCTTAATTACGATAACCTGACTTTCCTTTAATGTGACACAATAAATAAGTGTAGTTTTCCAAAACTCTTTTTTCATAATTTCATCGTTGGGGAACAAGTAAAACCAATTCAGTGCAGTTTTCATTTAAAAATGTTACCACATGTCAACTTGGCTCAGATTGACCGAAAGTGACAGCTGCCTAGCCAAATTACTTTTTAACTTGGTACACCGTGGCAATGGTCAAACATGGGTTGTGTTCTCAGAATTAAATCTATTTCGGTCGCTTTAGATACTTAGTGTGTATACATGTCTCTTTCTCTTTATTTCTATCTTCCTTTCTTCCATTCTTCTCTCTATTCTTATCACTCTCTCTTTTCTCTCTCTCCCTTTCTCTCTTTCAAAAAGATAAGAATTGTATTTTTTTTTATAGTCGAAGGCTGGATTCCGTGCCCGTGGAATGCTTATAGCCAACTGCTAGCTCCATTGGCGGCACACGCCGGGTGTCAACAGGTCTTAACTAAATATACTCCTCCAATATTTAATAAAATAATTATATTTTTCATTAACCCTCCCCCACCTGTTCGCTGTTTAGTACAAGCATTAATTTTAAGCAATAGAGAAGCAGTCTCAGTCATAAAGAATGCCTGCTATTAACGACGCAATGAATATTCGACGACGAAGAGACGAGTCAGCCGGTTATAGTCGATGCCATATAGACCCCTTCATGTAATGCATATGCTTATAGTTTTATCGTTTGTTCACCTGGGAAGTTAATTGCTGTTTCTAGGAATTTTCTCAACCCTAGACCTCTACCAGTATAACCGATCGCAGCACACTAGTGCTTATATACTTTACGCTTGCAAAATTAATCAAATTCGCATTATCCTTCCTTGTTAATTATGAATCCTTTCATATATATAGGAAAGATGATGTTTTTGGCGAAAATTAAGTAACCAATTGTACTGCTACAGAATATTTTCGCGAACTGGTTTTTCACAGTAAAATGTGGTTTACAAATTTCGGAAGATTCACTATACCAAAAGTCCTTAGCAGCAACTGGACATATTAAAACGCGTCTATTTTACACAGCCTTAATATATATATAAATAAATATATATATATATATATATATATATATATATATATATATAAGCGAAAATGTGTGTATGTATGTATGTTCGCTTTTTTGTGTCTGTCTGCAAAAGGCTTTTTTCGTCGATCTTCTTGGGGGGGTGCTCATTCTTAAAACTTTTTATATCACATCTAAATGATAATATCTACGATTTAACAACGGGGTAACCTTTCTATTTAATTTGCCCGACTTTTACCAGCTCGCCGTGTCTTCAAAAAGCGAAAAGTGGGAGAAACAGTAACCGGCTTGCAGCGCAAAACTAGGTCAAACACCACGCCACTTCCTCACACCTGTATATTTCGCTTTATAAGCATTAACTGAAAACGCTTATCAATTCCTTTTCCCTCGATGCTGAGATGGTTAGGTGTCTGGCTTTTTTCCCTTTCGTTTCCACCTTCGCGTCAAGGCTTCGGGGGTTCAATCCTTCCTTCCAACTTAAACTTTTTCTTTTTTTACACCTCCAAACACCCGGTCAAAGTTTTCTTTTAAAAACACACACCTCCAAACACCCGGACAACACCGAGTACCGCCCTCCGCTAGTACTATATAAATTAATAACGCTAGAAATATACGGTGAGAGTAGCATTGTCGTTTTGGCCGTAGTTACATTGTCGAATTGTCTGACAATTTCACAATACAAAAATGTTCTGTTGTTACATTTTGGTCTGAATAAAAACACCAAATATATTGATTTTGTGCAAGCAATTCTGTATAAAGATAATTCTAATGATTTTGGTTAGACATTAATTAGATATAATACACATTTTCTTCGGGTGAATGCCTGCTAATTTGACTGATACCTATAAGTCTCCAGGATTTCGATTTGAGAGTCAATATGTTTATTACTTTACTTGAAATATCATTATATATATATATATGTATATATATATATATGTGTGTGTGTGTGTGTGTGTGTGAATTGTCTGTGTGCATGTCTGTGTGTGTAAATTTACCAAATAAATAACTGTCAATTTCCAGCCTACAGACTCGAGATTTGACATAAGTTGTACTGAAAGTTGGGAAAATCTTTTTAATTCGGTCAGAAGTTTGGCTATCAAAAGATGGAGGAAGTGGAGAAGCATGTCTGTCGAAATCCGAATACGATGCCCAGGATGTTAAAAATATACCATTTGTTGTAAAAGTCTAATGAATAAACATCTGAAGAAGTTGGTGGGGACAGAATATTTTTACAGAAACATAAATCGTAAAATTGCCACTCATTAATGAAACAGCTGTAATGGAAAAATCCAGGAAATAAACGGAGGTCATAAAAAAGAAAACGTGAGTCTTTGAATTTTCAACAAAACTTTGCACTATATATATATATATATATATATATATATATATATATATATATATATATATATATATATATATTCAGAATATGAGTGATATATAATATTCACGAGTAATATATATATATATATATATATATATATATATATATAATTCCTGAGTATGAATGCATCTGAAATTCGTTATTTGGCCAATCAATTGTGGTGTTCTGACTTCTGCGGGTAAGTGCTATATATCACCTTGGCCTATAACGCTGATTTTTAAGCCTTTGCACTATAACGTTTTTGCTTAGAGTTTACAATTATGTAATCGATAAAGTGTTTGCTATAGAGTTTATAATTAATTAAACTAGAAACGATGTAGTTGCTTCCATTTTCGCTATTTGTTTCTAAGAAATTATTTGCGAGACCGGTATCTCAAGTTTGTCAAACACAATGTCAATTATTTTTTCTGTAGTTTTATCGGCTACAATATCAGAATATCATTGTCATTATTATCTATGTTGAGTCAAATACAATTCTACACGGGATAATCACGTTAGCACACCGGTTACCGCTAGATCACCGAAGTTAAGCAACCATGAGCCTGGCTAATACCAGATGGGTGACAATTTGAGAATACTTGACGCTGTCAAAAGAAAAAGTAAGACGCGCCCATCTCTCCGCTAATTTTAGTTTATGAACAAGGTCGAGAACACACTTCAGCTCTTCCGACCGGGGTTACGTGGAAAGCAGGTGATCGGTATATTATGGTAGTGATCTTGAATAATTTTGTTCGTGGTTTCTTGTTTTGTTGGTCAGAAGATCCACTTGAGTATAATGGTGAGGACAATCTCCTAGTATGGGCACTGCTCAGACAGAAAGAAACTGCATCACACCGCTTGTACAATTGCAAAGAATTGCTATAGATCAAACATTTTCGAGAAAACAGCGTGAATGGAGTTGTCACTTATGAGACATTTCGAATTTCCGAATGCCAGAGGAATGGAGAAAAGAACTACACCGCAAAATTTGAAGAGCCATTCTCATTGAAGGTATCGTAATTGTTTTACTTCTGAGTACGGAAAACGGCTGGCATCTTAGCTAGGAATATTTACTTGTTTAATAATTAATCAAATTTGATATTATCGTATACGTTTTAAAGATTTTTATTCGGTTGGTGAATTTCTTTTGTACAATTTTAAATTTCATCTTGAAATGGAAATCAGGTTTGTTAAATTCTGTATTGTTTTGTTTTCTTTTATCTTAATTTCCTCCGTAAACAGGCTTCTGAATTGCTTGCTTGTAAAATCGTTAAGTTTCATGTAAAATAAGGAACTCACGTTCAATCTCATCTCAGTATGTTTGTACACTTTCATTTAAATTGTTTTACAATCCTCGCAATAAGGAGTAATCTGAGGGAACTATGGTCAAGGAAAATACAAGATGAGTAAAGATTTGCCAGACAAATACTCTTAGGAGATATGTCATCATTAATGAGACGCGTGATGACGAACATTACAATGGAAGATGACCCTATTTTTAGATGAATAAAATGTAGTTTTCAGGCCAAATCAGTTTTTATACGACGAAGTTGATCATAGTAAAAACTAGCAGTAATGGTTTTTTGTTGCCTAAATAATTGGAATGGATAATACCTTCAATACCCTGCCGTACAACCAGCATTAACTTCTGGGTTGACTCCTCCTTTTGAGCTTGGCCATGATAACTGTTGTTTTACGTTGTAGTAAGGAATCTACTTTTCATTACGTCAGTGGCGTAGAAAGAGGGCTGTTTTCCCCGGACGGCATGTGACAGGGGACGAAATTTTGAGGGGGTAAAATTAGAAATTAGAAAAAAATTAAAATACAGTAAACCGCGGGATAGGGTGACCCTAAAATACGGGGTTTTCAGGTTATGATTTTGAACACGATGTTTTCCTGCCCCGGGTTACGGCATTTGCCCCACCTTACGATGTTATTTACTATGTTATTTGATTATATACATGTGTACTGTATTTTGTTACTAATTTGTAGTGTCCTATGCTTGGGTTCTACTGTAATAGCTAATTCAATTTATTATTTTTTTAATAATTTGAATGATATGTTTTGTTTAGAAAGATCCTTCCCCTTCCTTTGATTTTGTATTCAGTTTCCAAAGCACGTAAAATGAATTTTACTATGTTTTATGATTTAACTTATACGTTTTTATTTGGTAAAAATCTTTGGTATTCTTCGACGACCACTGTACATGTATATAAGTACTGTAATAAGATGAAAGTATGAGACTAATAACAGCATGCTAAAATTAGATCCTTTATTGTAATTCCATGAAAAGAAATATTTTGCAGACTTTCTGGAAATTTTAAGGTTGACAGATTACCAACAGCCAGCGGGGGAGGAAATCTTACGATAACTGCGGGTAGCAGAAATAGTTTCTACGTCACTGCATCATCTGTGATAAGCTTATCAAAAAATGGTTTTTCGTGTCGTAGAATCAAATATTCGAAACCTGAAACACGTTATCGCAAGTTATCTAAAAAAAAAAAAAACGTGCATTCTTCGCATTGCATATTACATTAGTGCGCAAGTTCTTTGGATGCTCATTTTCAGCAAGGGTTTCTAAAACAGTTTAATGAAGCTTTGAAGGGGGAATAACGTCAAACGGAATCTTTTAAGTTGAAATGTCATCTACGAAAAGGGAGACATCAACACTCACACCTTATTTGTTTGAAGACAACAATTCAGGAAGCAGTCTGAATGGACTGTACTGCTGCTTGCATTAGAACCTCTGTTAAGTCAGAGAGCAGAACATGTCTAATGTGTGGAAAAAAGAAACATGAAAACAAAAAAAGACACGAATTAATCATGGTGATGTGTTTAACTAATGCATAAAATAAATTACTTTTTACAATTGCCCTGCTATTATCCAACAAATTATTTTTCACTAACCTGATTATACAATACTGTTCAAAGCGATTTATGGCGTTTTCGTTTTAAAGAGCAACACTTACGCATAACTTAGCCCTTCAGCTTACACCGCACAAGGTTTCGACATACATTTCGCCCTTGTGTAATTTTCGGATTTCGCACCACTTGTAACTTTCGACTAAGTGTATTAATACATTGTACGAGTTGCCTCCAATAAGTTTCCAGAATCTTTTCGTGTGGGCATTTTTATTGATAGTAAACACATACAGCTCTAGTTCTCTTCAAAGTAGTCTTCTCCGGCTGCAATGCACTTGTTGTACTGTTCTAACTTCTGGGAAGCCCCATGTACGTCTTTTTTTGTGAGTGTGTCAATAACACTCGCCACAGCATCTTTAATCTCCTCAATTGTCTCCTAAGGATAGCCTCTAAATGTGTCTTTTAACTTAAGGATTAACCAATAGTACCAATTAGCAACGCCCGATCTATAGGAATAGTGAGGTACTTTCTTGATACCCATCTTGGTAAAATAATCTGTGACAAGGATGGAGTTGTGAGCTGGTACATTGTTCCAACTTCACGCAAACCTTCTACCTCATCAGTTCATCGCGAATAATTGTGTATACAGTTCCCACACTGATATCAAAATGTGCACTTGTTGGTTTCCATAAGCATACGGCTGTCCTAATCCATGAAATTCTTTATTTACTCAATCAGCTCTGATGTTTTGACTTCCTTACTACTCCGAACACCTCTCATAATCCCTCGCAGACTCTATGCCTTCTTAGACTCTTTTATGCCAATCAAAAACTAATGATTAAAGCATGGAACATGATCCAAAAGTAATCTGAAGAATTTTATACGTTTCTGTGCCATTTTTATAAGTTTAATACAGAATTTTACTGAATATCGTTCTTTTAAAGTGTCCTTGCGTCTAGATTGTATTTTTGAAATTCACCAGCTGAGAAAATCAGGCTTTAGCCTTAGCTGTTCCAATGAACCTGAACACATAATACTTGCTCAATCATCACAAAAGATGAATAGAAAAACATACTGAATTTTCAAAAGCATCTCGTAGATGAACCCATATTTAAATGGACAGCGTTCTGAGGCAAGCAGGTGTTGCAAATGAGTGACTCACTTAAGAGTTAGAGGATATGAGATTATTGTAATGTACGATTACACTCCATGATCACCTAATTCGGTCTACGTGTTATGCTCTGTCTTTTCTGACCATCGAACTCTTCTACTAGAAAAAATACTATATTTTTATATCGAATAAAGCATCGTCCAGGGAATAAAAAATAAAAACGAAGTCTCATGCCATCGTCAATGCATGAGATATATTTGCCACCACAAGTCTGGCTCCTGAATCACCGGAAGCTCAGTTTTATACAGATTCCAAAAACGATCCCGTCATATAATAAATCCGACAGTGTTTATCAAGCTCAAGTCTTCTATAAATATAAAAGCGAAAATGTGTGTATGTATGTTCGCTTTTTGTGTATGTCCCAGAAAGGCTTTTTTTCCGAGAAGCGATCGGTCGACTCACTTCTTCTTAAAATACTTTTTATATTACCCCTAAATGATAATATCTACGAGTTAACAACCGGTGTCGCCTGTCTATTTAATTTGCCCGACTTTAAAAAGATAAACATTCAATATTTTTCGATCGCCGCATGTGCGTTAAGATTTTTCGTATAAAAAAAAAGAAGCGAACGGACTCGCGGTAAATAAAACACTGTCCCGCACTCAAAGTTGACGTCATTAAGTCGTGAAAACAGGCTCCTGCCGTTAAACATCGCACGTTTTTTTTTATATACACTTTATTATTTTCCAATTGCGCGTCAAGGCTTCGGGGTTTTTTTTTTAAACAAACACCCGACTAACGATTTTTGTTTTCATTTACCCAAAAACACACACACCTCCACACACCCGGGAAACGCCGGGTACCCTCCGCTAGTGTTTAATGAAAAGACAACATGACTGTATCCATTTAGTGTATACTTAAAATAAGTTCTTAGTATTTCGTTAGATCAGATAAAGAATTCTAAATTTTCAGAAAACTGTTAGATACATAAAACATAACGGCAACCATGTACAAGCCTGACACATTTTCACATTAGAGAAATACAGTCTCCCCTCCGCCGCTCATTTAGTAAAATTCTACTAGCTTTTATATTTTATAAATAAAAGAATGGAAACATTCACCACATAAATAATTAAAATTCTCACAAAAAGAAATAAGTGTTTCACACTTGTAATGTCTTCAAAGGTTTTGTCGTTTAATAAATGAATTTCATATACACAAGTTCATGCGCTTCATAGTAAATGAATTATTGCGTTTGAAACAGAGAGTATTTTTTATTGAATTTAATATTTTATCGTCTGGTAAGTCGCAAAACCGAAGTATATAGCTTTTCACTTCATTATGCAGTGTCACGCAAAATGCTGCAAATAAAATGGTCATATTTATGACAATACAATTCAATCAATTTAAGTGATATGAATTACTTTGTATTTGAAGATTTTAGTCATATATATATATATATATATATATATATATATATATATTCATACATATTTATGTATATATGTATGTATGTATATATATGATTTCATTTATACACGTATTTTTATACAAGGTAAATTGATATAGAGTTTAAGGATGTTTTATTTAGTACTAGTGGCGGTACTCGGCGTTGCCCGGGTGTTTGAAGGTGTGTGTATAAAGAATAAGCGAAGTAATAACCCTGTTTTAACTTTTTTTAAAATCGGAAACAAAACAGCAAACGAACGAAAAACTCCTTTAAAAAATCGGATAAACAAAAACAAAAATAAAGGAAAGAAAAATGAAAATTTTCGGAACAAAAAAAAAAAAACCCAGCGAAAATCGAATAAAAAATGATATGAATAACCTTGTTTCAATATTAAAATTTTTAAAATCTAAAAAAAAATATCTGATAACTCGGATTGAACCAGAATAGTTAAGATACCGGCGCTGTCACTTAATCATTGTGCTATGGACGCGGGGGTGTATGTAGGTCCGTTTTTATAATATTTAAACGAATTCAAGGTACAACGTCTTTTGCGTGTATTGACGCATGCGTAGAAGCCATCTTGTCATGAAGGACACGAGGCGAGCTAAAAATCTGAAAAAAATAGCGTTTAAAAGTCGGGCAAATTAAATACACGCGCGACCCCCGTTGTTAAGTCGTACATATTATCAACTCGTCAGCATATAAACAGTTTGAAGAAGGAGCGAGCCTATCGAGAAGGTCAGCTAAAAAAGACTTTTGCTGCGGATATACACAAAAAACGAACATACATACAGACACATTTTCGCTCAAATATATATATGTATATATATATATATTTCCATTCACACGGCTCAATACGTTACTTCCATGAGTATTTTAATTCCCATCTATATATTTCAAGATTTCACACACACACACACACGCGCGCACACACAGATACAAACACATGTATATATATATATATTTATATATATATGTATTTATATATATACTAGCTGTACCCGGCCACGCGTTGCTGTGGCTCAGTTTGTTAAAATGGAACACATGTGAAAGTAGAGAAGTTTGATTCTTTTTTTCAAGAGAATGTACAAATTATTTTTTTTAACAGATGTTAAGAAAATAAACAGAAAAATACTTCCATCATTAATTATGCAAAAAAATAAATAAAATGTTGATTTAGTGTTTCAATATGCTTATAAATTACAATAAAACTTGCTGAGTATGCACTGTTTTACAGTTGTTGTAAAAATGGAACGGAAACTTAAATTTCGCTTCGTTTTAATCTTTCTTAATTTTTTAATTGTGCCTCCCCAAACGAATATAATCAAAACAGTAACATTCAACAATTGTACTTTATGTATATAAAACACAAAATGGGTGTTTGTATTACTGTACACATAGATTCGAAAAAGTTGTTAAAAAACAAATATATAACAAATAAATGTTATCAAAGGCAAGATAAGTTACTTTTCTGCCAAACTGGATATATTTTTTGTGTTTTTATTCAATGTAACATATTTATTCAGATCGAAAAACATAGTGTTTACCGATGTATTCGAAAATTCAAGATGGCGTCTCACACCCTTTTTAACACCGTAAGTATGGAAAAAGGTGTTATAAATAAAAAATTATACAAAATACTATTAAAAACCCGTCGAATATATGTCAACCTATGTCACGGTAACATATATTGAGCGAGTTTTTAACAGTATTTTATCCGGTTTTTTATTTATAACATCTTTTCCCACATTTACCGTGTTAAAGAGAGAATTAGACGCCATCTTGAATGTTTCAATACATCGGTAAACACTGTATGGTTTTCGAGCTGAATAAACATGTTACATTGAATAAAAACACGAAAAATATATCCAGTTTGGTAGAAAAGTAACTTATCTTGCCTTTGATAACATTTATTTGTTATGTATTTGTTTTTTGACAACTTTTTTCGAATCTATGTGTACAGTAATACAAACCCCACAAAATATTTATTAAAAAAAAAATAAAAAAAAAAAGTTAATAACGAAAGGGAAATAATTCCATTTTTAAACGAAAAAGTCAGTTTACCTAACTTACTGTATTAATGCTATTTTTTTAAGCAAGAAAAAAAGGTAAATATCCAGATACACTACTACAGAACACCGACCACTCTAATTTGTTTTTTTTTATAGGTAATTGAGGTCGCTGACAACGAATCTGATAGTCAAACTTCGGGCAAATTTACCGTTTGCATGGTATTTACCCCTGAACCTACGAACTTCTTTCCACCATTTTGCAGCTTCCGTTTATGCTACGCGCATGCACGCTGTAGCATAAACGACGGCTTCACCAAACAAACTACGTTGGGTGGAGGGGATTTTTTTTCCGGGACATAGAATTTTCTAATTTTCAAAAATACATTATAGCGCTTTTTGGGTGTAAAATTTAAAATTAGCTGAAAAAGAAATAAAATAGGAAAAGGAAAGCACACCAAGTTGGAGTAGGGGGGTAATTTATCTGTTTTTTTTTTTGTTTTTCTTTTTACCTGGAACATCGAATTTTCAAATTTTCCGTAAGTAACGCACCGACATTTACCAATTAGAACACCATTTAACATTTTCCGAAGATTTTACTTTGTACATTGGGGGCGCGAGCGGGGGGGATATGATGTTGGCGCACGCGCGCCCCAACATCACATCCCCCCCAAACAAATTAGAGTGGTCGGTGTTCTGTAGTAGCGTATCTGGATATTTACCAAAAAAAAGTATTTAGGTTTGGCTATAAATTCCTAAACTCATTTCACCCTAAATTATTTAGGTGACTGAAATAGGAATCTAATTGAATCTTTAATTTCCTGAATAGTATCCGATAATTCATTTTTCTTCGAGTTATATCGAATACATTAATACAGACTTTAGGGGCTTTTTTCGTAATGTTACTGTAAAAATTATTTTTTATTGTTACAAATTACGATGCTTTAAAAAAAGCAAAAATAAATTCTTGCGTTTTTTATTTACTACTGAAAACCATAACTTTAGTAAAGGTATCTTTTGTTTAAACAAAATAAAACATTTTCACCAAGAGTTAAGTAAAAATAATTAGTTCATTATATTCTGCGATAATTATTTGAAAAATACTGCAATTTTCATTAAAATTCGTTAATTTCCTGATTTTTGGTGAATTTTTAAGTAAAGGGAGGAATCAAAATGTGTATACATTTTGAGCGTCGGCATTCATTTTGCGACCACGTGTGGTTAATTTAAATTAAAGTTCAATCACATGGTTACATTATCAATAAACCCATTGAAAATTTACCAATATTGTAAACACATTCTGTTTACATTAAGCCTGTGATGTTTTTTTAGTGATGCAATGTTGTCAACTGAGATTTTCAAAAAACCCGCGAGGTCAGGAGAAAGAAATGTCCAGAAAATCGCTAGCCAGTTTCGCAAAAAAGTAACTTATCTTGCCTTTGATAACATTTATTTGTTATATATTTGCTTTTTGACAACTTTTTCGAATCTATGTGTACAGTAATACAAACCCGTGTACAGTAATACAACCCCCTTCGGGGAGATTGGCATGCCCCCCACCCCACCTAAAATGTACTTGGAAAAATCGATTTTATAGTGAGATTTAAGAATGGTTAGTCGAAAAAAAGGTGAAAAACAAAACAAATAATCAAAAAATAATTGTTACCAAAGGCAATAAATGCTACTTTTTTTTTACTTACATGAATGAGTTTATTTCATGTTTTAAAGTATTTTCAAGCAATCTAATGCGGGTGTCTGGGTGCCAAATACCTCCAGATGTTCTAGAATTTCCCGCTAGATTGTAAACGAAATCTCCAGATCTAGCAGGAAAACCGCTAAATTGTAACACTGGTCACGTGACAGGAAGCGGTAATAAATAATTGCCCCTAAATAAAAAAAATGGCCTCTCGGTACAAGAAATCCACCTATTTATCAGAAAAATTAAGTATAATGCCATAATTAAAAAGGAATATATAAAAACACACATGGATATAGTAAACATATTATACCAAAACGTGGAAGCCATCCGTCCAGTGGTTTTTTAGACAATTAACTCCGAACGAACCAACATTTACATTTATATATATATATATATATATATATATATATATATATATATATATATATAGATGTATGTATGTATGTGTATATAATGCTCCCTATCTTAGGTTGAGCATTCGGGAGGTGATATAAAAATTACCATTAGCGTATGAAGCGATGCTCTTTATGTAAATAAATTAAGTTTAGGCACTTTAGACAATATAACATTGTTAATTAACTGTCCGTATAGCAGCAGCTGTATAGCACAACGGTTAGAAGCTCTGACTGTTGTTTGGGCGATCGGGTTTCGATCCTGGCTACTCTAGCCGCACTGATGAGCTGTGAAACAGCGAAATAGTACTGTATGTGGAGTGTTATATATATATATATATATATATATATATATAATTTAAAAATCAAATAGTGATATAATGTTTCGATACCATTCGGGCAATTTTAAATCTTATGTTGTTCCAAATCTTCCCAATTGGGATTTCATCAAACATATTGAGAAGAAATACAAAAGTTAATATACATCTGAATAGATTTTTATCTCACCATGTTTTGTTTTACAGCTTTTCTTTACGTCTGTAGGCGGGCGCCATATTTTCGTATTTCTTTATTAGGATTAAATTTCATCTTTTGTGTTTATTTACGTTTATTGTGTATGTAATTCCTTATGTGGACTAAACCCACCTTTAATGATTTGAAAATCACTTCTCATGCCTGCAATATCATAAAAAAAAAACTTCGACCCATCCAAGGTGTGTAGTCCTGATCTAATATGTTCAGTTCGCCTTACCCGCGTAATTTCCAAACTCTACAACAAATGGAATGCTGGATTTTACTTCCCAAATAGATGGGAATTAATCTCTATGGTAGCAGTGTACAAACATTCTGGCGAAAAAGAAAACGACCTGCTGAATTAATGTCCTATCAGTCTCTTCCACTATTCGCTAAAATGTTTGAGTTATTAATCAATCAAGAAATAGCTTACCACCTCGCAAATGCTAACCTTCTCGCTGTTCGACATTATAAATTAAAGAAATGCCGTTCTACTACAAATATTTTCACTGTCATCTTGAAACGCATATACTATGCACTGGATAAATTGGGGAAATCGGGGCTGTAGCCTTTGATAGATCCAAAACCTTTGACAAAGTCCTGCATGAAGAGATTCTAATTGAAATTAGATCAAACGGTATAACTAGACGAATACGAAATGTAATTATCTTATTTTTCGATAAGGTGTTCACCCTGGTTTTTCTTAGAGAACGTACAGTCAAACAAGATAACATAAATGCAGGATCCTATATGATTCCTGGCATTCAGAAACGATCTCACTAATAACAATATTCCTGAAATAGGTTTATTTGCAGAGGCACGATGGAAAGTTGATTTAAACATTTTTTTTTTTGCCAATTACAAGTAGTTTTTCCAACCACTGGTAGCCATGATTAATAACACCCAATCTGAGAATTCTTCCCTCAAACTCCCCCACTTAACATTCACAGTCAATATGAAATGGAATAAATACTTTTTTTACAAATGAGTTATCACTGTTTAAGGCCGGGAGGCTACTCGAGGATAAGGGTTAATAAGTTTACAGTAGTCAATGGAGAAATGTCGTTAGTAGTGGGAATTGAATAAATTGGGTAACTTAAAAGACGGTTTATCAAAAACTTGTTTACGTTGGACATGACGACAACATATCTCATAGGATTAGCGAATCTCTCGACAAAGGCTTAATTTCTAAGGCAATTGCTCTCGACATATCAAAGGCCTTCGATAAGGTTTGGCATAAAGACCTATTACACAAGATTTCCAGCTACAGTATAACTGGAAATGTTTTCTCTATCATTAAATCATTTCTATCTGATAGGCTCATAAGAGTAGTGGTTGATGGGCAGAAATCAGAGGCCCACAGTATTAATGCTGGAGTCCCTCAGGGGTCCATACTGGGCCCAACTCTCTTCCTGATCTACATCAATGATCTCCCAAAGCACATACTTAAATCTTTCGGTGACATCTATGCTGATGACACGACCATCTATGGCAACACATCAAAGGCCGTAAATGATGATGTTCTCTCTGATTCTCTCTCCTCTGATCTCGAGCGCGTGGTACAGTGGGGAAAGAGGTGGCTGGTTACCTTTAATGCATTTAAGACCAAGATCCTATCTCTACATCATAAACGCTCTGATGCCCATCTGTCATCACTTGAAATGGATGGCCCCAGGATTTGATAAGCTCCTGGGTTTGACGTTTACACCTGATCTTAAATGGAACACATACATCAAGTCTGTGGCCAAGGTCGCTGGGAAAATGGTGGGATCCTTCTACCGCTCCAGAAAATATCTCACTAATGATGCAATTTTCTATCTATATAAGAGCCAAGTACGTCCAAAGATGGAGTACTGCTGCCACATCTGGGCGGGGGCTGCAAAAAACAGCCTATCCTGCCTTGACGGAGTACAAAATAGACTCCGTGGCTTGGTGGGGGATGCCCTTTTCTCTACCCTGCAACCTCTTTCCCACAGAAGAGACGTAGCGAGCCTGCCATTGTTCTATCGTTATTTCCATGGCAGGTGCTCGTCTGAGCTCCATTCTCTGGTCCCCCTCCTCGCCAATCTTTCTCAAAAAACACCCGACTAGCTGAAATCACCGTCAATAATTTTCCCCACTCCCTATCTGTGCCTAAACCAAAACGTAAATACCATGAACAAAGCTTATTTCTTAGAACTGCACGCCTTTGGAACTCTGTCCCGTTTGCCTGTTTCCCTCCCGACTTCAACCTGGACGTCTTCAAGTCCAACACAAACAAATTCCTGATGAACCGCTCCCCCCTAAGTAATGACACCTTACCAATTCTCCAATACTATTGCTACACTATCCCTTTGATTACTGTACACACAATAACCCTTATCCCTGAGTGGCCATTGGGCCTTGATAAGTGGTAAACTCCATGTAAAAAAAAAGTCAGCTGGAAAGCAGGCAACCGGAACAGAGTTTCAAAGGCGTGCAGTTCTATGGAAGAAGCATTGTTCACGGAATCTTCGGTTAGGTATAGGCA
This sequence comes from Euprymna scolopes, assembly GCF_053919585.1. Taxonomy (NCBI): domain Eukaryota; kingdom Metazoa; phylum Mollusca; class Cephalopoda; order Sepiida; family Sepiolidae; genus Euprymna; species Euprymna scolopes. The sequence continues at coordinate 169,075,665 of NC_136488.1, read as the reverse complement.
CAGATAAAGGGTGAGGGAAATAGGTGGTTTCAGACAGACGACTGTCTCTTATGAAAGTAAGTACAGGGGGGCATGTAATTTGAGCTCAGACTAGCAATTGCCATAAAAATAACGATAAAGCAGAGACACGCTCGCAACGTCTTTTCTGTGGAAAAGACGTTGCAGGGAAGAGAAAAGGGCATCACTTACTTGGCTTCAAAATCTATTTTGAACTGTGTCAAGGCAAGATAAGCTGTTTTTAGCAGCTCCCGCCCAGGCGTGGCACAGTATTCAATCCTTGCACGTACATGGCTCTTACACAGATAGAAAATTGCATAAGCAGTGACATATCAATAGGACTGGTAGAAGAATCCCACAATTTCTTTCCATCAGCCTTCACAGCGGATTTGATGTACGTGTTCCATTTCAGATCAGGAGTAAAGTTCATAACGAGAAGTTTGTCAAAATGTGGAGCCTCCCCAAGACGAGAACCATTCATTTCACTTGATGTCAGTAGGGAATCAGAACAATAATAATTGAAAGATAGAAGTTAAATGCATTAAATTAAACCAACCACTCCTTTTCCCATTGTAGCATGTGATCAAGATCAGAGGAGAGAGAGAGAGATAGAGAGAGAGAGAGAGAGAGAAAGAGTCAGAGAGAACTTGGTCATTTACGTCCTTTGTAGTGTTGCCATAGCTGGTAATGTCGTCAGCATAAATGTCCACGAATGATCTTAGGATGTGATTTGGGATGTTATAGATATAGATTAGGAAGAGAGTTGGGTCGAGGATAGACCCCTTAAGGACTCGAACATGTGAGTCTCTGATTTCTGCCCATTAACCACTACTCATATGGACCTATCAGAGAGAAATTATTTAATAATTGAGAAGACATTTCCAGCTATACCTTAGCTGAAAATTTTATAGAAAAGACTTTGGACTGTACTGTACTGACATGACTGTACTGACATGACGAAGTTTAAAATTTATGTAAAACTATTTCTTTCAAACCTGATCTCAAATGTCGATAAGCCTTTTGCTATGAATACAATTCAATAAATAGTATTGATTAGACTATCGATAAATAAACTTCATTATTAGTTACAGCATACTAGAATGCCTATAATACTTACATATATACCTTATTGATGCTCAAACGAGGTGATATACATATAAATAGATGTTCCTTAATAAATAGCTATTCATGGAGATGAATCAAAATGGATACGAAAGTATTAGATATTTAAGTTAATATGGCCGATCAATCAACGAGTTTCCGATTGAAACAAAGAAATGCATAAAGAAATCAGTAAGAATAAAGACAAAAAGACCTAAATTGCTATTCATATATAATAATAAATATGTACTCATACATATATGTGTGTGTGTGTGTATGTGTGTGTGTATGTGAGTGTGTGTATGTGTGTGTGTGCGGGAGGGGTTCAACATTCATCCGCCTATATGCACTCTTCTGTTTCTACACAAATGTAATACACATCTGATAAGACTTTAACTCAGTCATTTATATTATCTGAGCTTACTTTGTAATTGAAATTTGATTATTTCAGGGATTTATTTGCTCTATCTGGTATATTGAGCAATTTTTTAATTAGCTGGAATTGTCTTCATAAAATATTACAGCCAATAGTATTTTGTAAGACTAATAATCATTGGTTTTCCATACCAGTAGAACTACTGCATTACACTTTTCTGAAGTATATATATATATATATATATATATATATATATATATATATATATATATATATATATATATATATATGCATAGGAAATTTATTGCTGTGAGTCCAGAATGAATTTACATATTGTTTCCGCTAGGAGGATATGCTCAGAAGATGAAGAAATATCCAACCAGCTTCGTCAGAATTCATAGATGGACTAAGTTTTAATACCGAATAAGAATGGAAAAAACCGTAGCAGATGAAGGGGAGTTAGACAAGAAGGAGGGAATGGAAGGGAGAGGACGTTGGAGTTTAAAGTAGTAAGAGTGTATATAATCAGAGGGGGGGTTATTATTAAATATTAATTATGTGTTTATGTTTATAGATATATATTAAAAATAATCATATAAATAACAGCATTTATATATAGAAAATGTAATCCCAACCGAATTATAAAAAGCTCAATACGCAATAGAGAGTAGAGCTTATTATAAGAGAAAGATAATTAAAACTGTAAGTTGAAATATACAATCAAAATTTACTGTTCGACTGAATACTCCAAAAACAATTTACAAAGTCTTTATTCCGCGGAGTTTCAAAGAATGCTATTCTTATTATTCTTCTAATCAGAGGACATAAAGAAATCAGCAAATTATATTTGTAAATTGTTTTTTGGAGTATTCAGTCGAACAATAAATTTTGATTGTAAAGTTCAACTTACAGTTTTAATTTTCCTTCTCTCATATATATATATATATATATATATATATATATATATATATATATATATAAGTTTAGTGGTTAAAGTTAAATTCTGAAAATAAAAACATAGACACATATATTCGAGTTAAGAATTTATTGTTTGACAAACGGAATATATAGAAGAGGGTTATATCAATTTCCTTAATCCATGGATTTACAATAATGGCTCATATATTCAGAGGAAATTAAATGCGGTTAGCAAAATGTTCAGCTGTGAATAGACACATATTTTGCTTTTCAGCACAAATATTGAAAAAGTTGTTTTTTTTTTCAGGATCACCCTGAAAGTATTACCTCAAGTAATATCTATCAGGATATTTCACCTGATTTTTAATCTGTGTCTCGCAATTTTTGAAAATTTTTGTCAGTAAATCAAGTAATTTTTTGCATCGCTCGATAGTTGTAGTTACATGAACAAACAATAGTCCTAATTTTCTTATAAGAATCATCAGTTGATTACCAGGACACACTGTTTCAAGGATTAAGAACAAAAAAAACACTTCATCCAATAATGACTTTTAAAACACCACCTCCCTTAAAGCACACGAACTAACATATTTTTAATTATATATATATTTCACCGATTGCATAGATTGATATAAAACATACATACCAAGGACCGGAAGGAGGGGGTAATAGCTGTTATACTGACATTATGACGAACACTTTTATAGGTTAAAAAAGTGAGCAGTTTGAAAAGAGAATGTCATACCAAGAGAATAGATAAAACCTACGCATAAGAAGAATATAATCGTGGGAGAAAATTATCATGCAGAAAAGAATATATACTAAATTGACAATTTGAGGTACTACTCGGAAGATGAATGAAAATATAGGACCCTAGTTGCTATCGAAGAAATACCGTCTACGAGGATTATTCCAATACCGCCCAAAAGGAAGTAAATGCTCGAATATACTGAATTATAACGATAGAAGTTAATTTCTAATTATAAGGATTATGTGTTATAAACTTCTTTGCATACGAGATGACAGTTAGATTGTCTATAATTTTGGAGGCAATCCAGTTTATTTAAACTGTCAGATTTCGAGAAAAATATACTTTAATCTACAACGATTTTTCACTGATTACGAAAACGAGTTTTATATTATTTAATATGCTACAGAAACTATACATTCCTTAGAGCCAAACAGCTTAGCCGAAACTCCATTACTGCGTTTATTACTATTGTCGTTTTGGGGCTTCTGTGTTCCAAACCGAGACCTATTAATGCATTATCTGTAAGTAGTATCTATTCAAAATGAAGCTATATCTATTCTGTAATTATACTTCCCCCTTGCCACTTCGATAGTGGAGATTTAAGTAGATTGTGAAGCACCAGTTCCCTTGTGATGAAGGCATTTTTCCAGGAAATACATCTTTTGTAGACAGTGCCCGTGATTTTATTATCTTCTCATTCAATAATTCTTTTCGGAAGGCGGGAGTGCTTCTGTGTCTATTTTATTATACTGATACAATTTTCCTCGAGATCATTTTCTTTTATACTGAAAAGTAGTGCGGGTATTATTGTATTTATGATGGTAGTGTCTATATGTTCGTCTACTTAATACACTAGAAAATATACGAATATATTGTCATTCAGGACTCACAGTGTGAACTGAGTAAGTTAATATATTCTCTATATAATAATGACAGATCAGCACTAAGGTGAGACATACTCAAGTACTTTACGTAAATTTATGGTTAAGTTCAAATTTCAGTTCTCAAAGATAAGACGTCGGAAGTAGACTTCAATTACCTAAATATCAAACGAAAGTCACTAAGCATGAAACGAAATCAAGTTTATTTTATAACACAAAAAAGTGTTAATACAAATGTGTAACATTATTGGTGATAACATTCCATTTATTCATTTTAAGAAATATTTTTATACAAATGTTAAAAATATTTTTTTGTGTGATAGCAGAAGTGTTAATAAAAACATATTCTATACATTATTTGTGACAAAAGTTTCGTATCACGTTTCATGTTGAGTAACTATTCTTCCATATTTAGGTGAACCGAGTCCATTTCTGACGTCTGAACTTTGAGTACTGAATTTGTGGATAAGCTAATTTACTAAATTTTAACCATTTTCAAGTAGAACCTGAAGATAACACGACATTGTTTATGTAGACTGCGCCGGTCATTGGAAAATTATTATACTTAGTCTAACAAATGTGAACAAAAAGAAGAGAGAATAAATCAGACCATTTCAAGAACATATACGATAAAGTACTTGTGAAACAGATTGAGACAAGAAACACATGTAGTACAGAGGAAACTGATAAGAAAAAGGTATTGTCAAACGAGATTACATGTACGGTTCAGAAAATGAACGCAAAGATAAGAAATGATGTATCATATTTCGAGTAGAAGCATTTAAATGTTTATATTAGAATAGTTCTATTTAACGTTAATTTCGATGATCGGAAAGTACGTTATTTTATTTAATAAGATTCATAGTTACTCGAGCATAAGATTCGTGGAAATTATTTTGGACAATAATATGAGAGAAAACATAACAATGAATGAAATAAATAAAGTATTACTTTAAGTAATAAAGTACATATATGTTACTTTGTTGCTCTATAATAAAGTGTTGAGTGTTTGTTGCGTCATCTCTAATAATGGATTAGAAGAGATGACGTGTTATATTATATATTTATGTTGTATCATAAAGGGAATCGTGTGTGAGTGGCATGTATTTTCAGAACCTACCTCTGCTTCTTCGATGTTGGACCATCTGGAATTTCTCGTCCTGGAGGGAGACTTGATACCTGTTTTTGGATGAAGATTCAATCACTCCAAGACAAGGAATTAGTTCTATAGTTTATTTCACTTTTCCCAGATGTCCTGCAGAAGGTGGAAAGTGAGATCGGCCTGTGTGGGTTCTTCTTCTACACACGTCAGCGTTCGTCCCCCCCAGTGGAGAGGAGGAGACAACGGGAAGCCGTCCGTTGTCTTTTGAGTCCAAATCAAATCTCAACGATTCAGCTAACCTGATCACATGACTCACACGCAATCAAATCAGCTGATCTTTTACTTCCGGTCAACGTGTCTACATTATAATTCCACTCTCCCTCTCTCTCTCTCCCTCTCTCTATTCCTTAATATTCTCCCTCTCTCTCTCTCTCTCTCTTTATTCCTTAACATATATATATATATGTATATATATATGTGTGTATATATATATATATATATATTTATCTGTGTGTGTGTGACCGATGTTAGCAAACGCTGTTTATAGTCAGTAACAGTGTAATGGTCACTTGTGAATACTTGTGAATATATAATGCTGTATACGCTATGTTGGTAATCCGAACGCTCTTTACGTAGACGGTTTAATGTCACCGTTGGGCATTTGTAGTAAATCGTTCTGTGATATTCCAGAGTGCTACTGAACGCGAGGTACATAAAAGTGCTATAACGTTGTGAAAACAATCCATACAGGAAAATGAAGCACTGAAAAGAAAAGCAGATAAAACTGTTCATTTTCAATGTAAAGAGACTTCCTAGAATAAAAAAAAAAAGCTCCCAAAGTGTCATCAGAAAGAAGGAAATGAGCATACAAAAATCCACATTTCTCTTATTCACATTGTCACAAACCATATCAATTGCGGGCGGGTAAAATGCTGCCTACAATTTCACGGTTTAATTAGGGATTTATTTATAAACCATCCCTACTAAAACAAAAAAAGGTGTGCTCTGCTCCGATATACGTTCTTTTCAATCTGCTTATATTTTCTATTCTTATTCTCATGAGCGATTGTTCCAAATTTTATCATTACATAAGGATTTATGTGATTCCACATTTGTTTTATTTTTGAGATTCAACTGTACATACAGGTTATCAACAACCATAGTTTATTTCTTTGCAATGGGAAAGGAGTCTCCCACCGGGCAAATATATATGTGTACAGATTATTTTATCATTATAAATTAGGGTAAAATAAATTTTATATATATATATATATATATATATATATATATATTGTGTAAAAACTGCATTTTGCTCCGGTCATAATTGGATAGTGTGGTCTACATCATGCAAGCAATGTTACTTATAAATTCAATTGCCAGTACGCTGCTGGCTTGGTGAATCAAATCTGCTTTAATTTGCAAACACGCCTTACCGAACATATACAGAAATTAGACTGGGCAAGCCACGTCGTTTTATCCCCCGTGCTCCTGGAAAGCTGCCATTGGCCAACACTTAACTGAAAACCCATCTTTTTCAAATGTATAGAAATTGATTGTTTTAGAATGTAGCACCGGGATTACTTTCACAATACTTCCAAGATTTTGGAGTCAGTCTCTATTTTTTCACGCAGGCCTTCTTTCTGTCGACAGAAAGAAACTGTTACATCATCGGACTTGCTCGGAGATATATTTTAATCGTTCGCATATTATTTACATCTTGTTTGTAGATACATTTCATATAATTATATATATTTATATATATATAAAATAATATATATATATATATATATATATTATTTTATATGAATTCCCATTCGCTTTCTGTTTTTTACTTATATACTCTCAAATATTTACTCTTTGGTGATAATTTGATTCTTTTGTTTTTGCATTTCTGTGATATACCATTGATTACCTCTGCTCTTTACTCTAAATATTGCATTACCGATTCATTCAAGTTGCTTGATAATTTACAGAATTAGCAACCTAGTTCTGCGAACAACTTCATGTGTTCATTTGACATTTCCAGCGTATTTACCGATATCCCGCTAAAGGAGACCATTAGTATTTGTGCCGACTCACTTTATAATAGCAATCTAACTCTCTCACATTTCCCCAGAAATATATTTATTGAGCTTGTGTTGATACATAAATAGAATTCAGCTTTGATAACGTTATATACAATATATTTTAGATACACCCACGACACTTTTGCAACCCTTGCTTCTGAGATTGAAGCAAAACTCTTTTTTAATAATCTTAATTCTCGCCACACAGCATTATCATAAACTATGGAGAAAGAAAATGACGGTTGCTTGCCTTTCTGAGGGGGTTTGATTGAACGTAGTAAGAAAAGAATTCTTATTACAGTTTATCGCAAACCGACCTGGCGCTCGTCCACTAGAAAATATGTCTTATTCAGACATTAGTGTATAGAGCCCTTTTAACAAATTTAAATTTGACCATCTGGGCAAATCTGAGTCCCTGTACCGGAAAAATATAAAGTAAATATAACGTTGTTTAGGAAATCGTTATTTTTTTTGCATTTTTTTTTGTTTTGCATTTCCATACACCAAACATGGATATAAATATAACTAAAACATTCGCTGGGTCATAAGCTTCATTTCGGTACTTTACTTGCCTGGGTGGGTTGCCAGTATGCTGAAATAAACCGCGTCATACACACACAATAAATCGAACTTACTAGAGGAGATAATAACTTCCGGTGAATACCGGAAAAATATCCAGTAAATAAAACGTTGTTTAGTAAATCGTTATTATTTTTGCATTTTTTGTATTTATTTTGTCATTTCAATGCACCAAACATGGATATAAATATCACTAAAACATCCGCTGGGTCATAAGCTTAATTTCGGTACCTTACTTGCCTGGGTGGATTGCCTGTAGACATAGATAAACCGCGTAACGCACACACAGGCAGGCAGACATTAAGGAAATTTATAATAATACAATTGTCTTATGGCCCTGAGTCTTACCAAGTGTTCCATCTATTAAAAATTGGATTGGAGTTGCTGATAAGTGTTTGAGCACACGGATTATTAAGTCTATAATTAATTTTTTCCGTCTGGTTTATTACGTTTGTTTTTTCGTGACAATTAAATATATTTTTTTCATTTCTGTGATATATTAACGATTACCTCCTGGTGAGTTTCTTGTTAAATTTTGTGCCCCCCCAAAAAAACGTTTCACCCCCCATATATATATATATATATATATATATATATATATATATATATATATACAAGTTTTTTTATGGACGATTAGAATAAAATAAAAACAAACCGAAATAATATCTGCTCAGTAATATTGGACACTAATCAGCCCCTATCTCTCTCTCTCTCTCTCTCTCTCTCTCTCTCTCTCTATATATATATATATATATATATATATATATATATATATATATATATATATATATCTCACCGGTAAAATTAATGCCAATAAAACCAGACATAGATGAACTTGACAATATTTACTTTCTCAGGGATTTTACTTATTAAACAGTTAAGAAAATACAATAAAATTAAACTCGATAGAAAATTGATGATCACGGCATTTTCAAATTAGTTTACACATTTTTGTTGGGTGATGTATATAACATTTTATGATAAAAAACTGAGAATTCAACACAATTCTTATTTTAAAAATATGTAAAATCCAATTCCAAAGTGTAAATAAATCTTAATTTAGCATGGAAATGTAAATAATAATTTCATTTCTATTCACATTCATCTAATAATATTAGCTAGCTATTATAAATAAATACTTCTACAAATACAAAATGCTTATTATTTTATTAAAATATAGTTTATTATAAATAAATACTTCTACAAATATTTTTCTTTAAATAGTAACCATATACATCTATTATATAAATCTTATGTGCGCATGTTTGTATGTATGCCTAACACTTTCGACAGTTGCGACTGATTTTCACGAGATCAGCAATATTTTGAAGCTCGATCATTCGGACGACAAATATCGAGAAATTGGCTAAAAGTCTTGATTTCCTCACCGTCATCCGGCCGCTTTTTTACAAGGATGGGTAGCTCTTTCCTCTGTTCGATTAACCAGCCTTAATTTAACCTTCGCCACTTCCAGTTTGTCGATGGACGCAATGGTAAAGACATCACGTTTTTTTTTTTCACTTGCTTTTTCTCCTTAGGGATGCGGGTTCGAGCCTGCCTTCCTATTTTCTCTTTTTTTTTTGCTCAACACACATCTTCCTCAAACACTTGGGCAACGCCGGGAAACCAGACTTGTCTATAACATAAATCACATCTGTCTGTTTAAATGTATGTATGTATGTCTCGCGAAAACTTTCGACAGATGCGACGGGTGTTCACGAGATCGGTATCGTTTCGAAACCATTCAGACGTTAAATATCAAGAAGTTGGCCAAAAACATGACTTACTTCACCCTCAACTGGACAGTTTTCTACAAGGAGTGGGCGCTTTTTTCGCCAATATTATTGAAAGTCATCCCTTTTTTTCGATTCTCTAGCCTTAATTTAAACCTACGTCACTTCTTGTTTTTTTCTTTTTTTCACGGGTTCCAGCCTGCCGGCCTACTACAACTTTTTTATTGCTCAACACACACCTACAAACACCCGGGCAACGCCGGGAACCCAGGGTAAACTATAATATAAATCTCACCTGTCTGTTTAAATGTATGCATGCATTTTTATATGTCGTGCTGGATTTTCACGAGATAAGTACGATTTTGAAGCTTGGGCTTTCGGACAACAAATATCGAAAAATTGGCCCAAAACATGAATTCCTTTACCCTCAATAGGAATTTTCTACAGGAAGAGGTCGCCTTTTATGCCGATACTTTAGAAAGCCATCGCCTCTTTTTCATTTTCTAGCCTTAATTTTAACCTACGTCCCTTCTGGTTTGGCGATGAGCGAAACAGCTAACACGTCACGATATTTTTCAATTTTTTTCCTCCTTCGCGGTATGAGTTCGAGCTTGTCTGCCCACTACCCCATTTTTGCGCACTAATTTTTTTTTCTTTAGCTCAACCAACACCCTTACACACACGCCCACTTTCTTTTCCGCCTTTGTGTCACTAGCTCGAGCCTGCCTGCCTACTACAACTTTTTTATTTGCTTATCACACACCTGCATCACCCGGACAACGCTTGTCTATAATATAAATCTCACCTGTCTCTTTACATGTATGTATGTATGTATGTATGTATGTATGTATGTATGTCTAAAACTTTCGAGAGAGGCGACGGATTTTCACGAGATATTGATTTGTAAGCTCCACCCTTGAGACGACAAATGTCGCCGATATTCTCGAAAGTCATCCCCTCTTTTCGATTGTCTAGCCTTAATTTAAACTTATGTCACTTTCGCTTGGGCGATGGACACAACAGCAAACACGTCACTCTTTTTTTTTCACATTTTTTTCTTCTTGGCGGTACAGGTTCGAGCCTGCCGCCCTTCTACCACTTTTTTTTTCAACACACCTCCAAACACTCGCGCAACAGACTAGTACTACACAATTCCTTCATTGAAATAAATAAATAAATAAACAAATACACCGAATCCTTTTAAAATTACCTACTTCCATAACGCACACAAAAAAAGACAAGTCATGGTTAAAGAAAGAGAAAAAGAGCACCAGACAATATTCCTCTTTAGTAGATCATCTATGATTACCATATATACACATTAATGCCTTTTCATCATAATATGAAGTAAAATTGTTGAGGCAACATTTTATTGCCTCTTTAATTAAATGTAATAATTATTAAGTTCAATTTAATAAAAATTAAATTAAAATAAATTAACGTTAGCTAAAAAATAAAATAACTTTTACAAAAAACACTCGACTAAGTACAACCACTACATACGATTCCCCACACTGTCTTTCTGTTCCTAAATTTAAACGCAAACTCTATGAACAAAGCTTCTTTCACAGAAGTGCCCGCTTGTGGAACACATTTCCGCTGTTATGCTTCCCGGTTGAATACAATCTACTAAACAAGTTTTTGTTGAGACGTCCCCATAGATAATCAAATTATACCCAATTTACAACATTAACGATTACTGCACTACCACCCTGCTTTCGTTAATCTTTATCTTTGATTAGCCTTTGGAGCTCAATAAGTGGTGACTCTCAAGTAAAAAAATAAAATAATGAAAGTCGTAATTGTAAATAAAACGCGCATATCAGAAATGTGAAAACTTATATGTGATTTGCCAAATCGTTCATGCTTTGTCGTTTTGTCACTGACAAACAAATATTATTTATTGATATACTTGAAAATATCTGAACACTTCCATGCATACATTACTACTTTCATGCTTTATAACTCCCAAAATGTTCTTAGATTTTTGTTCAAATACGTTCAAGATAACAAATACAGAAAGTATCCAATAGTGATTCTTTACTTTAAGATATTTTTCCTCAGAACGAAATAAAAATTAAACGTGACAGTTAACTTGAAATATAAAACATACGTTATTATATTACAGAGAAACGACCGAGGAAATCAATAATGTTTTCAAAAACAATTATTTCACAATTTTCTTTAAGAAACACATTTAATTGTTATCTAAGAACCAAAGTCATTTGTGTCTAAACATGATTTATTGTTCGAAATATCGATTGAAATCTTTGTTTTAACACTTACGATAAATTGTAGAAAGATCATGTTGATTTATCATGTTATAGTGGTATATTAAATAAGTTTGTAGACGTTTTCGTGGTAGCGCACACATAAAACTCCAGTCCCCATCGAAGTAATATCCTCCGGTTGCAATGCGTTTGGTGTGTCGTTCCAATAACCTCTGGAAAACCCCTATGTAAGTCTTCATGTGTGAGTGTGTCAATGACCCTCGTTAAAGCCTCTTTAATCTCCTCAATGTTATCATAATGACAGCCTATAAGGCTTTTCTCGAGCTTAGGAAATAAACAAAAATCACAGGGAGCAAGGCTTATTGCTTATCTTGGTCAAATATTATGTGACAAGGATAAAGTTGTGGATATATTCAATGTCCACTTGAAAATGTCACTGGCCCGATTTGGAGAGTGCTGGCCTCTTCCGATTGAATCTCTTTTATGAACTCCCTTAAAACCTTAACAGTATTGATTTCTGTCTGTCTATCCAGTAGAAAAGGCAATGGATGTAGATTATGCCCGTGCTATCAGAAAATGGGATCGTTATATGTTTGTAGATGGATTTGATTATTCTGACCTTCTTGGATCTCAGAGAGACAGCATACTTCCACGCTTTATTTATTATTTATGTACACATTTCGTTATGAATCTTTGTGTCAGTGTCTTTCTCAAAGAGGTAATTTTTGATATTTGGATTCTTCTGGCAATTGTTATAAATGTAAAGTAAAAAAAACAAACTAAGTAACAATCTCCAGTTGTTTAAATGTTCAATCATATGTACGGGCGATACTAAGAATACAATTACAAATTCTATGCGGTCAAGTCTAAATTGGAGAATACAATTACACATTCTATGCGGTCAGATCTAAATTAGAGTTTTCTATAGAAATATAGATTCGATGAGACAGGCGATTGACAATTGTCAGATGATATTGAAATAAGTCTTGGCACTAAAATTGTAATGTTGCTATATCATTAAAGAATGAATAATACATTCACGCACCCACACACATATATTGATACTTGCAAAGAAAATCACAATTCCACATACACATACCTATGTGTGTATTTGTGTGCAATAAAAACACGTTATAGTTTCCACTAGAATTTCAGTAAGGGTTTGAAATAGATCTTTTATTGTTTACCTACTTGATAGTGTCTGTATCTTACAAATATATGCTTTATTCGAAAGATTTATTTTTGGCATTTTAAATCTGAATACGATTTTTGGTATATGGCCCTTGGCGTAATCTAGGGGGCCAATCAACAGAAAGTCAACGCATTAAATCCAGCTGTATTTTGGCAATAAAGCGTCGGATGTTGGCTTTATCAGATTTGTGACTTTACATCTTCACAAAAATAATCGAAAGGCCGATAAAATCGCACCATCATTTGTTTAATCAATGTCCCAAATGATTTTCGAAATATATTTGCAAACTAAGGAACACAGCACGAGTATCAGTCGTATCATTAAAATGGTCAAATCAAGCTGAACTCAAAATCTCTGATTCTTGATAAATCTACTATTAACGAGAGTTGTTAAACCAAAGTTTTGTCTAAAAAACAGCATGTATTTATAAAATTCTATTATTAATCGTATAATGTATTTCGTATGAAACAGTCTGTAAAATATGCATGCAAATATTGCGTTAATGAATATTTGTTTTTTCTGTTTTTGTGTAAATGTTTGGGAGTGACACTTTATTTGACGTTTTGAACGGAAGAGATGTAGTTTTAACCGTTGATTGAATCCGTGTTAATGAAGTTGTCAACTGAGTGAGCAAAAATAATCCACTAAGTGACAAGCAATATAGTTTCCGCCCTGAGAGATTTATGGATTATGTACCGGCTGATATCACACATAATATTAGTGAATCTATTGACTGGAGTTTGCTCTATAGAACAAAAGCTTGTCATATAGCAAAAGCATTTGATAGGATTTGACAGAAATGTCTACTTTACAAGATTTTCAGCGATGGAATATTAGGAAATGTCTTCCCAACATTCGACAGGTGTGTTCACGGTGTTTTCGATAAGTTGAAGTTCGAAGCTCAAAGAATTAACGCTGGCGTAATTCTAAGATTCATTCTGGCCTTAACTTCATTAATAATCTCCCAAACACATTCTAAGTAAAAATTTCAAAATATATGCAGGCAACACTACCATTTATAGAAACACTCCGAAGAGAAACAACGACCAAGACCGGTGGAATCGACCAAAACGTTTCTGTTTTATTTTAGCATAGCCAATGCCAAACTTCTATTCTATACGCACTGATCCTCACGTGGCACCAGTTTATGCGAATGGCTCCTATATCAATATCTTTATTATGCTGAAGTATTGAACTTCAGTACTGACCTGAAATGGAAGCCTTAGGAGAAAATCTGTTGCCAAAATCGCTCAAATATAGTTGCGACATTTTACCGCAACAGAAATTATCCCACTCTCGACGCAATTCTCTTCCTGTTTAAGAAGCACATACGCCCTAAAGTGAGCTACTGTTGCCACATCTGGGCAGAAGCTACCTAGTATAACCTATCCTACTTTGACAGAGTTGTATACCGGCTTCGAAACCTAATAAGTAATGCCATTTTCTACTTACTGCAACGGCTTTCCCACAAAAAGGCGTTTCGAGCCTGTCTCTGCTCTATAATAATTTTCATTGCAAGTACTCGTCCAAGCTTTAATCTATTGTCCCCTACCAAACGTTTCTAAAAGGCTCTCGGCTAGCTACAAACAGTATCAACAATTTTCAGACTTTTTGCCTTAATATAAAATCAAATTACTAGAACTGCCTGCTCGTTAAACTCTGTTCCGCTGGCGTACTTTTCAGCTTATTATAAAATGTACGTCTTCAAATTAGATATAAACAAATTATTTCTGATCCACTACCTTTAAATAATGACACTCGATCATTGATTAAATCTTGTAATACTATTAGTACATCTTTATAAACGTAGATTTTTTTTGGAATAAAAAGAAATAATTCATTGTACTAGGTTCGCTTTTAATGAAAAACAAAGTTAAGAAGCTATGAAGATGAAAGTAATGTCATTAACATGGGTAACTGTTTTGTATTCCATAAATTACTTTTCGACATAGTCATCACCATTATTAATGCACACCTGCCAGCGATGAACAATGACTTTGCATGAATGATCGAAGCTGTTTTTGTAGCTACTCATAGTTTTGAGTTGTAAACATTGATAAAACAGGATGTCAGTTTAATAGAAAATATGACGGCTTTGCAAACTATCATTACAAATGGAGTGAATAGACTTTACAGGAAAAATGGTGTTTGCTGGCATTTCCTCATTAAAAGGCAGCAAATAAAAACAACTCTGTTGTTATGACAACCGTCTAAATAATGGGACATTCCGATAACAAACATGCTGGAAAGAGAAACACGCAGATAATTTTACCGAGCCAAGTCGGTGCCCGCGTTAATGTAATCTAATTAGAAAGACAATGAACAACTTAAAAAAATATGACACGAGGTACTTTTGTCTAAGGAATAATAAAACATGGAAAGTTTTTTTTTTTTTTTTTTTACACAGTAATCACCACTTATCAAGGCCCGGAAGCCACTCAGGGATAAGGGTTATTGCAAGTACATCACGTTAGTGAGGAGATTTTATGAAGTGTTTAATTAGGGGGCGGTTCATTAGGAATTTGCTAACATTAGACTTGAAGACATCCAAGTTGTAGTCCGGAGGGAAGCAGGCAGACGGAACAGAGTTCCACAGGCGTGCAGTTCTAAGAAAGAAGCTTTGCTCATGAAATCCGCGTTTTGATTTAGGCACAGATATAGAGTGGGGGAAATTTTTCACAGTGGATTCAGCTAGACGGGTGTTTTTTGTGAAAGTTTGGCGAGGGGGGACCAGGGATTGGAGTTCAGACGAGCACCTGCCATGAAAATAACGATAAAACAAGGATAGGCTCGCAACGTCTCTTCTGTGGGAGAGGGGTTGCAGGGTAGAGAAAAGGGCATCCCCCACTAGTTGTGTACTGTTTGGGATGTGCAAACTGCTATCTTTAAATCTATTGTAAGCTCGGTCCTCCCTCATGTGTAACATTTCATACCTGAGAATTCTGATGTTTTATCCTATACAGAATTACATAGATTATCAAACCTTATGTCCACATTTCCAAAAATACGAGATTATTTAAAGTAAGAGCAATAATTTGTATTATTTTAGACTTTTCTTACTATTAATTATATCGGAGGTTTCTTTATAATACATTATAATTAGCTATTCCGTATAATAAGAAGTGTAACGGAGAAAATGCTAAGTTATAAGCGCTTCTAAATGTAAATCTTCTGAAGGTTCAATTATCAGTACAGACGATATAAAGAATCACGACTTCAGATGGAGAAAAGGTAGAACACTGTGTGGTAAAAAATCTGGTGCATATTCTGGATTTCGATTGACAAATACCTCATTTTGATACCCCCCCCCATACATGCTGATGTTACATCAGATAAATGGATAAAATGAAAGTCGGATCAGTTGTTGAAATAATCATAATAATAAAATTTAGAATTATTGTCTCATCTTGGTTGTGTACCCTAAAAAGGGACGGCTGGTGGCAAGCCGCATAGTCGTCCATAGCATCTTTCTTGCTTATTCTGACACAACTGATAGAGTTTGTCTTCATATAGTATGAGGCTACTGGTGACTTGGTTTTTCAACAGTTCGCGCTAATCAGCAAGTGCCCTCCAGCCTCCAAGGTTTATGCTGACCTATTTCATATCTATTCTACACGTGTATTTTAATAGAAGCTGAAAGCGACCCCTTTTTCTCTTGCTGATTATTAGTTCTCCTTAGAGAAGCTCTTTTGGGATCCTGTCGTCCGCAGAAATTGCTGGAAAAGTGTTTCAGTGCTTCACCATCCGCATATCGGAACTCGAAACCAGATTTTTTGTCAGGGTTTACTCTCTTAGACGTTGCCGTTTTCAAGGCATGTAAAAGACAGTAAAGCTATTTGCCCAAAGCTGATGGAAATTTTAATATAGCTCTAATTTCGACAAAAACAACGAAGAGTTTCGTTCTAGTTATGGTTGTATTAAAATGAAAGCGAACTCCCTAAATAATTCTTCTTAAAACGAATCGGATATGCGAATTCCGTAACGGTGAAAATTTGAAAATATTTCCAATTTGGACGAAAATAATGGAGATCCTAATTGAAAGCGAAATCTTTACATGGTTCTTCTTTAAAAGAGTCGGACGAAAGAAACGTGAATTCCCAAACGGTGAAAATTTGAAAATATTTTCAATTTCAACGGCAATATCATCATCGTACTTTTTTGTTTACAATCCACAGAGGAAAGAAGAAGTTTTCAAAAAAAAACAAAAAAAAAACGAATATGTAAAAAATTAATGCAATCAAAAGTCAAATAAGTTACTTTTTTAACTAACTTATTAAGTTTTTAGTATTTTATTTTATGTAAAATATTTATCCAGTTCGAATAAACAAGTAATTTTGAACGCTAACGGAGAACAAGAAAAATGGTCGAATTGTCACTTTACATCGTTGACGTCTCGAGAATCAAGTCAAAATAAGAAATAAAACAAAATGATATTAAAATGGGTGCGTTTACAACAATGTTTTTATATAATTTTTAGATTCAAGCCATTTTCAAAACTTTCAATGTTACGATTAAACTCGCAGCGTTTTTTCTTGATCTCACGCGAACGCGATCTCACGTAAACGCGAGCGACTTAATGTTTTTTGGAACCTATTAAAAGTTTTAAAACGAACAAAACCACTAAATATTTTTCCAGATAAGTAGGAGAGTAAGTTATATTTTCTTTGATAACATTTATTTGTTATGTATTTGAATTTCTGACAACATGTCGAATCTCTGTGAATTGTTGTATCTAGATGTAAGTGAGGCACTTCAATAATTCTTCTTTAAAGTGTTGGGTGACAAGAACGGTAATTCCGTTACGGTTAAAATTTGAATAGATTTCCAACTTTGACAAATAAAAAAGGGATCCTCATTGTACTTATGGTTTTAATATAAAATAATAGGTATTTCACCTTGATTACTATCTTCAACTTTAAATTTCAGATAAGATTATAATGTTGTATAGCACGGGCTTTCATATTGAGGATCATATATAACGGGACTGGTCCTGGATATGACATTAAACTATATCCAGTGGTGGGGCCCTAGCTTGCGGGCTTGGGGAGTGTAGAGTCACCCTTTAATTACCATTGCTTCCAGGTCCACTCTGACCCGGAGTGGTAGTACCTGTTAGGGTCCCAACTATGGGCTAAATAGAAACCGACTTGAAAACAACAAATATATTCTATTAACAATTTTTTCTTCAAAATCTTTGGATTCGGCATTAAATAATCAGAAAAGTGTTGCTATGCCGTAAAATAAAAAAAAAACAAAAAAAAAACGATGGTGATGAGGGAGAGACGACATTTATTACAGTTCAGTAGGTTTTATGACATATATTAGCGAGGAGAGAGGGTGATCAGTCCTTTTTATATCAGAGAGAATAATCATTACTTATGATGAAGAAGGGGGATACGTTTCTTGGAAAGGGGTTATGTAAAGTTCATTATTGATGATAGAAAACCATATTTACCTTTCAGCTGTTGAATGATGACATGAAGAAGACAAAATTATTTCATTTGACCGGTCGAAATGCTGATGACGTCAGGAATTCAAATTAGGGATTTACATAGTTTACTGTTCTTTCCTTCGTTTCCAACGCCAACTCTCTCTCTCTCTCTCTCTCTCTCTCTCTCTCTGACTGACTAGCAGACTCAAATGCCCTGACTCCTCTGCTCGACTGCTCTCATCTGACCAAAAACTAGCTCCTATATTGAGAATTCCCCTTTTGCTATGACGTCAGATGTGTGGTTCCAAAACGTGACCAACTCACGTGGCTAAGCACACGTTCCAAACACACTTTCGACAACAAAGAATTCTCCACTAACCTATCTTTTTTGTCTAACCTATTTTCTTACAATATATTTTTAATTTGTACTGCTCATTTTTTTAGCTGACCTTTTTAATTCAGTTTTCATAAAAGAACGAACCATCAAATTCTTTTTACGATACAAACAATATCGAACTATTTTATATGGAATTTAACAATAGCTAAATTCTAACATTCCAATTTCTAAATCAATTTCTGAACCTTGCTTAACAGGTTCGAGTCTCGACTTATCCTAATCTCATTTTCCACTTATCTAATGTTCTTATTTACAGGAAAGGGGGATAGACCTTTTTTCTGTAACAGTAATATTACTAGTTTCGTATGCAGAAAAATTTTTATACTTGGCATAGAAAACGCATTAGACATAAACAGCATAAGAAAGGTGTTAGTAACCTGAGCCCCTCCTCATTATATCCTTGTGTTATTACAATCTGTGGTTGTAGGTCGAATAACAACTTTCATTGCTGCCATATCTTTGTGAGTTTTGCATTAAATGTTTTGTGTTTCCTCATTGAATCTAATACACATTCGATTGGAATAGAGGAAAAAGAAATAGTTTTGCTCATACTGAAAATTTACAACTTTCAGCTATCAATAAATATATGGTTTTAGTCAGTGAATTGATATCGAAAGAAAGCAAGATTAAAATTATATATTATGGGAATGTCAATTGAAGTAACAATTTGAATATCAACTACAGCGGATGTAGCATGCACGGAATGTAAGATAATGCGCCAATCAACTGGCTATGACCAGCATAAAAGCCAGGTTCAGTAAGGACGGCAATGAACCAATAAGCATTTTTAGTAAGAATGTATAGAGATCTATATTTATACATTAGTAAGAATGTATAGAGATCTATATTTATACATTTGAATACATGCTCTTATAAATTATAAGTAGGTTAACGTTAAGATGTATAACGATGCAGAGAGATTTGTAGATTTGAAACTTAAGAACACATACTACAACATATAGACTTACAAAACCCAAGAGAAACCACATATATTAATTTTTCTTTATGTAGATATAACATTAATAACAGTCTTTTTTCAGAACGTATATATATATATATATATATTTAATAAAAACCCTTTAAAATTTGCTGACGAGGAGACCTTGTTATTAAAAACTATATGTAATAATTATTTAATAAAATACAACTGTGTTATATATGGGTCGTAAAATTGCATTAATCTGGAAAAGGCCAAGCTAATATGCATTTCTTTTAAATATTCATTTTTATTAATTTCCTGTGATTTTTTCATTCGGTTTTCTTAGTAATTATATTTATGCGGATATTCTACATGATTTATACTCGTGTAATATTCGCATGAAAAATGTAAAAACATACTTTTTCTATATGAATTTATATATATATATATATATATATATATATATATATATATATACTTGTTTTAAAATTTTGCCTAAAAAATTTTTGTCGGTTTTTGGTCTACCTAAATTAATATACATGATATTCAAACGCATGTGAAACTAGATATTTGGGTTTTAGCCGGGGAAAATTGCTGTAAAAGGGTGAAAATTAAAAAAAAAAATGGAATTTCCAAGGTGATGGTCGAACGACGGCATTTCGAATATGCATCACGTAATAGAAATTGGTTCATATTATAATTTAAAGCATTGCAGCTCACATATCTTCATAACTAAGGAAACACATCAAAGGAAAAGGTTTTGGTTTCAGATACCCAGTGGTGGCGGGAAGTGAATTTTTTTAAACTTCTTAAATCATTACTATTTATTGGGTCCAATATATTATAATGAACACGAAATCTGAATTAATCAAAATATCATGTTTAAGCGAATTTTTCCACCGGACAATGTCGGGTGGGCTGCTAGTATATATATAAAACAAGTTTAAAAAAAAGATTAAAATTCCATAGGAACGTTATGACATCATCAAGTCAATAACGGTTTCAAAAAGGAGATTAAGGAAAAGGAACTTTTTACACACACACACACACACACACATATATATATATATATATATGTACATATATACATATATACATACCTTTAATGCTAACTGAAGACTACGTGAATGTCTAATTGAGAAAATTTGAATGCCTACTGAAAATTTGAATGCCTACTGGAGCGAATTTGAATACCTACTATGCATGCACACATACACACACATATATACGTGCAATAAGTAATGCCCCTGATCCATTCCCATAGCAGTAGAGCAACGAAACTTGGCACAGTTATTAGTCTTTCTCGACATAGGAACCACCGAGAGTTATGCATTTCTCCCATCCTTTTATGCAGCTTTGGAGACCGTTTTTGTAGAACACCCCAGGTTGGTCCGCCAACAACGATGTGACTTCAGAAATAAAGGCTGCATCATGTGGGAAACGCTTTCCTTTAAAAACAACTTCATGGCTGGTAAGAGGTGAAAGTCAGAGGGTGCAAGGTCAAGAGAGTAGGAAGGATGGGAAGGATTTCATAACCACACACCCGTGCTTCTGATCTGGCGATATGCGAGTTGTGGACCGGAGCGTTGCCCTGCAGGAGGAGGGTACCTTTGCTGATCTTGCCCGCCTCTTGATTTTGATAGCTTCCCTTAATTTCCTCAAAAGTGAAGCATAATAGGCTCCTGTAATTGTGGTACCCTTTGCCAGGAAATCTGTCATCACTACTCCGTCCTGGTCGCAGAAGACTTTGAGCATGACCTTGCCAGCGGAGGGCTGCACCCTTGCCTTCTTTGGAGGTGGTGAGTCCAAGTACTTCCACTGCATTGACTGGCCTTTGGTCTCTGGATCATAGTGATGGACCCAAGTTTCATCCTGTGTAATCAGTCTTTTGAAAAACTTTGAATCACTTTCTTGGCACATCTTCAAATTCATCCTCGAGCACACGACGCGTTCTCGCTTCTGGAATGGTTTGAGCAAGCTGGGAATCCATCTGGCAGACACCTTATGCATATGCAAATGGTCCTGAATGATAGTTTCCACAGACGCTATACTAATCTTGATATCTTGGGCTATTTGGCGAATAGTAATGCGCTGATCTTCCAAAATGGCAGCCTAAACTTGACGGACAGATACCTCATCAACGGCAGAAGGGGGCGACCAGGTGTGGGAGCTGTTTCCACAGACATCCAGCCATGTTTGAATTCACACTGCCAGCGTTTTACAAGGACATACGATGGGGCATTATCACCATAAGCTTCTTTTATTTCGTAAAATGTCTCCTGTGGCGTGCGTCCTTTCAAATGCAAAATCCGGATCACTGCTTGACATTCAACAGGCTCCATTTCACACCTGACTGAGTCCAAACACCTGTAAAACAGAAACCACAATTAGTTCAGAGCTGTAATGTGCCACATTACCCGTAGACATATAAATCATTGCGCGTGCAAAAGTTTAGCCTGATCAGACAACTGGAAGTGGGTCAGGGCATTACTTATTGCACGCCCCTTGTATATATATATATATATATATATATATATATATATATATATATATATATATATGATTAAAAGGAGATAAATTGAATAGGTATTGGAGAGAACTTGAATACTTACTGAAAAGAACTTGAATATCTGCTGTAGAGAAAATGAATGTCTATCTGTATATCTGTTTGTCAGGGAACCGTCCGTGCGCATAATTTTTACTTTAAGTGAACCCTGACTAAATATTCGAAATCACATAGTATTCACGGCTCTAAAAGGATCTCGTCGGTATGGCTAACTGATACCAGTTTTTGTCTGTTATACACCTTCCCCAAGTGATGTTCCTATTTACAATGCCTCCCCACGGGACAGAGTTAGACACCAGGGTCGTTTTTTAACGCGGAGAAAAGGAACAAAAATAAAAATTGTCTCAGTCGTGAATGATTTCTCATACACTGACGGAGAACAAGAAATTGAAGTGCAGCATCTGAAGAACAGATACTACACTTTGATCTTGTCCCGAACGCCATAATTATGTTACATTAAGCCAAAGAGTCTACAAGAAAAGTATACTGTAACTTATTTTAATGCACAATTGCGGAAAAGAAAATTATATTTCAAACTTCTTTACTAACTCAGTATTTGAGTCATTGGTGAAAACTTGATTATCTTTAATAGAGATAAAGTGTTACCTCCAGGAAATAGTCTTTTAATTTCTAAGAATTTCTACTGAAAGTGAAACAACCACACACACACACACACACACACACACACACACACACACACACACATATATATATATAAAGATTAGTATAAATTTAAGGTGAAATATGATTCTGCATATATATATAGAGAGATTATTATAGATATATATATGTGTGTGTGTGTTTGTGTGTGTGTGTGTGTATGGAGAAATATATATATAATCTATATGTATATGTATAATATAGTCTTTCTCTCTCTGTGTCTCTGTCTCTGTCTCTGTCTGTCTCTCTCTCTCTATCTCTCTCTCTCTCTATATATATATATATATATGTGTGTGTGTGTGTGTATATATATATATATGTATAATACGGGTCTTCAATTACGGATCATTTACTTAAAAAACCGTCTTGTGCAGCGAACTTTAGTACGGACTCTTTTTCTATTCTGAATCGTGCTCATTAACTATATCAACTTAAGATCTTGGAGACTATTCACGTTCGACTTAGAAAACCTTCCCTTTGCAAGCAAAGGGAATGCTTCCTGGGTTTGAACGTGATTAATCTTTAGGGTATTCGACCATAATGCTGTTTTATTTTAATCGTTTTCCCATGTTTTTTCTCCCCGTAAATTGAATAAACGCAATTTTAATCGCTTTTTTTTTCTTTGTTTTAAAAAAAAATCCCTGATACAGCTTTGAGAAGTGAGGCTCGAAACCGGTCAGCTGGCTCCTCATTTCTCTTTCTTTCCTCTCCTGTTCCCCTTTTCTCTCTTTTTGGAGAGAAGATTAAAGGAATATATCTATATGTATATATATACAAATTTACATTTAATCATGAATCATAAAAGTCTTCCCTTCCTAGTTACAATATGTATAATCATATTTCACCTTTTATTTATACTAATCTTATAATTTATAGAGCTCAATGTAACTACAGAGCGTATGACAAACAAATGAGAAAAGTCTATATTCCGAATTTAAAGATGTTAACATACAATTGTCATAATTACATGAATTATTTTGCGTTATGGAACGAGTGATTTCAATAATTGTGCGCGGCAATGTAATTAAACAGTACGATAGCCATCATTATAGATTTTTGTCATTAATCTGTTATATATATATATATATATATATATATATATATATATATATATGTATGTATATATATATACATATATTAGAACCCCGGAATATACTGTATATATATATATATATATGTATGTATATACACACATATATATATACATATATATATATATATATATATATATATATATATATATATATATATATATATATATATATATATACAAGATGGCTCAATACACAGATATAACAATATATACATTTTATTTATTTTTACATTAATATTTATGCATTGCTACACATTAAGGAATATGTTTCAGTAAACTAGCTATAACGAAATAGGAATATGATCAGGACTGAACTTTTGCCTCATGATTTGTTTAGTAATTAAATTAAAATATACGGATGAATCTGTAGCAATACCTAAATATTTATGTAAAAATAAATACAAACCTATGTTTATGTGTATATATATATATATATATATATATATATATATATATATATATAATAAAAGATGATAATACCCACTTCAATAAAAATGAATTTATTTATCAGAACAATAAGTAAAAGATGCTTTCTTTTAAGTCCTGCCATTTCAAATTCAAATGCTTTTCATTAAAAACGAAAAACACAGGTTTATATATCCACAAAAAAGCTGACGTTTGATCTGATATATTCATGAATTATATATAATAGCAGTTAGGAAGATGATAGCAAATATAGTATGAATAACGAAAAATTATCTAAATTTCTCCCCATTTCCTTGTATAATTTTCGATGAGTGAATAGATTTATGTGTATAAAATATGTTTGCATTTATTGATTTTCTTTTAATATTTTAAAATTACGCTATAGTAACGTTTCCAGCCATTATATCGATATGTGTCGTATCGATTTTATCTCAATATAAAAAAAATAATATTCCCATTCTTACCTTAGGACGCTTATCTAATCAAATTCATTCAATCTTTAAATAAATGTATTTAATGTGAGATTGAAAAATGTATGGCTTAAAATAAAAACAGTTTGATAAGATTATAACTCTACCTATAAATGTCTTAATAAACATGATTCCAATAATTCCTGTTTTCTAATTAATTATCTTGGGGAACAAAGATCAGCTGTATCCTGTTACGGGTTCAAATCTACTGTTTATTCCGAAATAAAATGAAGATAATAAGAAGTTCAAAATATATTCATAAATCTTTACAAAAGAATTAAATTCAGGGAAAACGAAATACCATAACCCTCTTACATAGAGAATTAACAATCATGCAAAATAAATTTTAAAAAGTCCGAGATAATTGTCTTTGTTGATAAAAGCAAAAATGAATTATTACAAACTACACTTAGAATTACAACTGACTAATATTTACTTACGTATATTTATGAATTTTATTAAAACAATCCTCCCAGTCTCTTAATGGCAAATCGAAATCTAAACTGAATTCTTTAACCATCCTTAATTATATAGATATTGTAATAGTGTCAGCTTGATTATACTCCTTAAAGATCATAAAGATTCTAACCCTTTAGAGAACGTTCATAATTGTCAAGCTTATTTGCCCTACTCAGATCAGATTAAAGTAAAATTAGCAAACAGGTGTATATATTCCAACTTAGAAAATAAGATTAAATGCGCTTTTTGGCAATCATATGATAACGTAATCAACTTGTTTTCAGACTTCAAATAAAAATCCAATTTAAAATTCATTATTTCGAAATCGACAATTATTATCAATCAATTACAATAATAAAGATTTAACTTCAGCAAAAATCATCCTGCTTTATCTTATTTAGAAATAAATGAAAATCAAACTAATATTCCTACTAGAAATACGGTAATAATCACGTTTGAAACACTGGTTCCCGTCAGATCACGTAAGTTAAGCAATGATGAGCCTGGCCAGTACCAGATGAGTGACTATTTGGGACTTCCAAGTGCTGTATGTACTCTCCAATTATCTCGGCATTGTTTCCAGTCGCCCTGGACTTTTCTTTGCTACTGGGCTCAAGCAGTAGCGAATCAGGAGAGGTGTGGTTGGAGATTGCGCAATCCTTGCCACACAATTACATGCGCAGCTTCCCCTAAAGGGGGTATCCTTTGTCTTTTGAGACTGAACGGAGGCATCGACTACTAGAAAAAGGTTTTTATTAGCTTTGAAAATAAACTTTTGATATGGAAAGATATCCCTGTATATTTTGTTATTGTTAGGGGATTTTCTGACTCTGCCTAAATTACATTTTTCTTGTGTACTTTTTTTTACACAGAAATCCACACTTATAAAGGCCCAGAGTTCATTCGAGGATAAGGGATAATGGGCATACATTAGTACATGTGATTATGGCGTAGTAGACACAAGTAGATTGGATTACTTAGGAGGACGGTTCATCATAAAATTGTTTACGTTGGACTTGAAGAAAATCAGATTGTAGTCAGCAGGAAAGCAGGCAATCGGAAGAGAGTTCCAAAGGCGTGCAGTTATAAGAAAGAAGCTTTGTTCATGGAATCTGCATTTAGGTTTAGGAACAGATAAAGATTGTGGGAAATTATTGATGGTGGTTTTGGCTAGACGAGTGTTTTTTGTGAAGGTTTGGCGAGGTGGGACGATAGAGTGAAGCTCAGCTTAATATAAGACTCATATCGTCTTGTTTGAACTTTGAAACTGTCTATCCGGTTCCGCTTTATAGGTTCCGGTTTCCAACTTCTGGTTTCATAAAATGAGATGAGAATTACAAGACTTGAAAAGTGTTAATACAAAAATGATGCTCTTTTCGTCACTAGACTTGAAATTCGTTATAATGGCGATTGGGAGATGTGGAACAATTCGATTATGTTTTTAGCGTGTGAAAGACTGATGAGATAGAATGAAAATGAAACAGAACTTTCGATGTGTAAGTCAAAATAACGCATTCGTAAATGTACATTTATACGTTTAATTCGGTAACTTTGTAAAGTTTTGATCAGAATGCCGTAATGCCTAAAATTTGTCATTTTCCTGAGTAATATCAGCACATATTCTTTTGTAAACTTTATCATTTAAGGGGAGCTGTCATTCAAAATCGAACTCGCCCTCTCACGATTTCCTACATTTATGAACGGATAATTATGAATTAAGAAATATATATTTAAAAATAAATGCTGTCATGCTTTAGAAATGTACTTTAAGCATATGTATGTGAAATGCAGAGATTTGTACAATTAGACTCGTCGGCTGTTCTGGATCCTTGGTATTCCTACACATTTTCCAAGAAAAAATATAATTAAATTCTAAAACCAGTTTCGTAATTGTTTTACTAGTAATACGATAAAATATTAAATAAATATTTGCTTTAAATTTAAGTATGTTTTACCTATATCATAAAATTCATGAATACAAAAAACATATTTTTATCTGTTCCTAAATTCAACATAAACAATATTGTGAATTTTAATGTCCGAATTGAATTGATTATAACTAATTAATATTAATTATAATATAAGATTCATATCGCCTTGCTTGAACGTTGAAACTGTCCATCCGGTTCCGCTTTATCGGTTCCGGTTTACAACTTCCGGTTTCAAAAATTGTTATATATATATATATATATATATATATATATATATATGTGTGTGTGTGTAATTATATAATCAAGTAAAAATATTTTTAGTTGATTACTAATTTTAAAGTTATTCTAGAAAATTACCTAACAATTTTATAAATAAAACAAATGAGTAAAAACTTGAAAATACCATAAAAATATCTTTGGAATTTAGTAAATAATTCGAGATAATAAAAATGATTTTTTAAATTTTCATTATTTTTATTGTGCAATAATTGATATTAGTTAAAAATTTGTTAAATATAGAACAAATTGTTGATGACCGTTTCGGTAGAAATAGGTTCACCGGAACAGTGGCATTTGAGCGAGAAAAAGGGAAAGTCGTTCAGAGACAAATTTCCTACACGAGAACTTACGTAAGACTTTATTTTGAAGGCGCCTTTCCCAAATTATATTTTTAAAATTCGAAGGAACAGTAAATAAGTATAAATATTTAAAATAGTATATATAATATATAATATATAATCTTAGTCAGCTAAATAGAAAAAGAACACTTACAAAAATCGATGTAATCGTTTTTAAAACAACATAAACAAGTTAAATATTAAAGAAATTATTAGACATGTAATCTCTTTTAAAAGCTATCTCTTTCATAAACGGTCACAAAATGTTTTCAATCCATATTTATTTAACAGTGGCCCAATTTTCCTACTCAAAATGGACGAGTCTTCCGTAGACGGGCATTTTGTTGACGAGTCTTCCTGAATCCTTTTTAACATACAGAATTGCATCACTTAATATCCGAAAAACTATTCACTTACGAAACATTTTTATTTGAACTTTTATGAGTAAAATTCATGTGGAATTACATAACTTGATATCCGGAATAATGCTTACTTACGAAACAGTTTTTATTTTAACTTTAACTCTTATGAGAAAATTATTACCTTTATAATACAATATTTTATGAACAGATTTTTTTTTTGAAAAAACAAATATCATACGTGTTGGTAATTTTTTTCCATCAATTATAAAAAATAGAACTATTATAAAAATATTTCTGACCGTTTTTTTTCCAACGAGACTTTTTCAAAAATATATATGATCTGTTTATAAATGTTTTCAAAAATATATATGATCTGTTTATAAAAATATATTTATGAACGATTCATAATTGAAAAAAAAAACATTCAAAAAATATATTTTTAAAAAACATAAATGTTTTTATAACAGTTCTGTTTTTATTTTTGATGTGAAGAATATTACCAATACTTGATGTTTGATTTTTCTATATTATATTTGTATTAAAAAAAAAACTACAGTGTTGGTCGTCCGTACCTTAAAATTAGACACTTCCGCCGAAAGGCTTTTTAAACAAAAAAACGAAATATTTTTCAATGTGTATATGAAATTGGATAAAGATAATCGCACACACATATACTAGGAGTATATATTTAGGTTTAATGTTGAAGCAACACAGAGAAATCTACCTATCTATATTTTTTCATCTTAATATGCTTTCACACGAATGTTGCTGCTATGTAACGAAGAATATATATTCTTGATCGATTAAGGGGATTTTTCAAAATACTTTCTTCCGTCTCGTGCGTCACGTTTATACATTAACCCTGCATACTCACTATTCCATAGATAGCTATAGCATACACTGACGGGTAGTTTAGTATATTCAGAGTTATCTCCCCGTTTTAAAATATTTGCTGACCCCAATTATCGTCGAAATGGGCGTTTGTTTCTATAGCCTTTTCCTCAAGTTATGTACAATATAAATAGTTTTAAGTAGTATATTTAAAAATATTCTGATATCATTTTTTAATTCCATTTTCACTCCAAACAAAGCAAAGTGTCACCTTGATGTAGGGGGCTACTATCGGGGGCATAAATTGCAAGGATACAATGTGGGGAGTTGAGCAGAAAGATATATTAGATATTAAGAGGAGATTATATATATATATATATATAAATATACCAGTTCACATATACTTTTTCATGGTTGAGCTAGAACCCAGAATTAGATGGAATTGAGCAATTGCAATTTTGTATAAAATATCTTTTTTTTATAATTCACCTTTTGATTTACTAAGTTTCTATTTTCTAGCTTTATATACTACTGGCCATTTGAATTAAAATTTAATTTTATACTTACGTCGTTCCTGTTGTTGTGTTAGTGGTTGAATTATTGACGAGGAAGACACAATGGCAATCAAATAAATATGTATAAACAAAAATACATAAAAAATAATTGAGTAATGTATTTGCTCTCTGATGGACTAGTGGTGATGATCATACTCTCCGCGTGTCTGTCTCTGACTCATTTGGTAAAACGGTTTTCGTAATTCGGAAGTAACGTCATGGACGGAAGTGACGTTAAGAACTAGTTACTTATTCCAAGTAGTAGCGGTGCGTCCACAACAGTTCCTTAACTCAATCCTCTAATGAATTCGTGTTTCTCTTCTTATTTTTAATATTGTCCGATACTTATCTCTATCCTTATTCCAACATGGGTCCTTCTCTGATGCCATATGGTTTCTTTCTGTCCTCAAATTTTCATTCAGTTCCCTCTAGGAATATCATTTTACCATTATCTACCTGAACTTATCATGAATCAATTTCCTTCCAATGAACATTTACTATTTTGTAAATTGAATTTATGATTTTACTTAAATTTACATGTTCGGATTAATTATTATATTTTATTTTTTGTCTTGGGAGAAATCTTATCAAGTATTTTATAAAACTCTTGCAGAATATGATTTATGGCTATTTTATTATTTTTCACCCCAAACAAGGCGCATTGTCACTTTAATGTAGGGGGCTACTATCAGGGGCAACAACTACTGGGGTACTATGTAGAGATTTGGAAAGCAAGATGTCAGTTCACGTTACACTTAAACTTCTGCACGTCAGTACAGTTGGGGAAGCAGGGAACTGAAATGGAATTCCAAAGTCTAGCGGTTCTGGGAAAAAAACTACTGTAGTAGAAAGATCTTTTACATCTAGGGATCTCTACTGTTTGGGGGTGAAATTTAGCTGTCTGTAAGGTTTGTCAAGGGTGTCTACGTCGTGGGGGCACAAGTGCTTGCAGTTCTTCAGAGCATTCACCTTGCTTGTTGCGCTCAATTACTTTTCTTGATAACTGCATTATTACTATGGTTTGCTTGTTTATTATTTAAAATTTGTATCTTTACTGTTATACCGATTTTTATTTCCCCTTCATCGATATGTTATGTGATATTGTGAAGTGTCTTCTATTATCTTCACTGTTCACCTCCTTTATGTATTTGATTGTCCTTAAGTAAATGCTTCATTATAGTAACCCTTATTTTTACCAAATATATTCTTATTTTTGATAGCCTTAATATTCTGTTTAATATACTGTGGATGATTGTCTTTTCAAACTTTTAGCTTGATTAAATTTATAGTCTATATAAAATAGTGTTTGGTTCGGTTTGTGATATAGTTCATAAGTATTATTGTTAAGATTTATGGTTATATTTAAAAAACTACTATTTTACAGTCGTATGCTATTTCTAACTTTAGTTCATTAAAGAATAGTTTAGTTTTTCTTCTAGTTTTTCTTATTATTAGATCGTTTGAATTAACTAAAAATAATGCATCATCTTTATATCACCCTCTATGTAAGACAGGTATTTGTTTTATTTATCTCATTTAGTAAGTATCTACTAAGCCCGTGAAATCCCAGTCCGGAGATCCCATCGTAACATCCAAATTGTTTTCTTTATACTTACTTGTCCATAATATATTATCTTATTTGATTAAGTTTCTTCTCGCTAATTTTATAATTTCTATATCTAATCTAGTTATATCTGTTTCAGTTTCCGCTAATTTTATTGTTTTTTCAAAGAGTTAAGGAGTTATGGATGGATGAAAGGAGTCAATAGCAAACATAATGAATTAACTGTTTATGTATTTAAGTGTTTTCTGTAAATTTATAATCTCAGCAAAAGAAATTCAATCAGTTATGTTAGATTTTATTTTCTGACCCTCCTTTTTCTATCTCTTGCATCGTTATTTATCAAACAAAGCTAATTGAACATTCATTTAGACCGTGTGATGTCACATCCGGTTTATTTCTTGCTGTAAAGCAAATAATCTTCTATCTCCTCCTCTTCTTTCCAATTATGAGCCACCCAAAATAACACACACAAACATCAACATAAATTCCTGGATTTTTATTACCCATTTTTATTTTTATCACCCCCACAGCAAAAAACTCTGCCCTAGCTGAGACATGAGACTTTCTAGTTTAACTTTCTGTGGTTATGTAAATCTCTCTTTCTCTCATTCATATATTCATATGCGCCTGTTCTACAAGTATTTTAATGGTGAATGCTCTGGCGAACTGCAGACACTTGTGCTCCCACGACGTAGACACCCTCGACAAACCCGACAGGCTACATCCCACCCCCACACTGTAGAGATCCCTAGATGTAAAAGATCTTTCTACTACAGTAGTTTCTTCCTCAGAACCGCTAAACTCTGGAATTCCATTTCAGGTCCCTGCTTCCCCAACTGTACTGATATGCAGAAATTCAAGTGTAACGTGAACCGATATCTTGCTGCCCAAATCCCAACATAGTACCCCAGTAGTTGTTGCCCCTGATAGTAGCCCCTACACCAAAGTGGCAATGTGCCTTGTTTGGGGTGAAAATGTAATAATATATATATATATATATATATATATATATATATATATATATATATACCCACTCCTATAATGTTTTTGTATTGATATTCATATCAAACACCTTTTTCTTCTATTTATTTAAAAGGAAAATACAATTTTGTTATATATGATCGTGGAATTGCATTTATCCTCAAAAGATCTAGCTGGCTTGCATATTCTTTTAAACATTTATTTAATTTAATTTCGTTGCGATTTTATAAATTTTATTTTGTTTACTCAAAATGAGCTTATTATGCGTTTAAAAGTTCATACTTTATATAGTTATTGTCTTATCTGCTGGAACTATTATGTTATGTTAAGGTTGTCAATTATTTTTTTATACCATATTTATACTTCTTTTTATTCACACACACACACACACACACACACACACACACACACACACACTCTCTCTCTCTCTCTCTCTCTCTCTCTCTATATATATATATATATATATATATATATATATATATATATTGACAATATAACCGTATTCCAAAGTGCAAATCTTATTCATCTGAACAATCAGGTCTTTTAACGTATTAAAATTTAGCACATTTATAAAGGCCTGCTTCCATTTCTTTTAACACTCAATATTTTTCTACTGATACTGTTTTTTATGTCGTATACTTATCAGAAATAATAGACATTTTTCACAGAAGAAAATAAGCATGACCATACAAGATTGAAAATAAAGCCTGAAGCAGAATTCATATCATATTTAGGTTGCCGACTTAGTTTTTATATATTAATTGTTACCTGTAAACGGAACGGGTTTGTGAAATGTACTGACGTGTTTATACATTGAAATGACTGATTGTTAAAATAAATAAAACCTAGTATCTTGGAGCATATCTATATAATGAATCCTTTATATATGGTCTATTGTTATATTTAACAAGCTGCTATCTTCTAAACAAAAAAGGATTTGCATAGACAAGATTGAAAAATACGTGTTTTACACAACACACAGACACGCACGCCTTTATTTATATATATATATATATATATATATATATATATATATATATATATATGATGTATATTGGAGGAACGAATTTTAAATCTACAATTTTATTAGTTCTCCTTGCAGATTGGAATCTGATTTGAGAGCAGTTTTTGGCGATTGACCGTGTAGTGTCGACAAGAGGGACACATATGCAACGCAGTTACGATCAACTGAACACATCGTTAGTGCGATTTTACCCAATATATTATTTTAAATTTGTCTGTTAATTACTAGGTCTACACTGATACAGTAAACACAACGGATACATTTGATGCGATATATATATATATATATATATATATATATATATATATATATATATATATATATATATATAGTAATTTATAAAATATATATGGCGACTAATCTACACTGAATATTCTGCGTTTCATCCACTGTAGGATTCGTCAGGTCTTTTAACGTATTAAAATTTAGCACATTTACAAAGGCCTGCTTAAATTTCTTTTAACACTCAATATTTTTCTACTAATACTGATAAGCCTGACGAATCCTACAGTGGATGAAACGCAGAATATTCAGTGTAGCTTAGTCGCCATATATATTTTATAAATTACTAACTAGCTCTACCTACGTATTGAGCACTTTTGAAGTAAATACTTAAAGTTTACGCATAAATCTATACTTTCGTACATTAAATTTATGTGAGTAAATGAAGTAGTTATATATATATATATGTTTGATATATATATATATATATATATATATATATATATATATATATATCAAACAGTTAATAAAACATGGTAAAAACACTTTGAAAAAGAGTTAAAAACATATTTAATCTGAAAAGGAAACAGTTGAAAAGTGGATAGTCTTTAATCCCTGGAGTTTCGAAGAAATACTTTCCTTCT
This sequence comes from Euprymna scolopes, assembly GCF_053919585.1. Classification (NCBI taxonomy): domain Eukaryota; kingdom Metazoa; phylum Mollusca; class Cephalopoda; order Sepiida; family Sepiolidae; genus Euprymna; species Euprymna scolopes. Next base: position 169,041,587 of record NC_136488.1, on the reverse strand, counting down.
CATCAGAGGGTAGAAATTAGCAAAATGCGGGATCGGATTTTGCATACAAAAGTATTTGATGAAGCTGCAAGTAAGTCAAAGATCTTACTTGATAACAAAAAATTAAGCAGAGGGATTATGGTGAAGAAAAAGGTGATTAAACGTGAATGGATAGTCTGGTGAAAGGTAAATAATCCAATGACGGTAAAATCCAAAAATATAACTCCAAGAAAGTTAATTGAGTTTCTATTTGCACAAGTAAAATCCAAGGAAATCACGTAATTGGAAGATGGTCCAAAATAACCCGAAAGGCCGAAATCCATGGAATAATACAGCTTAACTTAATGCGTAGATTTTTTAAATCTTCCTAAAGTTTATGACATGTACGAAATTGTCTTTAAATCTAAAATGCCAAGATTTAAATTTTTGAATTAACCATATATTTTTATAATACGAGGTGTGTACCAAATGTAATTCCTCCAATTTTTATTTCCTTCAAATACATCCAATGGGATTGCAGTTTTTTTTTTATGGAAATCGCTCAAAACAAGGCATGAATCAACTTGAGGTAAACCAACTTCCACATCAATGCGAGAAACAATAAGAAAATAGAAGGTGGTGTCATCAGCATAAAGGATAACTTTCTGAATAATATTTTCTAGAAAATCATATAAATAGAAAGAAAAAGATGCTGGGCATTATTCATCAAGTTTCGACCAGAAAGAAAAGACGTAACCATTGTAGTGTTATGATGACTGAATATACACAATAATGACCTGGAGATACTGACGATGTGAAACTCAAAGAAATCCACTCTTGTAACGTATGTTCGTCAAAAACAGACGGGTCATTTATTGATGGAAAAAATGCAATCAACCTCTGTCCAATCGACGAAATATTGCATCCCTCTGCTTGTTCTACAATTATTTTAATGGGGAATGCTCTGATGAACAACAAAAACTAGTACCCTTTCAACGTAAATACCCCCGCCAACCTCGATAAGCAGCTTAATCCCACCCCTTCACAGAAGAGATCCCTAGGTGTAAGAAAGCCTTCTACTCCAATAGTTTCTTCCGTAGATGCTGCTTTCCCAACTGTACTGACATGCAGAAGTTCAAGTGTAATGTGAACAGACATCTTGCTACTCATCTCCCTTCATAATATCCCTGCAACTTGTATCATCAATAGTAGCTCCCTACTTCAAAGTGGCACTGTGCCTTGTTTGGGGTGAAAATTGAATAAAAAAAAAGGATTGGTTGTGATTATGTAGAAACATAAACTCTGAAGCACAAAAAGTTGCTTGTTGTAATCGTACAACTCCCGTCTTTGTATTTCTTCTATATTTTCGGTTAAATTAATGTAGATTGCCTTGGCCCACTCATAAATATTTATCGTGATTTATTTTTATTTAAAATTAATCGCCCTAAAAACCGCCTCTCTCTCTCTCTCTCTCTCTCTCTCTCTATATATATATATATATATATATATATATATATATATATATATATGACACCAGGAAATAAAAATACAAAATAATGACATATGCAACCCAATTATGACAGTGTGCCGCTGAGAAAATATCGTTGGCTAACATCATTAAAATGATGCACGCTACGAATCCACTTATTATGTCAATTTTTCTAGTCGAAGAAAATATACCAAATTAAATGCCATTTTGCAAAAAATCTCATGATTAATATTTTATTTCACCATTGTAAACACACAATGTTATGCTAACTAGGTTCTGATAGGAAATACATGATTTTTTCGGGAATCATCGATTTTTATTACAGATACTTAGTCTGATAATACTTGTACAGCAACCTTTTCGGTTTATTTATTTGCAATTAGAATTTGTTAGAAGACGTTTGCCGGTGATCTATTTTCATATTATAACAAGTATATTATTACCTAGATTATGGACACAAACGATTTGATGGAGGGAAAATATTTAATTGAGAGTATTTTAAGTAATAATTTCGAAAATAGAATCTATATAGAGTCTTGGAAGTTTTTAGCCTTTCACATTATACAAAAAAGAAAAAAAATATCATTCGTTAGAAAACTATCTAGTCAGTAAGTCATTCAATCACCTGCAATCACTACATCAACTTGCTCTCTCGAATTCACTATAGTACTAGCAATAATTTATTTTTTAAGGGATCATCAGTTGTGTACCATGAAACACTGTTGTGGGGATTTCAACACAAAACAGTATATTACATTATGACCCCCCAACAGTGTTGATCAAACACCACTTCCCTTAATCTTAGGAAAAACATGTTACAAATATTAGATCTAGTTTCCTATTGTTGATTAGTTTATCTAACCTATTCATGTCATAAAAATGAAAAATCTGTTCCCAAATTCAAAATGGATATATTTTTTTATTTACTAGTCTTGTCTTTACTTGTCTTTTCATATATATATATATATATATATATATATATATATATATATATATATATATATATATATATATATATATATATAGTCTTGGAAGTTTTTAATCTTTAAAACTATACAAAAAAGAAAAAAATATCATTCGTTAGAAAACTATTTAATCAGTAAGTCATTCAATCACCTACAATCACTGCATCAACTTGCTTTCTCGAATTCACTATAGTACCAATAATAATTTATTTTTAAGGGATCATCAGTAGTTTACCATGAAACACTGTTTCGGGGATTTAAAAACAAAACAGTACATTACATTATGGCTCCCCAGCAGCGTTGATCAAACACAACCTCTCTTAATCTTAGGAAAAAACATGTTACAAATATTAGATCTAGTTTCCTATTGTTAATTACTTTATCTAACCTATTCATGTTATGAAAATAAATTTCTAACCTGTGAGATTCCTCTGTTTCCTAATTAAAAATGGATATATATTTTTATTTACTAGTCTTGTATTTATAAGGTTAGGATTAATCCATTTGGCCACCCATTACCCCCACTATGATTTTGTATATTTACATTCTTATTAATTGAAAATTAAATATATATAAAGGTTAAAATATTTATAAATATATACAGTTTGGAGGATTCCTTTATTAATACATTCTAGTTAATTTTAAAGGCATCAAATTCAAAGGCATCAGAATAGCGAACAAATATATATATATATATATATATATATATATATATATATATATACGTTTTATTTTTTATTACCGTATCTTTCTGTTAAGTTACATTGTTTCAGCTACCCGGCCGTTTTTTTGGCCGTCTGTAGCTTCCTCAGACTTTTACAGAAATGTTTGTTATGATGGGATGAAAGGGTGAATGATGTAATGGGAGGGGTGCGAGAAGACCGGAAAAAGAGAGGAAGAGGACAATGGGAAAGGTGGGAGGGGGTGCTTATATATAAAACATCATGTAAATATACATTCAGAAACTCAACAGTTGGTTCTTTGATAAGACAGGAGCGCGTTCGAAATTAATATTTCTATTTAGAGCACTATTTTATCAGGATACTCTTGCATGTAAAACCGCAAGTGAAGCCCTGATTTAACGAAATAGTATGACAAAGAATAGTATGTATATATTTATAAATATTTTAACCTTCCCCCTTGTTCCCTTCCTCTCTTTTTCCGCTCTTCTCGCACCCCTCCCTTGACAGCATTCACTCTTTCATGCCATCATAACGAACATTTCTGTAAAAGTCTGAGGAAGCTACAGACGGTAAACAAAACGGCCGGGTAGCTGAAACAATAATGTAACTTAACAGAAAGATACGGTAACAAAAAATAAAACGCATATTTGCTCTACAAGAGTATTGGGCACTTTCTTCAGGTTTTTATTAATTACCATTTCTACTACTACCCACACACACACACACACACACACACACACACATATATATATATATATATAAATGAAATCAAAAGCATGTAGTGTTTTCCTGATATACGCAATGGTAAACTATAATCTAATATACATACCAGTATTCCTCATCCAATTTTGATTTTGAGCAATCATATGGGCACGATGCGTTAAAAATAATTACTGATACCTCTCCAAAAATGGGTACCCTTTGCATTTGATTAGGTCAGAAAAATAGCAGTGTCCTCTGTAACTAAAATTAAAACAGTTAATACATGTCCAAGCGTTTACCTTGGCTGTCGACAATAAGCGAGAAATTTGCAAAGCAAATCAACTCAACAGTGAAAATTGTTTATTTTGCTTCAAATGTACGTATTGTGTTCTCTACGAAAAGATATTCTTACCCCCATCATGGTAATAATGTAATGTACAATTTTGAATGTAATTTCAGTGCCAACTATGTGGGTCGAACAACATTAAGATTGGATGAACAAGTCCAACAACACGCACCTACCAACATCAGTAATGGGATATACCAAACAACAGACGTAATTGCCAATACATACGGGTCTTCAATTACTGACCATCTTATAAAAAACTCGGCTTGTGCAACGAACTTCAGCACGAATTCTTTTTCAATCCAAAGTCGAGTTCACTCATTATTTCATTTAGAGATCTTGGAGACCCTTCACGTTCGGAGGCCTTCCCTCTGTAAGCAGAAGGAATGCCTTTTGGGTTTGAGCGTGATTAGTCTCTAGGATTTTTGAGTAATATAATGTTGCTGTATTTCAATCACTTTTCCCCAATTTTTCCCCAATACAAAACGTAACGCAACGTGATTCTATTTGTACATATTTAGATTTCCATTCGTATTTTTTTCTCTCAAATTCCTCGATACGGCTTTGATAAAGCAACGGCTAAACCGGTCGGCTGACTTCCATATTTTTTTTTCTTCTATTGACCCTGTTTACTTTATTTTAAAAGTTTTTAATCATAAATTTATGTCTTCCCTTCATAGATTAGTTACACACATACACACACACATGCACACACACACACACACACACACACACACACACACATATATATATATATATATATATATATTTGTGTGTGCGCGTGTGTGATGAGAATAAAGGGAATAGTATTCCGACAAAATAGAGAAATAAAAATAAAGAAATTGGTAACCTTTCCAATGGAGTATTAGCCGTACTTTTCTTAGAATTCCTAGAATCTGGTCCTTTCAAATTTGGATTACCTCCAAACAGAATATTTTAGATACATTGACGACATTTTTTTTATTTTTCTTCCTGAAAAATCACACATATATAATATTAAAGACAAATTAGACTCACTCGAACCCTCCATAAAGTTCACTTATGAAACAGGAAACAATCACTCACTACCTTTTTCGAGACATACTTATCATAAAATCCAATCATAAACTATCCTTCAAATTTCACCTCAAAACTACACACAAAAATGATTACATACATTTCCACTCAAATATTTTCCACAATAACAAAAAAACAAACAAGTACGATAACTGGTTCCTTTTTACGTGTATTCAGTATATCTGGACGAAGAATTAAAATAACTCACAAACAATTTGAAAACCTTGCAATATCCCACATATTTCATATTAAATGCTAAGCGAAAATCCACACAAATATTTTCCAGGATACATAAACAAAAATCACCAGACGTTTCTCTCATAAACAGACACCTTCTCTCATCCACACACACCAAGTATACAATAATTTGCAACACACTAAACAAACTAGGATTACAATCGTACAAACCACATCGCAAATTATAGGACAAATATTAAAAACAACAAAACATCTCCAAAACAAACCAGTTTCCAATGCAGACGTATACACTATTCTTGCTACATTTGCCATCATAGATACGTTGGTGAAACCCAGCGTAAATTAGAAAATAGGTCCAATGAGCATAAAAGAGATAGAAGAAATTGCAATTCTCTAAGTCCTTTATTCTTTCTTTCATTGTAGGATAATCACACGGTTTACTTTAAACAAGTAAAAATAGTTATTCTTGAATCAGCGCTTATCGCAAATTTAAGCACAATTAAACAACCTAGAAGTTTCTATAAGGTAGCGCCATTAATAAGTAAAGTTTTATTAAAAGAACATAATTTAATTGTTGACAGTAGTAAACCCTCTCACATCATAGAAACATCTCTTATAATAATTATCAAAATAAATAAAATTACAATAAATTACATAACAAAAACACCCTCGTTTCATTTCTGTTACACACCTATATTTGAATGTTAACAGGAAAGAATATAAATTGCGTTCATATCTTTTAAAAAACATTTTTTTTTCAATTCCCAACGTCTTTTCCGTTTCTGAAACCGAACAGCGTCATACTTTGCACATGAAAAATTTTCAAGTATTTGTACTGGTGTTTTTGTTTTCTTAATCTCATCTGTTGATCGATTGATTGTTGCTGTCTCTTCTAATGAGTTAAGAGCAAAATAGATTCACTAATGTCAAGAACTGTTAATGTCAACTGAATTATAGGAATAAATTATAAGATGGTCAACATCATTAACATTAGAATATAATCTTTTGTCACTCATTCACAATATATATATATATATATATATATATATATATATATATGTACTTTAGTCTCATTGCATTGTCAAAATAACTACTATTCTTTTTGATACTATTTCTTTAAATCAGAGCTTCACTTGCGGTTTTACATGCAAGAGTCAAGTATCCTGATAAAATAGTGCTCTAAATAGAAATATTAATTTCGAACGCGCTCCTGTCTTATCAAAGAACCAACTGTTGAGTTTCTGAAAGTATATTTACATGATGACTATATTGAAAATACAAATACTTCATTATAAAGAATGGTTCCACGTAAGTCTGTTTGCAAAGTGTACATAATGCTCAAAGGCATATTCTTCCTGTTTTTATATGAAACTATTTTCACTTTAATCTAACTTTTCCTACCAAACTTACCTTTTCTAATATATCAATATCGTTTCCTCTGAGGGTTGATCACAATATACACCAGAGACATCCGGTTCCTGTCAAAGTTTTATTGTCTTGGGGCTATTTAAGCTATTTGTAAAACACAAGGTGTTATGAATTATATATATTAGTACTTCTTCCTTGTGTTATCCGAGTTGTTTCCTGATCTGATTAAAATCTCCTTAAGCATATGTTCATTTGTTTTAATTACATCTAATATATATATATATATATATATATATATATATATATATATATATATATATATATATATATATATACGAGGGGCGTGAAATAAGAAATGCCCATGGCCCACTTCCAGTTGTTCGATCTAGCTAAAGTGTTGCATGCCCAATGATTTTATATCTCTACGGGTTATGTGGCAACTTACAGCACTAAACTAATTGTTGTTTCTGTTTTACACGTGTTTGAACTGAGTCAGGTGTGAAATGGAGCCTCTTGAATGTCGAGCAGCGATCCGGTTTTTGTATTTGAAAGGACGAAGACCTTGTATTTGAAAAGACTTTTAATGAAATGAAAGAAACTTATGGTGATTATGCCCCATCATATGACCTTGTAAAACGCTGGCATCATGACTTCAAACATGGCCGGAAGTCTGTGGAAACAGCTCCCAGACCTAGTCGACCCCCCTTTCTGCAATTGATGCGGTATCTGTCCGCCAAGTTGAGGATGCCATTTTGGAAGATCGGCGCATTACTATTCGCCAAATAGCCCAAGATACCAAGATTAGTACAGGGTCTGTGGAAACTATCATTCATGACCATTTGCATATGCATAAGGTGTCTGCCAGATGGATTCCCAGGTTGCTCACACCATTCCAGAAGGGTCCTGGATATGACCTTAAACTATATCCGATGGTGAGGGCCCTAGCTCGCAGGCCTTAGGGAGTGTGGAGCCACCCTTTAATTGCCATTGCTCCCAGGTCCACTCTGACCCGGAGTGGTAGCACCTCTTAGGGTCCCAACTATGGGTTAAATAGAATACGACTTAAAAAACAAATATACTATATTAAAAAATCGTTCTTCAAAATCACCATATTCGGCATTAAATAACCTGAAAAGGGTTGATATTCCGTAAAACAAAACAACCAAACAACCAACCATTCAAGAAGCGAGAACGCGTCGTGTGCTCGAGGATGAATTTGGAGATGTGCCAAGAAGATAAGTCAAAGTTTTTCAAAAGACTGATTACACAGGATGAAATCTGGGTCCATCACTATGATCCAGAGACAAAAGCCCAGTCAATGCAGTGGAAACACTTTTTTATTTTTTTATTTTATTTTTTTATTACATTTTCACCCCAAACAAGGCAAATTGCCACTTTGGTGTAGGGGGCTACTATCAGCGGCAACAACTACTGGGGTACTATGTAGGGATTTGGGCAGCAAGATGTCGGTTCACGTTACACTTGAACTTCTGCACGTCAGTACTGTTGGGGAAGCAGGGACTGGAATGGGATTCCAGAGTCTAGCGGTTCTGGGGAAGAAACTATTGGAGTAAAACGATATCTACAGTGTGGGGGGTGGGATTTAGCAGCCTGTCGGGTTTGTCGAAGGTGCTCACGTCGTGGGGGCACAAGTGATTGCAGTTCGTCAGAGCATTCACCACTAAAATGCTTGTAGAAAAGGCAGAGGGATGCAACATTTCGTCGATGGGACAGAGGCTGAAGCTTAGATGCCAGTTAACCACCTCCAAAGAAGGAAAGGGTGCAGCCCTCCGCTGGCAGGACCATGCTCACAGTCTTCTGTGACCAGGACGGAGTAGTGATGACAGAATACCTGGCAAAGAGTAGCACAATTACAGGAGCCTATTATGTTTCACTATTGAAGAAATTAAAGGAATCTATCAAAATCAAGAGGCGAGGAAAGATCAGCAAAGGTACCCTCCTCCTGCAGGACAGCGCCCCGGTTCACAACTCGCATGTCGCCAGATCAGAAGCGCGGGTGTATGGTTATGAAATCCTTCCCCATCCTTCCTACTCTCCTGACCTTGCACCCTCTGACTTTCACCTCTCCCCAGCCATGAAGTTCTTTTTGAAAGGATAGCGCTTGCCAGATGACACAGCCTTGATTTCTGAAGTCACGTCGTGGTTGGAGGACCAACCTGGGGTGTTCTACAAAACCGGTCTCCATAGCTGCATCAAACGATGGGAGAAATGCATAAATCTGGGTAATTCCTATGTTGAGAAAGATTAATAACTGTGCCAAGTTTCGTTGCTCTGCTGCTATGGGAAGTGGGTCAGGGGCATTACTTATTGCAGGCTCCTCGTATATATATATATATATATATATATATATATATATATATATATATATATATATATATATATATACATTAAATAAAAGATGACGGATACAAGTTACCTATAACTTTGGTAAATTAAAAATTCAATGTATTAAAAGAGATAGTTTTCTGTCTATTTCAACCTTATTACATATTGATGTGATGATATCAACTACATGTAATATTTATTCCGCCTCTTTTGCACATTATTATCACTGGAATCATTTAAGATGAGTAATTTTTGTATTTATTCCTTTTAGATAACTGTTATCCTTATCTTCACAGTTGTGTTTCACCTCTTTTCGGCCAACTCACTCCCTGGCCGCCTCCAGGTAGTTAACCGCGACAGGATAGGAATGCCGAATCTTATAACTGTATCCCTAGTAATTTCTGCTTTCCATAGTTGTTGTTGTGTCACCAGTTTTTGACCAACTAATTCTCTTTCGGGGCCCCTGGTGCGGTGAATAGAGTAACTGAGTCTCTACGGTTCCAGGTTAGAATTGTTTGCGGACAGCGGTATCAGATCTAGCCATAGTAGTCCGAAGTTAGACAAAACGTGGGGATACAACCACAACAAAAAAGGCAGCAAATACAAGGGATTAAGTTACAATACCCAGCAAAACTATACCGTCGCGGTTAGCAACCTGAAGAAGGCCAGTGGATAAGTTGGCCGAAACATGGTGAAACAACAACAACAACAACAACAACAACAACAACAACAACTATAAAGATGACAATAACAGTCCGCAAAAAGGAATGAATCATCCTCCCCTATATAATATTTTAAGAGCTCCTCTTAATTGTCTTCGGATTCTTTATTTTTTATAAGTTCGCTTTGTAAAAGAAATATTCTTTATTATCTATATAAACACACACACACACACACACACACACACACACACACACATATATATATATATGCACACAGACATATATATATATATATATATATATATATATGATCATCGGCCGAAGCATTAAGTACTTAGAAATAACACTGGCATGTGATATTTTGAATAAACAGAAACCTCATTTAATGTATGGATATTTTCTCAATAATTATTTGTTTCTTTTATAAAATTAGAGATTTTTTTAATGTCAGTTTATATAAGACCTATTATCAGGGAAAGCCGTTTCCCGTTAATTAGAACTGTTCTTTTGTCGTGTCCTTGTTGAGAAGGAAGTCAGGTGTTAAACAAACGTAAAGTGGATAGCATCTTTTTAATTTCGATTTTTTCTTCTTATGATAAATATCTTACAATCTGAAAAAGAAAATTATAAATACGGTATTAAAAAATAAATGATTTTAAATGGAATACATGCATCTTAAACGTGGATTCAAAAGCATATTGTCTGCTTATTCAAAATGTTAACACTTCTTAACGGTGTTTCCAAGATGAAAAGCTGATTGCACTACAACTTCCACCGTGTAACATCTTATGACGATTACCTTGAAAACAATTGGGATCAAACGTTTTGTCTAATTACGGGAACGAATGCTTTATTTCTTAACTATCATTTTGCTTTGTACGTAGCCCCCTGAATTCTCACGGACGTTTTACACTCGTAAACGGTCAATTGCTTGTGCGTTTATTCTTTGCCAATTTAATGAAAATCAGAAATAAATCAGAATCAAATACGAATGATACACGATAAACCATTTGCATCTTGAAACATGGTTTCCAAGCTTTTTGTCTGAATTTCCCGTCGCTTTCCTCTAAATTCTCTAGCTCTTTCTCTCTTTCTCTCAATATATATATATATATATATATATATATATATATATATATATATATATATTATGCTCGTTATATATATATTTTTTTACATGGGTGTCACCACTTATCAAGGCCCAGAGACCACTCGAGGATAAGGGTTAATAGGTATACATTAGTCATTTTGATTTTAGCATAGTAAACAGTGGGAATTTTGTAACTTGGATTACTTAGGGGGACGATTCAATTAGAACTTGTTCACATTGAACTTTTTTTTTCATAGGTATCAACACATTATCAAGGCCAAGAGGCCACTCAAGGATAAGGGTTAAAGAGTGTACAGTAGAAATTGGACAATATAATAATCATTAGTAATGAAAATTTGGTAAATTTGATAACTTATATGGACGGCTCATCAAGAACTTATTTACATTAGACTTGAAGACAACCATATTGTAGTCAGCCGGAAAGCAGGAAAACGGAAGACAATTCCACAGGCGTGCAGTTCTAATAAAAAAGCTTGGTTCATGGAAACTCGTTGCCATCAAGTAACCTGATTTTTCTATGTTTATTACCTTTAGCAAATTAGGTGCAAACCATTTATAATATTCGCTAATATTTTCCCGCTGAGGAGATGAATAAACATCGAAAGATCATGGGTTAAGGAAATATACTTATTAAAATGTATTTTTTGTTTCGCATTTAATAAAAATTCTAGATTTTAAATTTAACCGTTTCAAATAATAAAATTTAAATGACTCAATTAGGATTTATGTGCTCTATCTAGAATATTGAGCAATTATAAAGTATTTCATCCAATAATATTTTTTAAGACCGAAAATCACTGGATTTGCATACCATATATAACAGTAAATTAATTATATATATATACAGAATAACTCCTATAATTTGAACATCGGTTCCATTCTAATTAGAGGATGTTGTTCAAGTTTCGTAATAAAAACATGTGCTGCAGTTAACTTTAATTTTCTAAGAATTAAGAAATAGTAAATGGAATTCATTGCTATACGATACTTCAAGTATATATTAAGTTGAGTTTACGATATATTGCAAGTAAGAATTGTTAAATATTATTACCAGGAACAAAAACATTGAAAATAAATTAAATCTAAATAATAAATACTATTAGATATTTATTACCTAAGTTATCATCTACAGAAATCATACATTTATGGAAAATACAGTTTTTTTTAGTTATTAATTGAATGAGTCTCATTGCAGTTTCTATTTTCATCGATTGAGCTGTAGGGCACTGCCATTGTATTCTGGAAACGATCACGAAAATCTACAATTTCTTGGTTCTGTAGCTTCTTTATGATTAGAAGTCCAAATGAGAGGAAGTGCAACTTTAGAGGAAGTTTAAATTAAAGGCGTTTTACTGTATATACTCTAAACTTCTAAACTTCGACTCGAAGTGGAGTTAGCGATCACATCAGAGATGCTCCATGAGGCAACGCTGTTTCTCCCTGCTTATCAGTGCACACATGATACCATTAAATAGTTTACAACGGCACATGTTCCCACGCGTAAGTTCTATAGCAAACCTCCCTCTTCCTTGCACAGCTGTCATTGCTTATAGGCAGTATGCATCCCGCAGATTTATCCGACATAAATTCAGTACAAATAGACCAAAGTATATAGAAGCTAGAAAGAATGGTAAGAAGGAAATACCATTTCAGCTAAGAGAAATCACCAGAAAACGCATTGAAGCGCAAAAATTGGGAACTCATGGCTTCTGGAAAAATCTATAAAAATATAGTAAATAATTGGCAATCGACAATCCCCCACTATCCAACAATCTTGAAGTTATTTGCACGACAACCGAGAATTTGCTTGCCCGCCAACCTGAACAGAACCTAGCAAAGCAACCAATCCCTAATTTTCATTTGCTGAAAAAAATCACATTAGATAATCTGAAAATGCCCCCTTGTCAAGCACATGAAATCATAATAAAGCTAGACACCTCCAAAGCATGCCGACCTTATCTCATCTCGACTGTACTATTTAAAAAAATCCCTGTTGAGGTTGTTCCAGTTCTTTCAAAACTTTTCAACAGATACTTGTATAAATCTTGCTTTTCAGACTACTGTAAAACTGCTTTTGTTGTACCAGTTGGCAAAAGAACTGACACATTAAATTATCGCCTGATTAGTCTATTTGAGCCCATAGTTAATCAAGCTCTAGTCCACCACCTTACATTACAGTTCTACACATCTGTTCGACCAACAATATGGATTTAGGAAACCCGTTCTACAGCAGATATCCTAACTGTAATATCTGGATAAGGCAGGCGCATTAGATATATTTAAATCTTTTGGCAAAATATGCAACGATTGTCGTCTCATGAAAATCCGATCCTATGGTATTACTGGAGGAATACTTAACATACTAAAACCATTCTTAAATAAGAGAAGAATCCAGATTATTCTCGATTGTCGTGTGTCAAAACAATATCATATGAATGCGAGTTACGTTAGGGGTTGATCCTAGGATTTTTATTGTTCCTAATATTTATAAATAGCCTCTCAGATAAAATTGTCTCTGAGATGGGTATATTTGCTGACGACACCACGCTCTATAACACACACGAAGGGAAAACGATTAAACACGTATCCAAAGCAATGGCGGAAACCTTAGAGGAATACTTCCGGTCTGTGGAAGAATAGGGACAAAAATGAATAGTCGTATTTAATGCTACAAAGACTATGCCCTTTTCCTTTATAATCACATTTTTTATTCAATTTTCACCCCCAAAAAGGCAAGTGCAACTTTGAAATAGGGGCTACTAACGGGGACATAATTTGCGGGGTCATTATGAAGGGAGATGAGTAGAAATATGTTGTCACATTACACTTAAACTTCTGCATATTAGTACAGTTGGGAAAGCAGTATCCCGGAAGGCAGTTCCAAAGACTTGCAGTTCTGGGGAAGAAACTATTGGAGTAAAAGGCTTTCTTACACCAAGGGATCTGTACTGTAAAAGAGTGGGACTTTGTTGCTTGTCGAGTTTGTCGGGGGTAGCCACTGCGAGGAGGAACAAGTGCTTGCAGTTCGTCAGAGCATTCGCCATTAAAGTATTTGTAGAACAGGCATAGGGATGCAATATTTCGTCGATGGGACAGAGGCTGAAGCTTAGATGACAGTTCAGGATCTATCAGCTTGGCAACTTTCTTTTGAACCCTGTCCAGGAGTAAGAGACAAGCAGCAGATGCACCAGCCCAAATGTGACAACTGTACTCAATACATGGGCAAATGGTGGCCTTATAGAGGTACAGGTTACTTTCAAGCGGAAGTAATTTTCTAGCACGGTAGAGAGAGTCAACCTTCTTTGCAGCAGCCTTGGCAATGCTCTCAATGTACATATTCCAGTTCATGTTCCCTGTAAAAGTTAATTATCATACTTTACATATAGGTTGCTATGAGTTACAAGGACAACGCCTGCTTTTACATTTGGTAACCAATTAAATATTGGCATAAAGTCATGTGATATAAGGCTTATAGATATTTAAAAGAGAAAATATGATACTAATACAGAAATTAATAGTTTGAAAATTATACTAATTTTTTTTCGTTTGTTTACTTGCCTCCTCACCAGGGCAGACTTAGATATCATGTCGGTTTTCAATGTGAGGGGGGGCATCTCTCCAACAAAAGGACACTCTGGTTAGTGACAAATGTAAAAATGTATCAGCCAGAAAGGATTTCTCCTCCGATAACCGAGACCAAAAAAGGTAGTGCAGCATCTGAAAAACAGATGGTCTTTATTTACTTCCCCACGAAAGCAAAGTAGACACAAGATCGTTAATTATGTGGGGAAAAACCAGCCCCCCCCCAAAAAAAACGGGGGGCACTCGGGCAGTGTCCAAATAAATGGTAATTGTCTCAGTATGAAGGGTTCCCTACATTGACCAAAGAATAATTACTTTAGTGAAGTATACTTGCTTCCCCACTGAGCAAATTAGGCACAAAGCCGTTTTTTTAATGTGGAGAGTGAAGAGGAAATGGGACCAGCTCCCCGGGGAATAGGGAGCTAGATAGTGACAATTGGTATGAAGGGTTGCCCCTACATTGACCAAGGTCTTATATGTGGGGTTTGTATTTATTTGCTCCCCCACCGAGCAAATTAGGCACAAGGCCGTTTTTTATGTGGAGTGTGAAGGGGAAATGGGGACCAACGCCCCGGGGTAGGGGAGCTGGATAGTGACAATTGGTATGAAGGGTTGCCCCTACATTGTCCAAGGTCTTATAGGTGGCGTTGCCCCTACATATGGTTTTTGCTTGCAGTATCTACCGGAACAGATACTACACTTTGATCCCGGCCTGAATGCTAAGAACAACAGAAAAAAAGCAAGCCTTTTTTAGTTTTTCTGAATATTGAATGGTGTAAAAAAATCCACATTACAAAAACTGCTGACAGTTTTTAATCAAAACTCTATTAACATTTCATCGTTTTAAGATAAATTTTGGATAATACTAAAGTATAATCCATAATTGATCTTTAAAATCTCACGGATTCCTTTTCAACAATAATGGAGGCTAGAAGTTTCTGTGTGACAGAATAACATTTTATTGCTCCGCACGTTGAAAGATTACGAATGACTTTGTTTTGCGGGCAAAAATAATTTGATATTTTCATTGATCAGGTTTGGTGTCATCACAGGACTAGCCCAAATCTTTTCATAGTTTCTACGCAACTTTATTATGATAAAGTGTTTGATGATAAAACCTAAACTTCTATAGTTAGTCGCTTACTCATGTCCATTTCGGCGATGTTATCAGAGTAGCTATAATAATCGATTTGTTTATGGCCTTTCATATATAAACTGACGTATCTTTTAATATTATCATTTTACGCACAATACATTCCGAATACATGTGAATGTCTCTATGTGTTGGTCACATATACTGAACTTTTAACATCGATTCGTGATTCTTTATTTAGGTTTTCTTTCCCAATCTTTTATGTTTCAGAATTCTTGCCATGTATGCTGATGAAATTATTTGTATTCTGTACACTACGGCGCTTATTTTTAAACATATCCTCTAGATGTCTGGACTTTCGACTTTTAAGGTGCAGTATGTCAAACTCGGTAATCTTTGCGAAACTCAAAACAAAAAAAAAATGTATTAATCCGCGGCAATGATTTCTCTTATGCTGTCAGCCATGGCAGGGCACAGATCGATTAAGTAAGATACCTAACTGATTTTGGGTAAGATAAGTTACGGTATTCGCCTTTGGGACTGTGACTGGCTGTCGATAGTGTCAGTGTTAGCGATAGATGACCATGCTTGGGCAGTTCTCGTGCGAGATTCGGTGAATTCATTGGAAAGAGTCAACTAACCCGATCTGGATGAACACAGGTTCAAAACCAGAGGAAGGATACGGGTCTTAAGTAATTTGACTTCTTTTATCATTTATCTTCAAACTGCCCTAGCACTTTAGCAAAATGTAATTACATTCTATGTGATTTAGTCCTGATGTTTGTACTTTCGAGATTTAGGAAATTATCTGTATTACTTAGCACTAATCACGTCGAATATTCTATTATAATTTTACGAGCCTTGTTTTAGACGTGTGATCCTTATCATTACTTACTAATATACGTGGGTCGTTCCACAAGGAAATCCCAAATTTTTTAAACTAAGACGTTGTAAAAATTCGAAGACAGAAGTTGAAACATTAAAACGACATTTTCTACTTCAGCATTTATTTTCTTTAACAAGAAATCAAGTTTACTCAGCTGGGCAAACTTGAGTCCTTGTACCGGAAAATATCCAGTAAATAAAACGTTTTTTAGTAAATCGTTGCTTTTTTGCATTTATTTTTGAATTGCCATACATAAACATGGATATAAATATCACTAAAACATCCGCTGGGTCTTAAGCTTCATTTCGGTACCTTACTTGCCTGGGTGGGTTGCCTGTAGGCTGAGATAAACCGCGTCACACACACAGACAGTAAATCGAACTTACTAAGGGAGACAATAACTTCCGGTGAATACCGGAAAAATATCCAGTAAATAAAACGTTGTTTAGTAAATCGTTATTGAATTATTTTTTTTTTTTGCACACACAGACAGAAATTAGGAAAATTTATAATAAGATAGTAAGAACCATTGTTAGTGAAGTTTCGCTATAAATGTAATGACGTTTCTCTGCCTCTGACGCACGATTATTACGGGGGTTGTTAGCCTTAGGTTGTCAATATCTGCAAGAGAATTATAAAATTTCAGGTCATAATGCATAAGTTCAGTTGTCAAAATAATGCAATTTGCATTGTACCTTATTTATTTGGATTAGATCAATTACAAATTGAATAAGACGCACTACTTTTTGAACTATCTTCGAATATATATATATATATATATATATATATATATATATACAGAGAGAGAGAGAGAGAGAGAGAGAGAGAGAGAGAGAGAGAGAGAGAGAGGTTCGGAGAAAATCCCCGATCTTGTAAAAATGTTAATTTAACAACTAATAAAGGATGAAATCAACCAAAAAGCATCACACAGTACCGTAGTTACACATTTAACATTTCGACTGAATTATTATTAATATGACCGCTCTTGGCTGCAGTTATTCATTCAAGTGTTCCCCTGGATCCCTTTACTGCGGCACGGAGGGTTTCTTGGGTATTTTTTGGCCTATTCTCACTTTAGGGATTGCTTCAGAACTTCCGTATTATTATGTGCTGTAAGGCAGGTTCCCTTTTCTAAGATGAATCAGACACAAAAATCTGGAAATGAAGGAAGCCACACTTCCTTCCTCCAGAAACCATGAAAATGACTCTGAGGCCAATCCTGCGTTTTGTTTGCAGTATGAAATGGTGCACCGTCCTGTTGAAATGTGAAGAGATTATCCTTTAAATGCGTCTTCATTGCGACATTGGCAGAAGTTAAAATATCCCCGATGTATGATTTTGCGTACATTTTTGCGCATTCTTTTACAAAAATGGGAGGTAATCTCCAACTCGTTAAGATGGCAGCCCAAACTATTACCGTGGCAGGTTTTTGGCGACGGAAAACAGATTTCACAAATAGGGAATGCTATCCGCGATCTTTGGACAAAATTCTATTCAATAGAACCTTGGCCTTTTCCAACATTTTCTGTTTCTGCAATGTCTTGAGTTTTGTCTTTCCGTCATCTTCAGGGAACAACACTGGAGATCTTCTTTAGCAATTGCTTTTTTCGTCAATTTCCAAGCTCCCAGCCATTTCCCTCATGCTTTTCGTAGGGTTCTTCCTTATTCGCTCACAAATGACCTTAATTTTGGATGATGCACGAGTATTATTGAATCGTTCATATGTGGGTAGGTCATCCTATTTTCCCAAGTTCTTTGTAGCACTTTACCACATCCCGCACTGTCGATTTTGGGGTCTTTTAAGAGCTTGACAATCTCTGGGTTTGTCTTTCTCGTGCAATATAGCTGGATAATAGCCTCATGCTAACTCATTAAAATGCATGTATCTGCAAAGACAATGAGCCAAAAATAAACAAATTAAGAAAATAAATAATATGTTAATTTAATTTTTGAAAATTTGAGCCAGAACTTTTTCCGCGCCCTGTATATATATATATATATATATATATATATATATATATATATATATATATATATATATATATATATATGATCCAAATTTTAAGAGCGTATTTATATTTTTATATTTTGTGTACAGAAAGTTGTTAGTTGAGACAGATCATTGGTACCGTCGGGTTCAAGCCTGATAACAAGGCTCGATTAAGGTATCCTTATCAAGCTCTCTTCAGCCAATATTCGTCTCTCTATATATATATTTGTAGTCATCGACATACAGTCCTGTTTCGTTGTATCACAACTCATCAGTGCCGCTAGACTAGCATCTCTCCCAAGCAAAGGATTGAACCTAGAACCGTCGTGTTGACAGTCGGTAGTTCTCCAACTCGACCACAGAAGCGACGCCCGCAAATAATATATATATATATATATATATATATATATATATATATATATATATATATATATATATATATATATATATATATATCTGTACTCATAGCTAAATTAAATATTCTGTACTCATAGCTAAAGTAAATATTAAAATTCTCATAACTTTTAATGTATGACACGAAAGTACAGGAAAATTTGTCGGCTTTTTGAAGATTATAATACTTTTCTATGGTTTAAATTTTATGATAATTGGTAAAAAAAAAACTATTTTTTACCCCAATAAAATATACCAGGCCACTAATATATATATATATATATATATATATATATATATATATATATATATATATATTAGCTCGATACCCAGCGTTTCCCGGGTAGAGATGGAGTTCGGTTTTGACACAGCTGTTATACTAAGAATATTGAGCACTTTTATCGATATCCATCAAAACAAGTTCAAAAATAAAAGAATGGAATCGCCTCCAAAAAAGAACAGCTTCCCTTACCAGATACTTCGGCGTTATATACATGGTTTTCTATTTTTGGATTTGTTTTGGTTGTGTGCTCCTTAGACCTCTCCTCCCTTAAAAAAATAAATAAATGTATCAAAATAACTGTTCTTACAATCAAAATAGCAGAGAGTGCCCATGCGTCCGAAAAAAATAATGAGCCGCGGCGGGCGGGCTCGAACTTGAAAGGCAACAGAGAAAAAGAAAAGGAACATTTTACTAGGTAGTGCTTTAGGCGACACGATTTTGAGTTTTTATGATAACATGACCGTGAAAAATAAGGTTTATAAACATAGTTTTAGTGAATTACGCGTGCGTAACTTGCGAAAAACGCGGCGCGAAAAAGGAGCCCACTTCTTTCCAAAAAGTTATCCAGTTAATCACCAGAGAATAAATCTTTGTTTCTAATTTTCACATATTCTGCATTTGAGTTTCGACGGTTTGATACGTGTTTCGGAAGTTTTTAGTAAACATATAAACTAAAACCGTTTTTTATTTTATAAACATGATTATTTAAATAAAATAAAATACGCTTCAAGTGCGCTTGAAAGCCAAATCACAACGTAATATTAGGAAAATAAACAAATATTTTACTTGTTTGAAATTTATCACAAATATATTTCAGAGTTATACTCCATCTTCAGTATGATGTTTTGTTTCCTGTTTCTTTTTCTTTGCTTCTTCCTTGTCATGTGGTAAAATTGGAGAAAGAAAAGTGTGTTTGTAAAGAGCTGCGCGTTGCATTTCGAAATATTCAACCTGTGCGTTGTCAACGCGAGATTAACGTCAAGGGCGTGAGTTCATATAGAACTCCTACCCTTTACATGATTATTTGTTATAGTGGATACTATTTTACAAATTTATTATAATGTCTACTATAATAAATTTGTAAAATAGTACATAATATAATAGAATTGTAAAATAATATTTTGTATAATAAATATGTAAAATAATATCAGTATAATAAATGTGTGGCGGTTAATCACCTGAAGAAGGCCAGAGGATGGGTTGGCTGAAACGTGGTGAAACAACAACTATTAAGATGAGGATAACAGTCTGCAATTAAATAAATAAAATCGCCCAATTTCTTTCTTTACTTATTAATTTGATATTTTGTAATTCGACTCTTAATAATCTGTCACTTGTATTGCAAAACAAAACGAAAACATGTAATTGAATACGCCGCGCTGATGTAAGAAAAACTTTTCAGAGGATGTAAATCGATTTCTTTCTTGTAATAAATTAATTGGTTCCTTTTAATTACTTTCTTAGCAGAAAAATGATTGCTGCAAGCTGTTCCATTTTATTTCTTAAGAGTTTAATCAGTTTGTTATAATCAAGGAATTTATCATCATTTTCCGAGCACAGAATCTATTTCTGCTCTTCTAACTTAATCATTTCTTTTATCAGTGTGTCAGAAAATGGCGAAGAGTACTTCCGGTCTCCCAGTGAAAGCAAATATCGGCGGCGAAGCTATTTAAAGAAGGTCCAGGCAAACAAATGGCCATACGTGAAATATCGTCTGACTAAATGAATAAATCGGCACGTACCCCATTACCTCGCCCGAAGTAACATTTTTCTCTTTGCACTTGTTATGGAGAACTCGACTTTAACTTCGTGTTCTCAGTTTCCGGTCACAATTTTATACTACTGTCTCTACAATTGCGTTTATGGAAATCAAGTCTCTTTGTTTGAAAAATGATCAGTTTCCTTTTGTAGCGTTATAGATTTTTATTAATTATGAAACTGGCTGATAATAAATGGTATAATGTCTTTCAGAGATTTATTCGAGCATAACAAAAAGAATGAGCATCAGAAAAGTTTCAAGAAATTTTATTTTTTTATTAAAAGTGTCTCGCCTTAGACTAATAAATAATCATGAAAGACAAAACTATTTCATTACATTTTCTCGCATTTTTTTTCATGTACATGGTTTACAATTTCTTTTTTTCCGTTGTCTTTTTCATATTAATGCATAAAACATATGTACATTTCAATAATAAATAAATAAATAACAAAAAATGGGATACACATCACTTCTATACATAAACATAAATACTACTACTACTACTACTACTATTAATAACAATATTAATGATATATAAAGTTATTTGTCGCAATGACTTTTGTGGTCGATCGACAAGCAAAAATCACTGCTCACACAAATGCTCCCAACTGATTTTGCCGCTTCTCAAACGTCGAATAATTTCTCCCTCCTCTCCCACCAATAAGTGACCTGTTTTTATAAGGCATGCGCACGTGATCTCTCGAGCCTTCGTTCACTACAAAACGTCACGACCGCTATGATGGCCCCTTTCTTTCTTTCTTTCTCGACGCGCGCGACTCACAGGACAGACAGACACGAGGACGTTTGTACGGTACCATTTCCCCCGGAACTATACTATAAGCCAACGTATCTAATTATTGATTACAATAACTTTGACACCAAAGTCGGAATATGAGATTTAAAAAGTCATCGCTCAAGACGAGGAACATTCTAACCTTGCAGAAGATGCCTGTGCAGACTCATCGGCATCCCCGGTCGGGCGCCTCAAGACGTTTATGAATAAACTAACCCCTTTTTCAAAGAAAGAAGGACAAAGTCTAGGGAGGGTGGATCTTCTAAAACTGAACAGATCAAGAAATTACACTGCAATCAAGAGGAAACATGCCATTACAAAAGCAATCTATTCACAGTTGTTTTTGAGGCGTGGACTAAAATCCACGTGCTTTTCTATTTTAAAAGTGAATACAGCTTTCTCATATACATAGTCGTGAATATACTAGCGACTTAAAACAGGATTTATAATTTTTATATTTCTTTTGAAACGAAGTTTTATTTATAGATTTTTCGTTTTTTTTATTCTATTTTAAGTAGAGTTATATTTATAAATATTTACTACATTGTGCATAATTGCATAGAATTTGCTGCTTCATTTAGAATAACACCTATCTCTATCTGTGAGACGGTCGATAAAAATCTACCGTGTTAATTTTTTGTCTATAGACTTGAAAGTTTATACACACACATATACACACACACATATATATATATATATATATATATATATATATATACCAATTTTATGTATTTTTACACCTATGTATTCACTGTTTTCCTAATGAAATTTATATTTAATCGGTGTTACTTATAGAGACGCTTACGACTATTAGGATTTCTATAATATTTTAATGATTTTCACTATAAGTTCAGATTTTTGTAAATATACCATTTCGCTGTATTATTTATTATTGATTTTACAATGTGACAACACTTGGCAAATGTATCGTCGTGATTTAAACAATAGAATCTGATCTCAATTTATGGCCAAACATGCAAGTTTTTTGTCAGTAAATATTAAATCAAAATATTAAAGTAAAATATTAAGTGATGAATAATAGGGTCATATTTAAATCACTTTACACCAACTGAAAACTATCTCACGTAAGACATTCTCGGACGATAATACTATGAGTCAATAGTTTTGTATTATATTCGCCGGCAAAATAAGAAGTAGAAACTAATAGGATTGATCTTTAAAACGAGATAATGACGTGCAGTTAAAAAAAATGAAAACGCGTAACAATTTTAATTGAGATTTTTAAACAGACATGCGTGAATTGAATAACGAAGAGGACGATAAAAGTCCGAGCAAATAACACCAAAGTTCTTTCATCGGAAAGAACAATTTCTAATAAAATATGATTGATGAACCGAATTTTATTACATGGTCTTTTCGCATTTGTTTGTACAGCTATAGCTCGTTTGCTATTAAACCTCTGTACTCGCATATGAAGCTGTGGAATATTTGTCATCCTTGTCGATTTTAGAGTGACCGTAACGTAGGGGTGGCGTTTGTATAAAGAACCATATAAAGAAACGACGCTGACTTGCATACCTAAATTATTTATTATTTCGAAGTTTTTATTCGTGTACAAAAAAGATAGACTTTAATAATTGTTTCGAATTTGGTATTAAGTTTATTCTGAAGAAATAGCTTACTCATGCTAAATATACTAATATTCTTCTAACTAATTAAGATAAATATGCGGACGCACTGAACAGTGGAAGTAGGTTATTACATACTTAGCGATGATCAAATTTTTCCTTTCAGTAATTTCAATATAATTAGCGACGTATCTTATGTGATTCACATTGACAGCCTTTTTTTTGTAAACCTTGATATCTTTGAATTCATGCATTATGCACTGGATTTTCTTTCTCCAATTTATCAACTTTATCTCTTGAATCTCACATGACATTTCTATTTGTCTATATAGATATGTAGTTTGTTTGGTCGTTGTCAAACTCAACATGTAACATTAATAACGCCAGCAACCCAATGACTTGTATAAATACTAATAGAATTGACGAGAGACCTAATCACGATTCAGTTTATGCAAATAATTTACAATTTTCTAATGGGCATACGATGATAAGTGTAAATTAGATTCTTAATTGAATTAATCGTCAGTGCATTCACTTGACAAAGCGGGGGAGGGCAGAGCGGTAGCTCTAGATATATCTAAGGCTTTTGACAAGGTATGGCATGAGGGTCTCCTCAGGTAAATTAGATCATACGGTATCACTGGTAGAATACTTAACATAATTAAATCCTTCTTAGATAAGAGAAAAATCCAGGTTGTGCTCGACGGTCGTACATCTAAACAATATGATATAAATGCGGGGGTGCCCCAGGGTTCTATCCTTGGACCTCTATTGTTCCTGATATTCATAAATGACCTCCCCGACAAAATTGCCTCTGAAATGGGTATATATGCTGATGACACTACACTCTATGGCAGGCACGACAGGAAGACGAATGAACACATTTCTAAAGAAATGGCAGAAACACTAGAGGAAGACCTCCAATCTGTGGTGGAATGGGGACAAAAGTGGTTGGTCGCGTTCAATGCTCCCAAGACTAAACTAGTTTCATTCAATAATTACAAGAAACCCTCTCTACCATCTATAGCAATGGCCAACGACTCTTTATCTGAGAGTACATCTTTCGAACTCCTTGGCCTAACGTTCACAGGAAACATGAGTTGGAACAATTACATTGAAGGCATTGCCAGGGCCGCTGCAAGAAAGGGGGGCTCTCTCTACCGTGCTAGACAACTACTAACACCCGAAAGTATCCTGTACCTCTATAAGACCACCATTCGCCCATGTATGGAGTATTGCTATCACATCTGGGCTGGTGCATCGACTACTAGTCTCTCGCTCCTTGACAAGGTTCAAATGAGAGTCGCAAACCTTATAGGCCCTGAACTGGCATCTAAGCTTCAGCCTCTGTCCCATCGACGAAATCTTGCATCCCTCTGCCTGTTCTACAAGTATTTTAGTGGGGAATGCTCTGACGAACTGAAATCACTTGTGCCCTTATACCGTGAGCACCCTCGACAAACCCGACAGGCTGCTAAATCCCACCCCACACTGTAGAGATCCCTAGATGTAAAAGATCTTTTTACTCCAATAGTTTCTTCCCCAGAACCTCTAGACTCTGGAATTCCATTCCAGGTCCCTGCTTACCCAACAGTACTGACATGCAGAAGTTCAAGTGTAACGTGAACCTACATCTTGCTGCCCAAATCCCTAGATAGTTCCCCAGTAGTTGTTGCCCCTGATAGTAGCCTCCTACACCAAAGTGGCAATTTGCCTTGTTTGGGGTGAAAATGTAAAAAAAAAAAAAAAAATGCGAAAAGACGGATTTAAAAGGTAAGATTGATTAATTAATAGTACATCTACATGTTAAACTTGATGACAACATATATTCTAGTCAAGACAGAAGCAGTCCCCTTCTACTGTGTTCCAAAAACTAATGTCTATAGAAGCTTTTTCAATTTTATGTATACAGTGGAACAAAAAGGGATAGCTGGTCGAGTTCATCCTGTGAATGTTTAATAGGAGTAATAAGAGATTGCAACTTAGTTGGGTAGCAAACATAACAGTCAATATAGCAAATAAAAAATTAAGTAAAGTCGTGTATGTGATAGCAGCACTAGACATCATTTTACAGCTCATTCTCAACTGCATGGTAAAGTCGATTGTGTACTTTGGCAAGAAAAAAAGAATCACTACAGGAAAAGCATTGTCTTGACTGAACATTGTCATTGATGTCTGCGGGGACTAAAATTCGTAAATCAAAGCTTATCCTTTTTGTCCATTGTTTCAGTCAGGCAAACAAAATGCAATTTCTGCGACGGTTTGGTTTCTTTACTTCTAATGCATCTAATCTTTACAAATTTTGCCTACCAAACTCGTCTATCAATTTTTGGTCTACAGGAATAAAACTTCATATAAAGGGTGTTCATGCCCATGCGAAATTTTATATTAAGGTTTTAGCTGGCAAAAACAGTGCAAAAGTGTGAAAATGAAAAAAAAAATGGAATTTTATTTTTTTATTTTTTTTATTACATTTTCACCCCAAACAAGGCACATTGCCACTTTGGTGTAGGGGCTACTATCAGGGTCAGCAACTACGGGGGCACTATGTAGGAATTTGGGCAGCAAGATGTCGGTTCACGTTGCACTTGAACTTCTGCATGTCAGTACAGTTAGAGAAGCAGGATCCTGGAATGGAATTCCAGAGTCTAACGGTTCTGGGGAAGAAACTACTGGAGTAGAAAGATTTTCCAGGTGAAGGTCAAACGACCACATTACGAATATGCATGCTTTACGAAATAGCTATTGGTCCATGTTTACAGCCAAAGATGTCTTCATAGCTCAAAAATTAACGTAAGACGAAAAAGTAAATAGTAAGCTAAACGTTTTGGTTTCGATTTTCGGTGGTGCCGCACCAGTCATTTATTTAACGTTTTAAATCATTGCGATATATTTGGTTTTATATAACATAATAAATACGAAATCTGCATTAATCAAAATATTATATTTTAGTATATTTTACGACCAGGCAATGCCAGGCGACCTGCTATTTATATATAAATGTGAAGTTATAACATAAAATAATACTAACATATAAGTTGGATCCACAAATAGCAATTTTAAGATAGCATTTGTAATCACCTAACCCCCCTCAAGTAAACAACTACTGAAGATGAAATCGGACTATTAAGTATGAAAGCAACAATAATAAAGATAAAAAGACAATAATGGTATTATTAAGAATAATAACATATATAAGAACAACTAAAATGCCTTAAGGGAATGTGTAATGTCCTTCCGTAACAATATGCGTTCATAACTTTTTATGATTGATTATTTCATTCTACACAAAAAGTGACTAATTGTTTCAGGAGGAAGCTAAGTTTTCATCTGAAAGATTCCTACGAGGCTGGAAATCTAAATAGATAAATAAATTGTTCCTAATAAAAAAAATCGAACTAAAGGTTCAACAGAAATTAGAATGGCTGCAACGTAATCGATTATAAATATATGATTCGTATAATCATTGAGATTTTCTTAGAAATAAAACATTAATAAGGGAATATCAAAATAAATCGATTTCCTTTAAGACTTGACGTTTCCAATCACAAATAAAACAAACTAATTGATTTTTCCTCAAATATTAGCAAACGATGCGTACTAATTAACGAAGAAAGAAAAAAAATAAGGCGAAGAGTGATAAAATAGAAATACAAATCACATTTACAAGTAACACGTTACAGGAGATCCTGTCAAACCAAGTAATGTTTCCTCATTGAATAATCTTGCTCACTCAAGGGAAGCTGGCATTTTCTAATCGATTCAATAAATAATATTTTCGCTCTCACGATCCACGGTCGAAACTATTTATCGCGTTCTCGTGACGAGAAAGTAACGCCCATACATGATGGAGGATTAATTTATTTTTTATTTTGGACTATTATTCTCATCTTTATTAGTTATTATTCTCATCTTTATTAGTTACTATTCTCATCTTTATTAGTTATTATTCTTATCTTTATTAGTTATTATTCTCATCTTTATTAGTTATTATTCTCATCTTTATTAGTTATTATTCTCATCTTTATTAGTTATTATTCTTATCTTTATTAGTTATTATTCTCATCTTTATTAGTTATTATTTTCATCTTTATTAGTTATTATTCTCATCTTTATTAGTTATCATTCTCATCTTTATTAGTTATTATTCTCATCTTTATTAGTTATTATTCTCATCTTTATTAGTTATTA
The DNA here is from genome assembly GCF_053919585.1 of Euprymna scolopes. NCBI lineage: Eukaryota > Metazoa > Mollusca > Cephalopoda > Sepiida > Sepiolidae > Euprymna > Euprymna scolopes. The sequence continues at coordinate 169,014,144 of NC_136488.1, read as the reverse complement.
TTCTCATCTTTATTAGTTATCATTCTCATCTTTATTAGTTATTATTCTCATCTTTATTAGTTATTATTCTTATCTTTATTAGTTATTATTCTCATCTTTATTAGTTATTATTCTCATCTTTATTAGTTATTATTCTCATCTTTATTAGTTATTATTCTCATCTTTATTAGTTATTATTTTCATCTTTATTAGTTATCATTCTCATCTTTATTAGTTATCATTCTCATCTTTATTAGTTATTATTCTCATCTTTATTAGTTATTATTCTCATCTTTATTAGTTATTATTCTCATCTTTATTAGTTCATCAGGTGCTAACCGCGACGGGATAGGAACTTCGAATCTCCTAACTGCATTCTCAGCAATCACTGCCATCCGTAGTTGTTGTCGTCTCACCACGTTTTTCGCCAAGTAAACCCCTGGCACGCTTTGATGGAGGATAGTATTATTACTCGACTAAACATAAATGTTATCGAACTTAACGGATTACGCCCAACCGAACGATTGCTTTATAACTATGTTATGTTATGGTAATAAAAGTTATGTTTCGTAATTTATGAGATAAAACTTAATAATTCTATAAAATATTATTAATTTTATTTATAGTGGACTATTATTCTCATCTTTTTCTTAGTTGTTTCGGCCAACTATTCCTCTGGCCTTCGTCAGATGGTAACCGCGACGGAATAGGAACTCTGAATCTGCTGACTGCATCCTCTGCAATTACTGCCTTCCGTAGTTGTTGTCATCTCAATGATAAATTCCAATTAAATAATAGATCATATATTGTTTTTTTGTTTTTTCGGATTACTATTCTAATCTTGAGTGTTATTTCACAACATTTCGATGTAACCTCTACGGTTCTTCCGATGTTTCTGGCATCATTCCATCGAACTAGAGAATTTATTTTGGACTCGAGAATCTGAACGTAATCTCGAACAAGATTATTTATTTGATCTCTGGGATCTATACTTTCGTTCTGATAGCCAAGACTGGGTAAAAGTCCCAAGTAATTCGCAATTGTATTTGGAGTATCGCCTGCACTAAATAATGAATATTTAACTTACAGAAGAGTGTAACTTTTACAACTAAATTTTATCAGGCACTTTATCCACTACGCCACATGTCCTTGTAGATTTAATGAAGGGTTCAGTTGAAAATTTTATACAGATACACAAGTTCGACAAAAACATTCTCACATTTGACAGAAAGATTTCTTAGTTCAATAGGATATATCCGAAGAAAGTCGGACAGAAACTTTGTGAATATAACAGCCAATATGAGAATAGTAGCCCATAGTTTCTAAATATCACAATTTCTAAGAGTTGTTTTCTTATGTTGCTTAGTATAAACTGCTACAATACATTATACATAGTATACTTTAAACTGCTACAATACATAATACATAGTGTAATTTAAACTGCTGCAATACATAATACATAGTATAATTTAAACTGCTACAATGCATAAGAGCAATTGGTTACGATATTGAACGTGCAATAATTTCCCGACTGCCTGGTCACGATAACAAGAGTAACAAATCATTTAACAAGGATAATTTATTATATTAGTGCATAACGAGATTGTACAACTACTGATAAATGAATATATATATATATATATATATATATATATATATATATATATATATATATATATATATATATATTTACTTCTTAAAAACCACTTATGACTCAGAGGTAATATGTGTCACATTTTGAAGTAGTTTCTGTAATTTTTCATGGGATCAAATATCGCTAATTACCGAATTATGTCGAATGAAAATCATGCAGGTAAATCATATTAGTTTGCAATGATTTTCTCCTCATTCTTAGGTTTTTTGTTGCTTGTATCAGTTTGACAAGAAATTTCTTGCGGTTTTTAACTTACAAATGCAGAAGAACATATCTCGGCTCAAATAAAATCTATTGAACGAAAGAAACACCATCAAAATCAACACCTTTTTGTGAGCGCAAACAAGTGTATTTATGCCAATAACGTCAAAATCCGACATTCTAGCTGTGATAAATCACTGAAGATCTTTTCGATATCGCTTAGGTTTTTTACGCATTTATTACACGAGTTTTTACGCATTTTTTTATGCAAGTTGTCGATATGCTTAAAAAAAGTAGTAGTCAGTAGGCGAGAGATCTGGAGAGTATGGGGGATAAGGTAGTGTTTATCAACGCAATTAGTTCAACTTCTACATGGTCGGTTTAGCAACGTGCTGTTAGATATTGTCGTGGAGGAGAAGTGAGCCAGTTCTGTTGAGTAATCCTGGGTGTTGTTGTCGAAGTTTCTGATGCATTTCCTCCACTTGTTAACTGCATTTATCCGCCGTAATGTTTTAGCTCGCCTAACAAAAAATGTATGAATAAGACCGGTTTCGGGCCACCAAACAGTCAGAATGATCTTCTATTAGTACACCTCTGGCTTTGGGAAGTGTCATAGAGCTTCGTCGGTGTATAACCACTAAGCTGGTTGTTGTGAAGAATCCACTTCTCATCACAAGTCACAACCCGGTCGAGAAACGGGTGGTTCTTGTTGTGTAAAAGAAGGGAAGATAACACTTTATTACGGTTTTTTGGAGGGGAGTTGTCGTTCAATTTGTGAGGCACCTACTACTCAAGTTTTTGTTTGCCTTTTCAATAGCTGAAGAGGTTGGAAACTGTCTTATACGTGTTGTATAATTCAGAAGCTAGTTCTCTAACAGTTGTGCGTAGATTGGCTTCGATCTATACATTTAATGATCGTTGTCAATATTCGATAGCCAATCACAAAATTAATCATCTTCAAAACTCTCGTCACCACCACGACATTTCTTAAACCACTATTGTGCTATGCGTTCAGTGGTTGTTCATGGTTGAAAGGTTTCATTGATATCGATGATATTCAGTCTAGCCTGAACTGTAATGAGAAAATTATGCAAATTTGCTTTTTTCTTGTATTCAACGTTCTGAAAAGAAGACATTGTTTTAAAACGATTATAATTTAGACGATTAGATAGAACGAAAAAAAACTCTCTTAAACAATATATAAAGTAACGGTATTATAACGATAACTTATTTGAAAATACATCATTTGAAATCAAAATAAAAAATTCTGAAAGAACTTTCTTCTCAATCTAAAAAAAGGTTACAGTGATGGAAAGACTGGTATTGTATTCATAAAATAAATTTTCGCGTTAACAATGCGTTATTTTACTCTTAGTCACCCAATAGCACAGTGTCACTTGAACGGAAAGGGCTACGACTGAGAACTAAATCTACACGAAAACTATGTAGAGGATTGAGCAGTGAGAGGTTTGTTAACATTACCTGTAGACTTCTGCATCTCAGTAAAGTCAGGAAAACCGTGAACCAGGAGGGAGTTCCAAAGTCAAGCAATTCTAAAAAAGAAACTATTAGAGTGGAAGGTTTTCCGACATCTAGATCTACAGCTAAGGGGCAGGATTTTAATCCATGTCAGGGGAGTGGGGTATTTAAGAAGCAAACAAGTGCTGGAAGTTCAATTAAAATATAACATTAGCTCATATGAGCGCGTGGGAAAATAGCAACAGCGGCGAAGGATAGATTTCTTGCGTAAAGATTAACAGCAGCAGTAGCCGAAAGACGCTCATATGTAAATTAGTAGGTGTGCGCGAGTAGAAAAATGAAAAAAGGAGAAAAATTCACTATGTTATCGATAGAAGAAAAGTGCGCGTCGAAGAAAATGGACGCGTCAAGCCGAGAACGAGTATGTGCTGGCGTTGACCGGCATGCGGTCGGAGGAAGGAGAAACGTGCGTTATGCTAGATGGAAATGTTGCGGGAGAGCAATGGTAATAAATGCTTTTGTTAAAACGAAAAGATGCAGACAGGGAATTTATTTATTTATTTCTGTTGTTTGTTTGTAACACAGCACCAGCATGCACAATTCTAACGATGATGATGCAGTGTGATTGATATTTTTGGGCATATTTTGTTGGACACCTCTTTTTGTACCCTGACCTAGAGCAAAGTGACATATGCATCAATCTAATATGTGACAACAATACGCCATTTACTAGCTAATGGTGGCTTTGTGTAACATAGCGCGAATGCGAGTATTTTAATGCTTCCTCTGTGTCTATATATATATTCATCTTCTAATTCAATCGCTTTATTAACCTTAACGTTTCAAATGGATCTTGTAGGATTCTATACATTGAATCATTACGACACAAATCACGAATATGCATATAACAAATATACATAAAACAAATATACATAAAACAAATATACATATAACAAATATACATAAAACAAATATACATAAAACAAATATACATAAAACAAATATGCATATAACAGATATACAAATCACGAATATGCATATAACAAATATACATAAAACAAATATGCATATAACAAATATACATATAACAAATATGCATATAACAAATATGCATATAACAAATATACATATAACAAATATACATATAACAAATATACATATAACAAATATGCATATAACAAATATACATATAACAAATATACATATAACAAATATACATATAACAAATATACATAAAACAAATATACATAAAACAAATATACATAAAACCAATATACATATAAGATATACAAATCACGAATATGCATATAACAAATATGCATATAACAAATATAAATATAACAAATATACATATAACAAATATACATATAACAAATATACATATAACAAATATAAATATAACAAATATACATATAACAAATATACATATAACAAATATGCATATAACAAATATACATATAACAAATATACATATAACGAATATACATATAACAAATATGCATATAACAAATATACATATAACAAATATACATATAACGAATATACATATGACAAATATACATAAAACAAATATGCATGTAACAAATATACATATAACGAATATACATATAACAAATATGCATATAACAAATATACATATAACAAATATGCATGTAACAAATATACATATAACGAATATACATATAACAAATATGCATACAACAAATATACATATAACAAATATACATATAACAAATATACATATAACAAATATACATATAACGAATATACATATAACAAATATGCATACAACAAATATACATATAACAAATATACATATAATAAATATACATATAACAAATATGCATATAACAAATATACATATAACAAATATGCATATAACGAATATAATATAACGAATATACATATAACAAATATGCATGTAACAAATATACATATAACAAATATGCATATAACAAATATACATATAACAAATATACATATAACGAATATACATATAACAAATATGCATATAACAAATATGCATACAACAAATATACATATAACAAATATACATATAACGAATATACATATAACAAATATGCATATAACAAATATACATATAACAAATATGCATATAACGAATATAATATAACGAATATACATATAACAAATATGCATGTAACAAATATACATATAACAAATATGCATATAACAAATATACATATAACAAATATACATATAACAAATATACATATAACGAATATACATATAACAAATATGCATACAACAAATATACATATAACAAATATACATATAACAAATATACATATAACAAATATACATATAACAAATATGTACACATGGAAAAAATATATACATGCATCTAGGTTTAAATTAAGGTAGATACCGGAATTTCTCTTTTTGCATTAAAAAACACAAAACACAATTTTACTAAGGATTTTAACTTAGACTTATTATTTAAGTTATGAGATTTTGCCAACGAAGCTTACTGATTTTGGTGGGATGAGTGTAATGGAAAATAAAGTGAGTGATAAGATAATGAGTTCGAAGATTTTGCGTTGGGACGGGAGTGGAATAGAGGAGAAAGAAATTGAATCAACAGAATATTTATATTTAAGAATTAGAGTAAAGATCACCTATAAAAAACAGATAAATAAAAATAAAAAATAATAAAGAAAAATAGGGTATAAGAGATATAAGTGTGAATAAGAGAGGATAGATATAAGATGAGATACAGAGAAAGAAAGGATGAAATGAGCAAGTAGCAAATACGATAAAACAAACACACAAGAAATATTTAAGGACTAATTTTATAACAAAATATAGAAAAAATACTAGAAATAAAATCCAGTTATCTCAATTATACCTCATGATAAAGAAAAAATATAAATGGAAAAATATATTTTTAACAAGCGAAAAGTCGAAAAATAAATGAATAATAAAGTTAAGTGCAATTGTCTCCTTTAAACCATAAATTATCCAACTTTACCTGCGGTACTATGATAAATAAAAATGTAAATACTTGGCTGCATCGCTGGTATTAATAAACAAATGAATAAATAAACAAAATACATTATCATAATAGAAGAATAAATCTAACCAATAGTATAGTTTCTAATTACATAATTACGTAAATAAATAATTAAATAAGAAATAAATAAAATCACAAAAAAGCATTAAAGTAATAATAAAATATATCCCCAGTAACATACACAATTAGCTAATCACTTCTGACTGCGATACTAGCCTTTTGCTGCTATCCTGGTCTTTTTCACCACCTTGGATAATACTCTTGTTTTCTTTTTGAAAAGGGGAAGTATTTCCTATTGAAATGAATCAAAGTTCCATACCACCAACGGACTTTATGTACTCCGTACTTGCCAGTAACTTAGTTTGCTGACTATTACATAGTGATTAGAGGATTGATAGATGAATAAATAATTAGACACGTCTCTCGAACTCTTTGTTTGTTTTTCCTTCCCTTCCTTTCCTTTGCTGTTCCGGTTTTTCCAAGAGCAAGTAGTTAATAAAACATGTTAAAAACACTTTGAAAAAGAGTAAAAATATATTAAATTTGAAAAGGAAACACTAAATAAGTGAATAGTCCTTAATCCGCAGAGTTTCGAAGAAATTCTTTTCTTCTCATCAGAGGGTAGGATTTAGCAAAATGCGGATCGGATTTGCTTGCAAAAGTATTTGATGAAACTACAAGTAAGTCAAAGATCTCACTTGATAACAAAAAGTGAAGGAGAGGAAATAGGGTGATTTCACTTGAATGGATAGTCTGGTGAAAGGTAAAGTATCCAATGACAGTAAAATCAAAATCTTCATATCCAAGAAAGGTAGTTCAATTTCCATTCGCACAAGTAAAATCCAAGGGTATAACGTAATTAGAAGATGGTTCAAAATAATCTAAAAGGCAGAAATCCGTGGAATAATTCACAAATGAGTACAAGGAAAAGGGGAAAGAATGTCAATAATATTATTAAAAGAAAGATAATATGTACGTTAAACTCGGCTGCCGATGCATGACGTAATCAAGTAATATGAGTGAAGAAGAAGAGAAAAATTGAATAGTGATTGAATGAAATTTAAAATAGAAAAGCCAATGTCAAAATGACCCAGATAAGATGACGTAAGAAGGCGCCAAAAATATAGAGCAATAAAGACGTCAACTGTAATGTACAAGTTATTACTAAAGAAAATAGCAGGTGTTATTAAAAGACACCAAATAAAATGAGAAAGAAATAAAATACGTATACATCTATATATATACATACATATGATTACATACAGTCACACACATACACATATATATACAACAAACATACACACACTCGCATACATGCATATAAGTAAAAAATGAATAAATAAATAAAGAGTTATATAAAAAAATTAAGGGGAGAGGATGGCCGGTATCTGCAAATTCTGGATAAAGCAAGTAAGTATGTAAGTAAATGCATATAGTAAAATATAAGTAAATATACATAAAGGATATGAATGTGTAGGTAGATTGATATATTTGATAGATAGGGATATTTAAACACTAAAACGGAAATTGCAGATAAAAACTGGCCAAACAAAGAAGAAATAAAGAATTAAAATAAAGGATTATTAAGTTATAAATTATTAAGAAAGTATGCAGAAAAAACGATGTTATAGAAAAAATATATATATCTGAAAGGTTAAATAATAGCTATGCCATTTCAAAATTACCATGATTAAATTTGGACTTATGTTTACAGAAAGAGATAAGTTCTTTTTTAGAACTTATATTGTTACTTTGAGGGGAAGAAATTATAGCTATAGCTTCTGTTGTGCAGAGGCGGCATGACTTAGAGCCTGGGGCATAAGACTTAATTTTGTTTAGGATAGTCCATTTGATTGATAATGGGTATTATCATAATTAAGTTTTTTAATTAAAGTGGTTAGAAAAGTTCCTTGGTTATTATTAGAATTATGGTTGTTAACAAGAAATGTGGTTTCATATTCTTCTCTTAATTAATGTTGAAGTAGCGCCGATATATGTATGTACTTTATTAAAAGCTCGAGGTCTGAAGATGTTTGTTATTACAATTACAGTTTGTTTTAGGTTTAATTGGGCAAGAGATTTTTTTGGGCTGATTAATTTTTTTGTTATTAGATGTTAAGATACTTTGTGCTAAATTAGGCATTGTTGAATAAGAAAGCCTTATTGAGTTTTTATTGAAAATAGAACTATATCTGTGTGTGTATTTGAAAGAGTTCCGCAGAATGTTGAAGAATTCCTTAGGCATATTAGTTTTGACATTTACGCTAAATGGAGGATTAAACCAAATATTTTTCTTTCTCCTGATGCGACTGGGTAAGTTAGAGGTCTTACGATTAGTATTTTGGTTTGGATTATGCATGTAGACTGGTCCATTGTTATTGATAGCTCAGATCTTGTTATTGTAACTGGTTTCTTGCGAGTCATATATATATATATATATATATATATATATATATATATATATATATACCAGGTTAAAAGGAGTCAAAAGAGATAATTAATGAAGTTTATGAAATATAATTTATGAAGTTATCGAAAGTGCTCAATAGAAGGAGAGCAAACTATATTTTTATTACTATAAATAAATTAACATTTCGATCAAATGGTCGGGTAAGACCATACGTTCTCATCAGGCGACTTTATAAATGGTTGTTTCACACACGCACACACATACACACACGCACACACACACACATATATATATATACATATACACATATATATATATATATACATGTATATATATATATACATATATATATATATATACGGTTTTCTTAACCGCATTTCATTTCCTCTGAGGATATGACCAGTATTGAAAATCCAGGGATTAAGGAAATTAACATAACCCCCACCTATATATTCATTAAGTCAAACAAAAAATTCCTAACTCGAATATATGTGTTTATATTTTGATATTCGGAATTTTACTTGAACCACTAAACTGATATATTGCTCTATCTTTTTTTTTAATATTGAGCTTTAACATTTTGGCTAGGATCACCCTGAACGTATTACCTAAATTTAATATCTAACAGGATCTTTCACCTGATCTTTAATCTGGGACTTATCTCGCTTATATATATATATATATATATATATATATATATATATATATATTAGCAAAAGTACCCATCCTTGACTGGGTTAAAAAACAGCATACAGAAAATGGACTATGATTTATATACATATGATAGGTTATGAAAAGGAAGGGGTGTAAAGAGATAGCTTCGAATTTGGGGGTATCAAAACCAAAGCAAAATATGATGAAAGTAAAAATAAAATAGATAAATCCCATACTTTATTATACTATACCTGTTCACACTGAAACACAAATAACAATATTCTGTGGATCTATATAAAAAAACCTTGTTAAACTTTGTGACATATTTCCATTCTATGGAGGTCAGGCACGAACGAACACCGCATAATTTTATTATACCATATTTCTTCAAAGTGAAACATAATTATCATAGTATACTTACGCAGATAGATATGAAGTCTTTATTAAAGTTTGTGCCTATTTCCATTCTATGGAGGCCAGACGCGAACGCAGACCCCACGATTTTAATGAACCACCGTTCTGACAGATCAAAAATACCCATTCCTGTGTTTCAATACATCTTCTATCATTATATGCAATCAGTTTTTAAAATAGTCAACCATATGGGAGCCTATTCGTGACCACACACACACACACACACACACACACACACACACACACACACATTCAGCTTTATATTATATATATATATATATATATATATATATATATGAGAATCTTTATCAACAGTTACGAAGACGTGTAAACATTATCAAAAAACTGTCATGGCCAAATCTATTTGCTTGTTAATAGCTAGTCTGTAGTGTGGCAAACGATAATAACAGAAAAATACAAATGTAGTCTGACTATACAAAGAAATAAACAAGTTATTAATATAAAAAACGTGTATAATTATATTTTCACATGTCGCTGTCTGTTAGAACGGAACACATGCTTAATTCTGATATAAGTACGTCGGATAAATGAGGAATTATTCTGTTCTATATTTGCTTGCATCTGATTGTACGAAATTGTACGAAATTTTATACGAATTATTGAAAAGTGTATCAATTATTTTTGTTATATCAAGCGTTCCAGGCCACAGGGAAGTACTTTTGTTGGGAAAATAATTTGTTTTCTAAAAAAAACGTAATTACATATCCTGTACTAGCTGGACACCCGGCGTTGCCCGGTCGTAAAATACGCTTAAACATGGTATTTTTATTTATGCTGATTGGTACGTATTATTATGGAATCAACTCTCTACTGACTATTATGTATTACAAGGAATGATTTGCGCGGTAAACTAATTCGCAGAAAAAATATGATAATGATAATGTCGTTCAGTAAATTCGGTCTGTGTTTGTTTACAATATCACGTCAACTGATGTTTGGACGTGACGATCTTAAAAATAGTTTTTCTTCTCTTATTGATAAAAAAATATTTTTTTTTACAGGAGAGTATTACGTTACACCGGTGTAGCGTTAAATACTCCCTTGTAAAAATTCTAATTTATTTATTCTATAAGAGAAGGAAGACTATTTTTAAGATCGGACTTATTCGGTTTTCAATACTTATCGGATTAATTTCTGTACAAAAACATACGTAAGAACACTACCGAAATATAAATTAGCTTCGTGTAAAATTTGCAAAAAAAAAAAAAAATGCCCAGTCGTTTCGGAACGTTTAAGGAAGGAACTCACACACACAAAGTTACTTTTTTATATAATACTGAGGATAACAGGGGCAAATTAAAAGAATTTAAACATAAAATATACTTGAACACGTTGTTAAATGCATGTTATTTTTATAAACTATAAGGTTTATACACAATTAAATTGTAAATAAAATACGTTTTCTATGATGCAAAAAGAAATAGATTGCAGAGACACAAAATATAAAATAACTTTACATCCACAATTAATATATTTCCTAAAAAATAATGATTTGATTGGTCCTAACTTCTTATTTCATTCAAATAAATTCAGAATATGTCGAAAATGTTTCCCTTCGTATATTATTTTATACTGCTTTTATTTTAGATGTTATTTACAACGATATTTATTTTAGAACGATATAGCTGATGTAACCTACGATCATTTTCATGTGGACCTTATCAAACTCGGGAATCTTTTTGTTGAAATCTGGTATAAGTACGAGATTTCAAACTCATTATGTTATTCATGGAGGTAGATGAACGTCTTTAATAATACAAAAGTGTATTCTTAGTATGCACGGCAATCTGGATTGAACAAGTAACCACCAGAACACAGTCGGTCAGAAATATATAAATTCATATCCGTTGCGTAACAGGTTTTTGGAGACAAAGTTGTTTATGAGAACTGAATGAACAAATTGCGCTAAAAGATTTTTTTTTTTTAATTTTTAAGATGAGGATTTTCTATTTGAATTATTTGGACTCCTTGAACTACTGATCTCATCTCGACTTATTTTCACAACCTGTTTTGTCCGACTCAGGAATATTTCTGTCGAACTCGAAAATTTGGACGGAAATTTGAACGAACCCTTTATTTACTCCATAGGGGTAGAACGGTCTTATTCTTTCAGGACACGTTGCGCAGTGGTAAGAGTACTTGTAAAAATCAATGGTACGTGCTTTTCTCTTGAAGGTTGAAAATTCAATTCTCAGTGTGGTCGAGTGAAAAATACAATTGCGAATTACTTAATAGCTTCACCCAGTCAAAGCGTATTGTTTCTACATATGAACTCATGAAAAAGCCGCATTCACGTTGAGAACAGTATTCTGATGAATCTAAATATTACAAAAATACGCTAACATCTATAATATAAATCTCACCTGTCTGTTTAAATGTATGTATGTGCGTTTGTATGTCTGCCTAAAACTTTCGACAGAGGCGATGGATTTTCACGAGATCGGTATCGTTTTGAAGCTCGACCCTTCGGATGACAAACATGGAAACATTGGCTAAAAAGATTATTTCCATCACCCTCAACTGGAACTTTTCTATAGGGAGGGGTCGCCTTTTTCACCGATATTTTCGAAAGTCATTCCCGCTTTTCTTAGTGACTAGCCGTAATTAAAACCTTCGTCACTTCCGCTTTGTCGATGAACGCAATAGCAAAGACGTCAAGTTTTTTTTTCGCATTCTTTTACTACTTCGGGTATGGGTTCGAGCATGCCTGCCTACTACCACTTTTTTTTTTTTTGCTAAACACACATTCAAACACAACCCCGGGCACCGAGGCTAGTATCTTATAAAAGCTTTTGTATTTTAGTACAAATTTTAGCATCGTCTAGTTCCAGTTCGCAAAAAAAAAGAATGATAATGTCTGAACAATTAATACTTAATAAATAATTAATTAATAAAATAGATTATATTTAGTAATCGTTGCTCTACTAATGTTTACGGACATATAACTAATGCCATTCGAAAATTATCAAATTGGAAAAAAAGTGAAGATTATGTTTTCCATAATTGTGATGTAAATAATATATTTAGCTCCAAACAACAGCCACTAGCAAGGTTTCGATTGAATAATAAAGGAAATAGCAGAGACCGGCATCACGTATGTGTTCCCTTAAAGCACAATAAATCGTTTGGACCCTTGTGACCCTGACCTAAGTAACTCAAATGACAATAAACGATGAGCAAAATTATTATATACCATTATTAGAATGCCTTTCAATTATGTTGCTAGGACCGATATATTAAAGGAGCAAAGATTAAAAGCAATTAACTTTCGATGTTTATCATTTATACTAAGAACAACTAAATGCTAACAAAAGATAAGTTATAAAAATTATTAAGTAATTTAAACAACGCACACTAAGAAGAGACATAATCCTTAAAATCTACAACTTCCTTGTAATGTTAAAAATAATGAGTCAGAACTATGTCGTAGAAAGCACGTGTTTTTTGCAAGCAAATGTTGACATCAAGTATTATATTGGCTTCAATCTGGCTAATATTGCTTTGGTTAAAAATTCTTGAATGGGTGAAAAAAGACAGAGAAGGTTTTAAGTCGCCTTTACTTCTGCATGTGATCGTGACACCGGGTCGACCCTTACAGTGGAAATAAATGCGATAAGCTGGCAGCGTTGTTACTGAGCCATTTTTTGTGTATTCATAACAAAACCTTCCCAACTCAATATGCAACCGGGGTGTGTGTATATACAATTACACGGATACACTTCATAAACGGACAATAACATATCATGGGACTGTTCTTTACCGGACGAGTGACATCTTTCTATGAGGAACATCAGATCAAAAGTAGATATATCGTACTTTTTGTTCTTCTTTTTCATGGTTATTCTATAGTTGCCAGGCTGCACATGAAATTATTCCTCCGAAGGACAACGCAATGCCAGAAATTATATTTCTTTATATAAACATTTATTCATGTTCCTGGCTAGCCTCAGAGTTACACAAACGCTTCTTTGTATTCTGCATTTTTATAGACGTCGGGGACCTAAATGAACCAAATCTCTTCCGAGCGAAAGCTCCCGTTGGCTATCTATAACCTCGTGTCAATCTAACTAATTTCTCTCCGTGACTGACTACGAGCATATTTCAAACGTTTTTGTTTGATTCTATGACGTCATGAATCAGGTCACTCTTTGTTTTGGTAAAACTATAATTGTATTTGTTTATTTTGCTAACATTTCAAACTCTATTTTACATAAGCATCAAACAGTTATATATTTTGTTTTTAATATTTAACTGACTTATATATTGCCCCTTAAATATTCCATCTCGACTTTTAAAATCTGCTATTAAATATTTCATTCTTAATAAAATTTTCCTTATTGAATGCTTCATATTCAATAACAATAGCCAACCGCAGTGTTGTCTCCGGCTTCACTTTCTTGGCAACCCGCCGGTACCTGGGAGTCACATTATTCAACAAGTTGTAAAATGCTTCTCACGCTGACGGAGATAAAACATACACTCCCATAAGTTACGATTTATGATAGACGCCTACAGGCAAATTAGGAAATGCGCTTAACGAAAGGACAAACATAAAAAAAAAAAAATAAATAATCGAAATCCCGCAGGTCGGAGTGTAAAAAGTAATTGTTCAAGAAATAAACGAATTTAGGTAGATATTATAACAATCTGTACTATTTTGTCACCTAGAACATATCAAAGGCAAAATAAACTCATCATAACTCTACCACTAGTTGTTATACTTAAAATAAACAATTTTTACACTTTGGGTTTTAACTGTTTTATTAAACACTAGCAAGACCCGTGTACCCATGTTGCCCGATGGAAATATTCTCTCCACGTCACATGTAAAAAAATAATTAAGCTGCGGTTGTTAGTGGGAGCCACTGTCGGCATGGTAAAATAGTGGGCACTAGCGCCCGGTGCCAAAATGTACCGTGCCAAAGTAACAGCATTAGTAAATATAAACCCATTCTTAACATTGAGGATTTTATTATGTGCTGTGATTAGTCCGTGCTTTCAATTAACGTGTCAAACAAAAGTAGGATAGTGTAGCCTATTAGATAGCAGTTGTTACCGTCCACCTGTAATGCATAATGAAAATAAAAGAATGAACTTAAAATTAATTATAACCCTGTTCGGGTATTCTTGGGAGAACATTGTGCCATGAGGAAAAGAAACAACCAGCAACACTGCAGCGGAGCTGAACAATCAATTTCCTAGCCTTTAATTATTTTTCTTTTATCCGGTGATTATCATCAAGTACAAGCTTAATTTACAGATTAATGGACCCCCCTTTTTTGCCAGGTCAGTTGTCAATGCTACTCATAACTGTTAAATGTTTCCTTTTTCTGCTGGTAAGTTTATACATTTTTCCCAAATGTTTCATAAATAAGAAAATTTGAATTAAAAATTGCATGAATTTTTGTTCCAAATATGGGAATCAATTTAGTGCGCTTTCCAACCACTGTGGGTGATCAAAAAAAAAAAAAAGAAAGAAATCGATAGATATGTTCATGCTATCGCCATGCCGCTCAGTCCAAGGTGGTAATTATACAAACGTGCTATATCTTATTGCGCCTACCGATAAAATGCGAAAATCATTTATTTTTATGAATTTGTTTTTATTCAATCTTCTATACCAAACAAGGCAAGTGCCGCTTTGCAGTAGGGGGCTACTATCGGGGACAATTTGCGGGGGCATTAGGAAGGGAGATGAGTAGAAGGATATTTGTTCACATTACACTTGAACTTCTGCATATCAGTACAGTTGGGAAAGCAGTATCCCGGAAAGGATTTCCAAAGACTTGCAGTTCTGGGGAAGAAACTATTGGAGTAAAAAGCTTTCTTACACTTAGGAATCTCTACTGTAAAGGGGTGGGATTTAGTTGCCTGTCAGGTACAAGTGCTTGCAATTCGTCAGAGCAGTCACCATTGAAGTATTTGTAGAACAGACAGAGGGATGCAGCATTTCGTGGATTACAGGGAAGCAGCGCTGTTAAAGAAAATTAAACGAGCATGGTAATGCAGATCTTGTAAGTTTGTTTTTCCTGTTCATCATAAAAGATGGTTTTAAGTTATTACAATAGTTTACGTTGTTGAGGCTTACGATTATGTTTATGTGGGTTCCAGTTTATAAATTGATTATACGTATTAATTTTCTAAAGTTTTGAGATGAGGTATGATCGTTTGTATCATTTGGATTAATTGGACTGTTTTTCTCGTCTTGTGTTAATATTTGCACAACGTTTCGGTGGTTATTAAAACTGCATTAGAGTATAAGACTTTTCGGGGTGGTTTCATCCCATGTGTAATAAAATGACTGCAGAAATTCCCCTATGAACCAAAGTATCATACGTTGCAACAACAGGTACCACATATATTTAAGCTGATAACCACTATCTTATATAGCTTTCTAACACCATTTTACACACATTCATTCGTGATAATAAAATGCTACGTCACAATCGCAATAATTACGTTCTAATGCTTCCACTAACATTTAGATTGTTCTTATTCAATTTTACGCAAATTTCGACGCTTAAGATTCACATTACAAAACAAAAAAAAGATTTTCATGAGTTGTAGTAAAAAAGCCTCTACATGTACGCGTATAAACCCCTCACTCTACATATCACTAACTAAATATAAAATATAGATATGGATTAAATATAAAATAATAATACTAATTGCAAACATGTTAACCCTTTTACAAGAATACAGTAAAATATTTGTGATAACCGATGTAAAGGAATGTTGTGAGTAGCGGTATTGTATTTTTGTATGAAGCTAATGTTAGTATTAGTCTATTCGTATTACAATTGTGTGTATTTTGAATACATTTCTAAAGAATCAGAATAGAAAATGAAAAGCAATCGTGTCGTATTCATAAGTAAATGATTTTTTAGACGCAAAATACTTTTAAATTAACAACTGTTTATTTTACTTGCAGATATGACCACTCTCTGGTATTTTGAGTTCAGCCTGGTTTTGCAATTCATCATGAAAGGGCTGACACCCGATCTGCTTTTGCAAATTATGTCAATTCATTTCATTTACTTTTTATTAAGAAATAATTTCACGAAATAAACCTGTCAACTGGTCGCCGTGTTCCTGCTATTTAACCACATTAATTTTTCTTTATTTTACGATCTGTAAAGTTCCATATATTCGCTGATAAACTAAACATATTAAACCACTTGGAAGGCAACATTATACGCATTATTGCCAAAATACAGTGATATTTATTGCGTAGTATTTTGTAACGATTGATCCTCTAGATTGTATCATACACGCCTGAAATTGTATTTAAGTTACAAATGCCAAAAATTAATTGTTGGAATATATCACATATTTATATTATAAAATGTCCTTTCTTTGATTTATTTTAAAGTTCGTCGTTCTAATAATTATATTACGAAGGACAATGTGTTTCTCATTGCTAGTAATATCATGATGCTGTTGTGTATATGTGGACATCCCCCTGTATAATAGGTCTTATGATTCACAGTTGCCGCTATTATAAAACTTTCATAATAGAATTCATTCTTATCTAATCCGTGTTCATATTTCACGTTTGGACGTAGATCCACAACATGTATTTTTATTGAATCGCTTGTCCCAGCGAAGAGTCTAATACTCTGTTAACGTTGAATATCTATCGTAATAGATGTACTGAGACTAAAGCCTCTTTCAGCACTGCCGGAAACGCTGTAAAAGAGTGATAAAGAACGCTAGAGAGTTGTATGCTCAGTCCGTAAAGTCCAAAGTAGCTGAGCAGTGGCTTGGTTCCCACCAGTTTTGGCAAATAGCAAACAAAGTCTTGAACAGAAGCGTGTGCTCTATCGCAACCATCGTCAATGGACCTGACGTAATCTCGTCAGCATCAGTAAAAGCCGAACTGTTTGCCAAGAACTTTGCAGCTAATTCTATCTTATACGACCGAGGATGTATCAGAAAACAGGCTTTACGACATACAAATATCTGTGCGTGATGTCGCCTAGCTAATCATAAACCTTAATTCTAGTAAAGTAACTGGCCCTGATGGCATTCTAATTATAGTGTTGAAAAAGCTTCAAGCAAAACTAGCTTCCATACTTACAAAGCTGTTTAAGCGTTATCTTTAAGAGAATTACTTCGCAACACCCTGGAAATCATCATTAGTATCCCCTATATTTAAGAATTCAGGTGATAAGTCATCGCCCTCTAAGTACAGACCAAGAAGTCTCCTGTGCGTTATGAGAAAGTTGAGCGAATATGTGTTAAATAGAGAATTAGTCAACCACCACAGCTAAAAGAACCTTCTTAGTGACATGCAAAATGGTTTCCGTTCTGCAAGATCTACACCAGATGTGCTAACGGTTATATCTCATAAGATTAGCGAATCCCTCGACGGAGGCTTTCTTTATAGGGCAATTGCTCTTGACGTATGAAATGCCTTTAATAGGGTATGCCATAAAGGTCTATATCACAAGATCTCCAGCTATGGTATAGCTGGAAGTCCTCTCCATTATTAAATCATTTCTCTCTTAGAGGGTCATAAAAGACGTGGTTGATGGGCAGAAATCAGAAGCTCACAGTATTAATGCTGGAGTCCCTCAATGGTCTATCTTGAGCTCAACTCTCTTCTTGATCTACATAAATGATCTCCCAAATCACATCCTAAAATCATTCGTAGACATTTATGCTGACGAAACTACCATCTATGGCAGCACATCTAAGGCCGTAAATAACTCTGATTCTCTCTGATTCTCTCTCCTCTGATCTTGAGCACGTGGTACAATGGGGAAATAGGTGGCAGGTTACTTTTAATGCATTTAAAACCAAGCTCCTATATTTACATTATCAACGCTCTGATCACCATGTGACATCAATTGAAATGAATGGCTCTCGTCTTGGGGAGGCCTCATGTTTTGACAAGCATCTGGGCTCGAATTTTACTCCTGATATAAAAGGGAACACGTACATCAAATCTGTTGCCAAGATTGCTGGAAAAATTGTGGGATCTTTCTACCGCTCTATTAGATATCTCATTACTGATGCAATTATCTATCTATATAAAAGCCAGGTACGTCAAAGGATGGAGTATTGTTGCCATATTTGGGCAGGAGTTGCGAGAAAGATCATATCCTGCCCTGAAAGTGTAAAAATTGACTTTGTAACCTAGTACTGGATTCCTTTTACCTTTTCTTACAATACCTCCCCCCCTCTGCTTTATCGTTATTTTCATGGCAAGTACTCGTCTGGGCTCACATCTATGATTCCCTTTCACCAAACTTTCGCGAAAAACACTCGTCTAGCTGAAACCACTATAAATAACTTCCGCCAATCTTTATCTATGCCTTAATCTAAACGTAGATTCCATGAACAAAGCTCCATTCTTAGAACTGCACGCCTCGGAAACTCTCTTCCGATTGCTTGTTTGTAGCTGACTATAATTTGGTAGTCTTTAACACTAACGTACAAAACTACTTGATGAACCATCTCCTTAAGTAATCACATTAAGCAAACTTCTAATACTAACGCTTACTACGATATTTTCCGATTGATTACTGTACGCTCACTAACCGTCATGCTTAAATGGCCCCCCTGGCCTTGATATGTTGTGCCTCCTATGTAAAAAAAGGGATAAGATATGAAAGCGAAATGGAATGCTGAATATATGAAAGCGAAATGGAATGCTGATTATATGTAAGATTTCTATCATATCTATACAATCTATTCATATATATATATATATATATATATATATATATATATATATATATATATATATATATATTAAGTAATATGATTGATAATTTAAAATTTAAAAATCAAATTATAATTAAATTAAAAATCCGTTTCATAAGAAGGAACAACCACAAAATCAATTATCTGTACGATCGTTTCGGAAAACAATGCTTTTTATCGTGGTATACATCAAGTTACGTACAATAATTACATATAGTTTTTTAATAAGCAAGGTCTCCTCGTCAGCAAATTTTGAAGGGTTTTTATTGAATTTAAAAGACACCATAAATAAACCTAGCATTAAAAGTGAGGCAGATGAATCTGAAAAAAATTGAAATTGGATTTAGAATTTATAAGAAAATTAATATGGGTTAGAGATAGAAATAAATAGAGAAAAATATAGATTTGAATTTACATTATAAGTTTGCTTTAAAAATATATAGAGATATTTACCTTTTAATTTTTCGCTTTTTGAAATCAGGAACTATGGTTAAAATACTCATTTAGATGTTTGCTATAGCTTTTTATCTTATTGAATGATAATTGATTTTGTTGTTGTTTCTTCTTATGAAACGGATTTTTAATTTAATTATAATTTGATTTTTGAATTTTAAATTATCAATCACATTACTGAATATTGAATTAGCTCTAGGACATTTAACTATCGAGCTTATTATATATCTAAATTACAACGAGCACTTTCTCTTTCCTGTATTTTAATTAAACTAGTAATTTCACTGTTACATTAAAATACACTCAGCTCTTTAGACTATTGTTCTAATCTCCTTTAAATTATATATATATATATATATATATATATATATATATATATATATATATATATATATATATATGTACGGGCAATAAAGGCTGGAAAAGGGGACATAGTTTGGAAATCGAGGTTATCATACTTTTTTTTTAGGTTTCTGACTACGTTTGAATTGCATCTGAATGATTAAAGCATAAAGATAATTTCCAAAAAAAGGGGGGGATATAATAAAAAGATTAGAATGAAAAATGTTTTTACGATCACATTCGGAAGCTATCAAATTCAGTTAAATTTTGAAGTTAAATTAATTCATTGTAAAAAGTCATTTGAAAAATAAATATTAATTCTCTGTGTCTATTTCGAGGATAATTAGTAAAGTCCTAAGATAGTGGATTAAAAAAAATAGCTTTATAAGCCCCCATAAGCGAGAGATTCTGGTTTCGCACAATTACTAGTAAAGAAAAATCGGCTTAGTGTGGATTTTACGGAAGCCTAAAATGCCAGAAAGTCCAAGGGCTCTCTGAAAATGACCTCAAGTTGTTAGAAAGAGGTAGGTGATGGTTTTCTTTTTTCTCAGGCGTACATCTGTACATTCCTATAGCGAACGTTAGTATAACGTTAACTATTTTTTAAGTATTTCCCTATGTTCTTTCTTTAAATTTATTCTTTTATTTTTCAAGATTATACAAAAATTATGTTACGCCGAAAGTTTTACATTCATTCACGCAAAGAAAATATTCTAATTTTTACTATAGAAATCATGCGAAATGTGTAATCTATCTATCTCTCTATCTATCTCTCTATCTATCTATCTATCTATATATATATATGTATATATATATATATATATATATATATAAGTGAATGTGTCTGTGTGTCTGTCTGTGTGTACATGTTCCTACGCAATAACTCTGTCAATTATTAGTCTACGAACTCGAAATTTGATATACAGGGTACTGAGATTTGGAAAAATCTATGTAATCGGTTTTCGGCCAGAAATTCGATGTTATGGGGTCACAGTTCCACGATTTGACCTTTGAGAACTCTACCAAACTCCTCCGACAATTTTGGGTCTAAACACTTGACATTTTAGAAATAGATTCCTTGGACATAGATCTACCTTAATAACTTGATTTGAGCCCAAAACAATGCATCTTAATGGGTAATAATAAGGCCTCTGCCGTCTCTACCAAATTATTTAGACAATTTTTGGTCTAAACATTTGAAATTTTACATAAAGAGTATTCAAAGATAGAGCAAGCTTTTTAATCGGTTTTGGTTGAAAATTTGTGTTACCAATATATAAATCTATGTAATGATAATGGATACCTTAAAAATACACACACACACACACGTACATTTTCTAATCTTATAAATAAACTTCTTTCAAGTTAATGAAAAAATCATTAAGAAATTGATGTACGGGGTTTTAACCTATGGACCACGTCATGAAAAAAACAAAAAAACAAACAAAAAAAAAACGTCTATTTTCAAGTCTTATAAAATTTCTTGCAGTTGATGAAAAAATTAAGAATTTAACTGCGAAGTTTTAACATCAAGCAAAAACGAAAAAGAACAAGCTATCAACTTACCCACAGTATAATTTTCACGGCCCGTTGTGCTATCGTTGTTGCTAAGCGACTACATGAAAAATTGCTTAACGGATGATAAATAAATTGAAATATCGGATTCGATTGTTGATTATCGGTAATTATCGGGGGTATTCTGAAACAGAACTTAACTAAGATCACTAACAGACTTATACACTAAAGTTCTGTAAATTTTAAAGAAAACCTGTTGAGCCGTTTCGGAATCTATAAGGAACGAACTCACATACACAAACCACGGTGCAATTATATAATTGTAGAATAGAATAGGATAAAATAAAATAGATAGATAGATAAAGAGATAAGGAAGTCCTTGGATGAATGACTGTTATAGTACTGTGCCACTTTCATTGGTTTGTAGAGAAACAGTCATTTCTCATCTATATATTAATACGATAGCGTGTGTGTTCTTTTGTGTGTCACGCTTTCCGGCAAATTTCATTGGTTGAGATTTAAGAACACACACGCTATCGTAGTAATATATAGATTATACTAAATCTGAGTTAATGGATTTGGTGAGTGTTTTATGAGATCCCAGGCAAAATCTCTTTTCGAGTAGGGGCATGATAGACTGACGGGTTTACTTCCGGTGATGATATCATTATCTTCTGTTAAAAAGATGCATATAATATATTTATCATATACTACATTGACATAAGATGGCATATTCTAAAAATCACATGTATATACTTCTGATTCCAAACATTAGGTAAATGGATCAGTGCACGCCTGAAAAACGTAAACACGGTTTAACCTAAATGTAATGTATTTTATTTTCAGGGTATTTTTTGTGGGTGTGGTTAATTCCAATAGTTAATGTGTACATTTCTTATGTTTTGAGTGTATTAAGATTAATTTATTTTGGAGGTTGTGTCGTTCACAGAGTGCAGCCACATTTGCTAATGTCGAGCGTGTTCGTTATGTGTTAAGATTGTATTTTGTAATAATCGGTTTGTTAGGCCTCAGCCAATGGGAAATGATGGAATTTTAGAAGGGAGAAATTGTTATTTTTTATGGGAAATGGAAAGTTAATGGTGTGTATATGTTAGTATAGTCATAATGTGTGGATTTTCTCCCGATGATGACTAAGTGCGGTGGGAGTACATAAAATTAGGAGGAAAATACGAACTACTCTCTCTAAGGATGTTGGCGAGAGTGGTTATGTTTATCCTAGGATTCATTGTAAGATTATATTATAACGTATAAATGTGTCTAAAACAGCGTTTTAAAGGAACATGAAATGGTAGATAATAGGTTAGGCATAATGCATTTTTATGTGGCATTTGTTATTGCAAACCTAAGGTAATTTGGTTAAGAGTGGAGTTACTGCACTCATTTCATAACATAGTAGATATTATTATTATTGTTATTATAATGGTTATTCTTGTTATTGTTATTATAGTGGTTATTATTGTAATCGTTATTAATAATGTCAATATTATTATTCTAATGATTATATTTATCCTCATTATTGTTATTATTATCGTTTTTAATAATGTTATTATTATTAATATTATTGTTTTATTATTATTCTCAGTATACTTGTTATTATATCACATTTTAATATTATTATTTTATTATCAATATTTATATTTTGTAATACTATTATTATTATTATTATTATTATTATTATTATTATTATTGAAACAAACAAAAGATACGGTTTCATCAACGTAAGAAGTTGCGCACATATAAAGACGCTGCTTTTAAATAGATAACTAATATTTGCGCTTTCTTCTCGTTTCGCTTTATTATTATTATTAATTATTATTATTATTATTATTATTATTATTATAATATATTGATAAAAATAAGAAATAAATAAATCAATCTTTACTAATAAAAAAAGTTAAGTTGTTTACAATGAAACATGAAAGGCAGAAGTGTGGAAAATGTTTCCGCACGGAAATATATTAAAAATTGCATTTGAATATAAAACATGAAACAATATGGAATCTACTTACCATGCATATTTATTATTGTATGCAGATTCTAAAATAAAATTAGACCTTCAATTTGGGGTTATGTGATATGCATTCGATATTGAAATTTTTTGGAAAGATATTTTGTCTTCGTATTGAAAGTGCACCAAGCAATTTCATTTGAAAAAGTGCCTCCATTCTTTTAGTTTTTGTCGCATGTGTATATAATGTACAACGGGTAGGGTATATTTTGTGTTATTATTATTATTATTATTATTATTATTATTATTATTATTATTATTATTATTATTATTAGTTTTATTATTATTATTGTCGTTATTATTATTATTATTATTGTTATTATTTTTGTTATTATTATTGTTATTATTATTGCTGTTGTTATTATTATTTTTTTTATATTGTTATTATTTTTGTTATTATTATTGTTATTATTATTGTTGTTGTTATTATTATTATTTTTTATTATTATTGTTATTATTTTTGTTATTATTATTGATATTATTGTTATTATTTTTGTTATTATTATTATT
This sequence comes from Euprymna scolopes, assembly GCF_053919585.1. Classification (NCBI taxonomy): domain Eukaryota; kingdom Metazoa; phylum Mollusca; class Cephalopoda; order Sepiida; family Sepiolidae; genus Euprymna; species Euprymna scolopes. The sequence goes on along the minus strand of NC_136488.1, from coordinate 168,989,738 downwards.
ATTATTTTTATTGTAATTATTGTTGTTGTTATTATTATTGTTATCATTATTATTGTTGTTATTGGTATTATTATAATTATTGTTATTATTATTGTTATTATTATTACTATTATTATTGTTATTATTATTATTTTATTATTATTATTATTGTTATTATTATTATTATTACTGTTGTTATTTTTATTATTATTGTTTTTATTATTATTTTTTAATTATTATTATTGTTATTAATATTATTATTGTTATTATTATTGTTGTTATCATTATTATTATTGTTATTATTGTTGTTGTTATTATTATTATTATTATTATTATTATTATTATTAGGGTGTATTTCCCTGGATACCACGATAACATCCTTGTATTTTTCCTGTAAGTATTTTTACTGCAAATCTAAGATTAGCGCAATTTAACGTTTCTCTTTTAAATTAGTGAACTTTGTATTTGATGACCGTTAAAAAAGCGTGACAGACGCAAGTAAAGTATGTATGTTGTATAGCCAGATTCGACTACTTCCCTTACTAAGAAGCTCCATCACGAGCACCAAATTAACGTAATCTTATATAATGGGAGTGCCAACATGACGTATATTACGTTGAGGGATTTGAGTGTATATACACTGAATCGACATACTGCGTATGTATTCAAAGGTTTCATTTGACTGTATGTACGTGTCGCTAAATGTCTATGGTGGTTCTTTACAAACTGAACCCTAGATCACTGCAACAGCAGACAGGTGCGTGTTCTTAACATTTTCTTAGGGTATATTTAATTCTTTTTTAACCTTGCTGTGATCGTGAGTATTGTCTCTTTGTGTGATCGTATGAGTGAATATCTCTTTAAGTGTGTGTGTGTGTGTGTGTGTGTGTGTGTGTGGACATATAACACGAATACATGAACGAAGACGTTTCAACGGAGATACCAAGACGCTGTATATTATTATGTAGCATGACATCTAGCATGACATCTAGTCTGAAACGCCTCCTCCCGTTTTGAGAAGAGACTCCTTCAGATCATCTTCTGTTGACGTCCTCAATCCAACTCCTTTAGTTTTCTCAGCTAACTAGAACACGTGATTACATACACGTACTTCCGTGTAAGCTTGCAGACACTCTTCCGGTGCAATAGATCGGTCACCGAGTTTGATGTGACATGCTTTAAATAATAATATCAAGACACATCCTACACCTCCTAGTTCACCACGCAAGGTAGATAGATAGATCAAATAGTTAAAAAGATAGGTTACTAGATCGATAGATATATAAAAATCAACAGACATAATGATCTTTAGTGTTCCAAATTACATATATATATATATATATATATATATATATATATATATATATATACGTCATGTGTGCGTTTGGATTCTTAATTCGGCAGGGGGTGTGATTCGTCGTGTGTCTTAGGTATAAGTTGGTGTTAAGCTCATGCTTGCATGCCTTCTCGCTTCCAGTTAACACCGCTGGATAACCTCTTGGTGAAAAGGGAGCAGCTATGCATAAGTCTTCCCTGCCAGTACAGAGCCTCTCCATCATCAACACTCCTACAGTGTCTACACGTTGGCCATATACGGTAACTGGGTGCCTTGCGGTCCCAGGCTAAACTTGTAGGAGATCTCGGAGTAGTAGGAGACCCAATAGGTAGTGCATTATGGCCCACCGATATGTGGACATGCCCTGGAACACTCCCAACCCCTATCCCACTGTGTTGTGAGTGCACTTGCTTGGGCGAAGACTAGGGGAACAAATCCTAAAAGCAAACACCACTGGCTTGTATGCCTTATCACAGCAAAAAAGGTTAAGAGATGGGAACTCTGACTTCCAATCCTACTGCTGCCTGGCAGTTTTCCTTTAAAGGCTATGGAACCTCATCTAGAAAGAAAAGGCGTAGTAGCGGACACGATAGGGCGATTGTTTACCTCATTAAGATTACTTTAGGCTAGAAGTTGCGGCCTTCTCTGCTGGCAGTCGTCACAGGTTCGCTCCACTGGACATGAGCATTGGAAGTTTAGAGGGTGTCTATCTGATGCACAACAGATACTGCACAATCCTGTGGTGATGGAGGGAGACTACGCCAACACTGAAGGATAAAGCACTGAGGCCACAACTAGTCATCGTCAGGACTGACGGACTGCATGATAATGATGATGATGGTGATGATGCTGCTGCTGCTGCTGCTGCTGATGATGATGATGATGATGATGTATCTTGTTGGCACACCAGTTTTCGATAGATCACCAAAGTTAAGCAAAGTGTAGCCCGGTGACTAATTTCTAGGCGCTGAATGTAGGACTACGTCGACACATCCCTGAAAAAGTTGCAAAAACTTAACGTGGTCATCTCTCCTTACGGAGATATACATGCAGCTGGGGACGGTTAGCAAATTTGATGCCCCCATGGAACTCCCTCCTTTGGAGAAAGCCGGTTAAACCCGCATAGGGTTAGTGCTGTTTCCATTACGCAAGTAATTACTGATATAAAGCCTGCTACTACTATTACTACTAATAATAGTGTAATAAATGGTCATAGCTATAACGTTCATTATTGTAATTGCGGTTTTTCGCGAAAGTGTCCGCTACAAATATTGGTTAGCGATTTACATATTGATATGGTTCTCATTTTCAATCAATTACTGTAGCTATTTTTGACTGAATGAAAATATTTAAATCAATTTGTTAAATTAATATTTTGTAATTTCTTGTTTATAAAACAAAAATACACATGTTTAATAAATGCGAACACGTAATTTTAACCCCTCCCCCCCAAAAAAAAAAATTGTGCGCACGTTCTTTTCTTCACTTTTTTCTCTAATTGTCCGATACTGACTCCACTGTATAAATGTTTCTGTTTGTAATAGATAGAAAACGTTAAACCCTATTCTCCATCAAAACCTGCACATGAGCAAATTTAATTCATTGTCACACATAATGGGAGGGGAATTAACATGAGAAGAAATAAGTTCAAGAAAATAAATAGTGAACAAAGTTCCTAAGTTTTCATTAAAGAAAATAAAAGTGTAGTCATTATAAAATTGATGGACTCGAAATGAATATTACTAGCCTGTTTGAATCAATAAAAGTAGATATGACGTCACATGGATCTAAGAGTCATTGTGAGAGAGAAAAATAGGTCCTACTGGAAACAAGCAATGCATAGACGTATGAATAATGATTGAGTAACGATTATTTTAAAAAAGGAGCCAGCACTTATCAAGGCCCTGTGGCCACCCGAGGATAAGGGCTAATGAGTGTACGGGAGAGTGGGAAAATATGGTAGTAGTCGTTAGTAGTGCGAATTTCGTAAAGAGAATTACTAAAAGAACTGTTCATCAAGAACTTGTTCATGTTGGATTTGAGGACGAGCATATCGTCTTCAGATGGAAAGCAAGAAAACGGAAGAGACGCTCATGTGTAGTTCTGAGAAGAAGCTTTGTTTATGGAATCTACGTTAAGGTTTTTGAGCAGATAAAGAGTAGGGGATATTATAGACAATGGTTTCGGTTGGACGAGTGTTTTTCGTGAAAATTTGTAAATGGGGAACCATAAATTGGAGATCAGACGAGCGCTTGCCATGAAAATAACGAAAAAGTAGAGACAGGCTCTCAAAATATCTTCTGTGAAAAAGAAGTTGCAGGGAACAGAAAAGGGCATCCCCTATTAGGATACGAAGTTTATCTTTAACACTGTCAATCGAGGAGAGGCCGGTTCTATCAGGTTCCGCCTAAAAGCACTCCATCCATCCAAACAAACATACTTGGCTCTTATACAGTTAGTGGATTCCATCGACAGTAAATATCTACTGGAGCGATAGAATGATGCAACCATTTTTCCAAGGACGTTAGCAACTGATCTGATGTACTTGTTCCATTTCATATCATGAGTAAAGGCCGGGTCGAGAAGCGTGTCAAAACATAGGGCCTCCTCAAGACGAGAGTCATTCATTTCAATTGGTGCAAGACAGGGATCAAAGCGTTGATAATGTAAAAACAGAAGCTTGGTTTTAGATGGATTACAATTAACCAGCAACCCCTTTCCCCTATTGTACCACGTGCTCAAGATACGAGGAGAGAAAATCTGAAAGAACGTGGTGATTTACGATTTTTTAAGTGTTCCCATAAATGGTAGTGTTGTTAACATACTACATGTCTACGGATGATTTAGGATGTGATTTCGGAGATTATTCATGTAGATCAGGAAAGAAGTTGGGCCCAAGTCGGAACCCCGAGGGACTCCAGTATTAATACTGTAAGTTTCTGATTTCTGCCCCTCAACCACTATTTTTATAAACACGTGGGAGAGAAATGATTTAATAATTGAGAAGACATGTCCAGCTATATCTTTGCTGAAAATCTCGTGGAGTAGATATTTATGCCATAGCATATTAAGAACCTTTGATATGTCAAGAGCAATTGCCCTGCAACAGAAGCCTCCGTCGAGAGATTTGCTAATCCTATGAGATATAACTGTAATCACATCTGATGTAGATATAGTAGAACAGAAACCATATTGCATGCAACAGAGGAGATTACAGTTTGAAAGCAACATCTGTGGAGGACCTGGTTTCTGAGCAGCCTTCTCACTGCTCACTTATGAACGTCGGAAGGGTTTTCAAAAGGTGACTCAAATATTTTCTACCCTTTTATTAGCGAGTCTGCTTGCTGAGGTCGGCGGCTGTTCCATATTATCAGGAGAAACAAGAAACAATAGAAAAATATGAAACAAGGAAAATCAAAAGTCGATCATGAGAGGAATAACCTAACGTGTATTGTGAGAACATTGTTAGTAAAAGAAATGAGCGCAGAACAGATGAGAGATAGCTCACTAGGTACAGCATAGACATTGCGGCATTGTCTGAAACGCGCCTGACTCAGGAAGATCAATTGATGGAAGTGGGTTCGGAATACTCTTTTTTCTAGAAAAGAAAGCCACCTGTGGTAAACTGAGAAGGCGGAATTTGCTTGGCAGTGCGGTCTGATTTCGCGAAGAGGATTGAATAACCAAGCTATGTGAGTGACAGAGTCATGGTAATGCGTCTCCCTCTTACACACAGTAGGTATATGACGATTGTATTTGTATATGCTCCTACCATGGATCATGATGAAGACACCATCACAGCGTATTACCAAGATCTCAGCCGTACCGTTTCTTCTATTCCCTTATCTGAGAACATCTTACTCATGGGCGATTAAAATGTAAGGGTGGGTAAAGATTTCCATATTTGGGACTCTTTGGCTAGTTCGGCATGAGCAAGGTCAACAGTAATAGTCTTAATCGTCTCCATCTACGTATTCAGTTTGACCTTGCTTTCCGTAACACATTCCCCAGCAACAAAGAACTCCATAAGTCGGCGCATGTATGACGACCTAACCATATGGGCTACGGCGAAATCTATTGGATATGCTTCGATTTAAATTTTTATATTTTTTATCTAGTCTACATTCTACTATGTGACAAGTGACGCGTCTTATACAACTAAGATAGTTTCTGCTGGTATGCAGGCGGTAGATATCACATCTACGAACATTAACTGAAATTAGCCGACTCCCCCGACACGATTTCAGAACAAATTATTTATTGAGGGACATCACGTCTCTACGAAGGACCAACCGCTTTTTTCTACGTATGTTAGACATTAAGACAGGTCGTCGTACATATGAATATGTTTAGGTCGTCAGTATTGCACAGTTCATGCGTGATACCACCTGGGTTCGCGCCTATCGGAGCACGTCACTGATGAGATGCAGTACATCGACACCCATTTTGGATCTGGTGTTGTCCGTTGTTGATGCAATTGCTCGATTCCATGTAATTCTGGGTTCTAGCTTTATCATAAAAAGTATATGTAAACGGGTATATATATATATATATATATATATATATATATATATATATATATATATATATATATATATGGTAATATATATATGATACTTCATGACAGAAGATTATTTATCCATATACTTTTTAAAAAATGTTTAACTTTTTTATCTAATTATTATATGTGAACGGGTATTTATATATATATATCTCCTCTTAATGTCTAATATATGTATATATATATATATATATATATGACTTGTATATAATATACTGAGTTCGTGTAATCCAGTAAATTTCAACCTACCAATATGTTTTAAGGCAAAAAGAGATGACTTAAAAAGTAAGCTACAAAATTATCATATTTCATAATTGAGCAGTAATATACTGTGTAAGCAAAATCAAGACATTCAAAAAAGGTGTTGATGGCAACAAAAATGTATTTCATTTTACGTTACAATTGTTTCCATTCCCGGTCGACACTTTAAAAAACCAGCCTTTCTTCAGACTTTATGAATAAAAACACTCTTGACAATTAGGTGATATATTAATATTTAAATGAGCTTTCCACGGAAGTTACCTCAAGGGTAAATGTTTCTCACATGCTTCTTTTTCCGTTAAGGGAATTTTTCTTTCTTTTTCTTTCTCTTCAAACAATGTTCTATTGTCAAGAGTGTTTTTATTCATAAAGTCTGAAGAAATGCTGGTTTTTGAAAATTTTCAAACGATATAATGTTTGAAATTGTCGACCGGGCAACGTAACGTAAAATGAAATACACTTTTTGTTGCTATCAACACTTTTTTGAAGCCTTGATTTTACTTACACGATATATATATATATATATATATATATATATATATATATATATATATATATATATATTTAAACTGTGCAGAAGGTCAGAAAAACATTGGTACCGTCGGTTTCAAGCCTAACATAAGGTAATGGTAAATAACGTTAGGTTCATATTGTTTTCTATTTGAGGAAAAACCAGGACCGCACACATTATAATAATAATGTTCATTTTTATTTAATTATTGCTTGTCTTTACCTATTTCTATAAATTTTTATTTTATTTTAATATCAAATTTTCCATTTTTTAAAAATATTTTTTAGTAAATTTATGTCTGAATTTATTTTGTTTTATTCTGTTTTTAATTGACATGGCTTCCAGTCTTAATTGTTATTCCTGACCGGTCCAAGGGAAGTAATTAATGTATCTTAATAATTCTTAAACTTATATATATATATATATATATATATATATATATATATATGTGTGTGTATGTATGCATCTATATATATACATATATATATATATTTATATTTAGTCATCCACATACAGTACTGTTTCGCTGTTTCACATTTCATCAGTGCGGCAAGACAAGCAACTAAATAAAGCCAGGCTCGAAACACAATCACCCAAACGATAGTCAGAGCTTCTAACCGTTGAACTATACGGCTCCTGATATGCTATGCGAACAGTGAATCTCGGCATCGTTTCCAATCGTCCTGAATGACACTTGCCACTGAAATAAAACAGCGCCGACTCAGGAGAGGTGTGATTGTGATTGCGCAACTTTTGTCACAACAATTTCACAAACAATTCATAGCATCATCAGCAATGTTCGTTGGCTTCATCAACAACGATGATGAATATCTTTTTCATGTGTGTATATATACATGGATTGTTTTTGTGCGCATACTTGAAAATATTATTTACAATTTTTTTAAGATGAAATGTTTTACAAGACCTCGCTGAAGAGGGTGTCATCAGTCGTAACGTTATGAAAATAACATATGAGTCAATCGTCTCATACTGAAAAACTAATTAACAATAATAATCAAAAATCGAAAAAATAAATGTAAATCGTTCAAAAATAATTCAAATAAAAAAAAAACTTTATATTTATCAATTTAGGTTTGTGTGTGTAAAAAATTTAGATTTGTTCGTGGAAAGTTTTGTTTTAGATCGTATATATACAACATTGCTCGAGCGCACATGTACATTCTTAAGAAGGTTTATTAATCAGAAAGTAACGTCCAAGAGAGAATTAAGGGAGATGGAAAAGCTGCGTGTGCGTGTACGGGGAGGGGGTGGAGAAAGACCTGCATAAAGAGAGAAATGTTTAATATTGGCTGGAGCGACACCGGAAAATATCCGATGGATGTGAAACGTGGCATTTCAGATATCGGCTGTTCATGATGACATTATTCGCAAACAAAAGAATCGATCTACGATTCTGATAGCGTGAAAAATGCCTCGCAAACCCAATAGAACAATAGATATTTCAATAGCTATTGTTCAAGCAACACAAGGATCAACAGAGAGAGAGAGAGAGTGAGAGAGAGAGAAAGAGAAAGAGAGAGAGAGAAAGATAGATAGATAGATAGATAGATAGAGAGAGAGAGAGAGAGAGAGAGAGAGAGAGAGAGAGAGAGAGATGGAGCGATGACAGCCGACACAAGGCGAAGACATTTCTGAGTTGCCCCGCCCCGCACTGCACAATATGGCTGTCAGAAATACCGATAACTCCGTCACTTCACTGCTGCCTGATCGATAATTGTAAAAAATAAGTTTGTTTTTGTTATCCGTGTATCTGTTGATACATAACAACAAAAAGCGTCTACATGATTTCAAACGTATTTAACAAAAGTGCAACCGGGAATTCTATAGACATTACACACATATATGTTTTATAAGTGTCGAAATTCTTTGGAAATCACCTTTACTGAAAAACGTCGATCACTGCTAAATTCTGTATGAAATATAATGTTCTATTTACATACCTCTGTTTTTTTTTCATGTGTAAGATATTAAAATGAACACAGAAACATCGAAATAGACGGAAGCAAATATTTTAAAGAAATAAAGCCAAAATAAAAATACATTAGACAACAGAAGAAACTGGATAAAATAAGTAACGTAAAAACGATAAGTAACGTAACGTTACGTGCCGTTACACTTTATTTGTGGAGTATATTTTTTATTTATTTATTCATTTTATTAAATTTTCACCCCAAACAAGGCAAATTGCCACTTTGGTGTAGAGGGCTACTATCAGGGGCAACAACTACTGGGGTACTATGTAGGGATTTGGGCAGCAAGATATCGGTTTACGTTACACTTGAACTTCTGCACGTCAGTACTGTTGGGGAAGCAGGGACCTGGAATGGCATTCCAGAGTCTAGCGGTTCTAGGGAAGAAACTATTGGAGTAAAAAGATCTTTTACATCTAGGGACCTCTACAGTGTGGGGGTGGGATTTAGCAGCCTGTCGGGTTTGTCGAGGGTGCTCACGTCGTGGGGGCACAAGTGATTGCAGTTCGTCAGAGCATTCACCACTAAAATACTTGTAGAAAAGGCAGAGGGATGCAACATTTCGTCGATGGGACAGAGGCTGAAGCTTAGATGCCAGTTCAGGGCCTATCAGGTTTGCGACTCTCTTTTGAACCTTGTCAAGGAGCGAGAGACTAGTAGCAGATGCACCAGCCCAGATGTGGCAGCAATACTCCATACATGGGCGAATGGTGGCCTTATAGAGGTACAGGATACTTTCGGGTGTGAGTAGTTTTCTAGCACGCTAGAGAGAGGCCACCTTTCTTGCAGCGGCCCTGGCAATGCCTTCAATGTAATTGTTCCAACTCATGTCTCCTGTGAACGTTAGGCCAAGGAGTTTGAAAGATGTAATCTCAGATAAAGAGTCGTTGGCCATTGCTATAGGTGGTAGAGAGGGTTTCTTGTAATTATTGAATGAAACTAGTTTAGTCTTGGCAGCATTGAATGTGACCAACCACTTTTGTCCCCATTCCACCACAGATTGGAGGTCTTCCTCTAGTGTTTCTGCCATTTCTTTAGAAATGTGTTCATTCGTCTTCCTGTCGTGCCTGGCATAGAGTGTAGTGTCATCAGCATATATACCCATCTCAGAGGTAATTTTGTCGGGGAGGTCATTTATGAATATCAGGAACAATAGAGGTCCAAGGATAGAACCCTGGGGCACTCCCGCATTTATATCATATTGTTAAGATGTACGACCATCGAGGACAACCTGGATTTTTCTCTTATCTAAGAAGGATTTAATTTTGTTAAGTATTCTACCAGTGATACCGTATGATCTAATTTTCCTGAGGAGACCCTCATACCATACCCTGTCATAAGCCTTAGATATATCTAGAGCTACCGCTTTGCCCTTCCCCGCTTTGTCCAATGAATGGTATATACGTTTAGAGATCACAGTTAGGATGTCTGCTGTGGAACGGGCTTGTCTAAATCCATATTGTTTGTCAGTCAGTAGTTTAGCATCTGTAAGGTGATAGACTAGAGCATGGTTAATTAAGGTCTCAAATATTTTGGCAAAAAGTGGGAGGAGGCTTATGGGGCGATAATTTGATGGGTCAGTCCTTTCGCCAGAATTCTTGAATACTGATACAACAGAAGCAGTTTTCCAACAACCCGGAAAGCAAGCTTCATTAAGGCATTTGTTGTAGAGTTTGGAGAGAACTGGAGCTACTTCGGCTGAGCACTTTTTTAATAGCACAGCTGGGATAAGATCGGGTCCACATGCTTTTGAAGTGTCAAGGTTTTTTATGATAGCATGCACCTGAGCAGGGGTGGTTTTCAGATCGTCTAAGAAGCGAAGAAGAAAAAAAAAATAGAAACGTACCGGGCGTATCTGCATCGCTCTTTGGGAAAGAAGAAGGAAAGGATGGCTAGCGCATTTGTATACGAATGACATACGCTATTTTTTTCCTGTCTCTTACTTTTTTTTTCTAGATAGAAGGATATAAAAGCTGGGAAAAATTCCCTGGGTGAGCAGAGAGAAAAGAGTCGTGAACATCTTCTCTTGAAAAGAATTTCGTATTGCTGACGTTCAGATTGTGCGGTGTAACATTTGTGGCGATCGGCCAGGTGTGGTCGATTGGAAAAGAAGAGGGCAGAAACGTGCTGTTGTCGTGAGAGTGACTCACTCCTTCCCGAACCCCAGAACCGAATCCTGATTATAACCTTAGTATAATATAATACCCTAGTAGTATTGTAAGTAATTCACCAAATTATAACTAGAAAAAAAAAAGAAATAAAAATCTGGTCGGCACTTTTCTTTTTTTAATGAAAGCATTTATTTCCGTTACTTTTCCGTCTAAACACCGCTTAAAAAAAGTTTCTCGCTGCCACATGTGCATCTAACCTGCTGGCGTTTCTCTTTCTTTCGACCGCACACCGGCCACAACCGCCCATTTTCGCCTTCACTTTACATATCTGTCTCTTTCGTCTTCTAATTTTTTCTCCCCAAGCACGTTGTCCTTTTTATCCATTATCTTTTCGCACCAGCTAGTGTGCGTTTCCTAATCTAATGCTAATATTTTCATAAGCGATCATATGCGCTCTGTTATATATAAAACAAGTCAGTAAAAAGCAAGAAAATAGATAAAAGCTATAAAAACGAAAATGCATTTAAAGGGAGAGAAAAAGAACAAAATTACCCAAGCACTCTAAGAAAAATAATACAAACGAATGCAAGGAAAATAAGATGAAAAAGAAAATAATGTACAAAAAAAAGCATAGAAAAGAATAGCAATTGCAAATGAAAATTATAAAAAATATTTTTATCAGAATCCCATAATGAAAAATATAAAGTGAGATAAACGGGCGCCATTTTGCTCCAGAATTTATTTTTATATATAATTGATGCCATTCCTAATACGCATTAAAATTCGATTCAATGAGGAATCTTAACTTCTGACGCACGCACATGACCACAGTAGTTTTAAAGACTGATATACAATCAATATATAAAAAAATGTTGTTCCTACTAATTCATTTGGATGGATTAACATATAGTAGGCATCAGTATATATATATATATATATATATATATATATATATATAATTGCAACTTGTAAATAAAATGTAGTAATCATCAGTATATATATATATATATATATATATATATATATATATATATATATATATATATCACATTTTCCCCCGGACATTTCCATTTATCCACATCTTGCAGCACATGGCACACCTAAAAACGAATTTAGGTTCATATTAATTAAAACAACGAGATTTTAACCGACTCATAGTGATCTGCGGATTCCAATCATTGAAGCCCTATTGCATGAAAAAAAAAACGACCATCAATCATACTCAATATTAAGCGCCATTGGTAATTTTAATAGATGTTAATCGACTTTTTAAAAAAAAATCACCAAACAAAATTGATCACTTGTCTGACAGCAACTCATGGAAGTCGAAAATGTTTGCGAGTAAGGCAAATTTCTTTTTTACACACACACACACACACACACACACACACACATATATATATATATATATATATATATATATATATATGTATATATATATATAAATACATGTGCATACATATATGTATATATACATGTGTGATCGTTTATGTATATTCATTTTTATTTAATTTATTTATTTGTTTATTTTCAGTTGTTTTTGTGAGTTTTAAAACTATTTTCTATCGCTATCCTAGAGGAAATTTTATCTTGTGAACACAGTTGTTTGCTATTTCTCTGCTACAGTTTAATAGATGTTGGGGTTCTTTAAAGTACCGGATAACAAATTTTTTATGAAGACGTAATCTACATGGGTCGTCTGGAGCCCTATACGTGGTAGCTTGTCTTATTATTTTTCATTCGACTACCAGCGAATGTCCGCTTTCCTTGAGTTCCCAGGATCTAGGATAGCGACACAAAATAGTTTTAAAACTAACAAAACCAATAAAAGTAAACAAATAAATGAATTAAATAAACATGAATATACATAAACGATCACACATATATGTATGTATATATATGTGTGTGTGTGTGTGTGCATATATGTATTACACACATATATATATGTATATATAAACTAACATAAAAAACACTAACCTAGATTTAAAACAGATCAAGAAACTAAATAACCAGGCTAAATAGAGCACACACAAAGGGACAGGTCAACCAGAGGTCAAATAGGCCTTTGTCCGATAAGTGCATGCTCATTGGCTGATAGGAAGGGCGCGATGGATACTAGAAAACTGATTGGCTAACTAAAATCTCAATAGAAGATGCGCATATAAAAACGACAAACAACCACAGATTTCGCGCATGAGCCTGGAGAGTCCTAGAGTGGATGAAACGCGGAATATTCAGTGTAGCTTAATCCCCAATAACTTACTATATATACATATATATATATATATATATATATATATATATATATATATATATATAATCGACGATAAAATAATACGAAATACAAACACATTTCCATCATTGAAAATGTTCGAAAATTAGATCCATCGTTTAGTATAAAAAATTTAAATAACATATTTATTAATAAGCAATAACCCGACACAAAACGACAATTTACTAAAAACTAGCAACGCTGTGTATGTTTTTGGATGTCCTATAGGGGGACGTATCTCTAAAACCAACATCTACACCAGTATGACTTGAACCAATGCATTTTGATTGTTTACAGGTCGCCTGTCGTTCCCTAACAGCTCCATCTACCAACGCTTTGTAGCACAAGACCACGAAACGAATTTCGAAACATTAAATATTACCACCATTTTAGCTCTCACATTGTAAACTAAATCAATGATGGACACTCAATGTTCATTAACATAAACAAAACAACCAGAGGTAGCGGGCACGCTTAAATGCTTTTAACAGTTTTAAACGATTTTGATCGACTTTTTCAATAAATTTACTAAACGAAATTCTTTAATTTATCATTCGTCCGATATTTATATATATATAAATTAAATTATCGCCCTATTAGCCTCCTCCCACTTTTTGCCAAAATATTTGAGACCTTAATTAACCATGCTCTAGTCCAGCACCTTACAGATGCTAAACTTCTGACCGATCGTCAATATGGATTTAGACAAGCCCGTTCCACGGCAGACATCCTCACTGTAATCTCTGAACGCATATACCATTCACTGGACAAAGCAGGAGAGGGAAGAGCGGTAGCTCTAGATATATCTAAGGCTTTTGACAGGGTATGGCATGAGGGTCTCCTCAGGAAGATTAGATCTTACGGTATCACTGGTAGAATACTTAACGTAATTAAATCCTTCTTAGATAAGAGAAAAATCCAGGTTGTCCTCGACGGTCGTACATCTAAACAATATGATATAAATGCGGGAGTGCCCCAGGGATCTATCCTGGGACCTCTGCTGTTCCTGATATTCATAAATGACCTCCCCGACAACATTGCCTCTGAGATGGGGATACATGCTGATGACACCACACTCTATAGCAGGCACGACAGGAAAACAAACGAACATATATCTAAAGTAATGGCAGAAACACTAGAGGATGACCTCCAATCAGTAGTGGAATGGGGACAAAAATGGATGGTCACGTTCAATGCCACCAAGACAAAACTGGTTTCATTCAATAATTACAAGAAACCTTCTCTACCACCTATAGCAATGGCCAACGACTCTTTATCTGAGAGTACGTCTCTCAAGCTCCTTGGCCTAACGTTCACTGGAAACATGAGTTGGATCAGTTACATCGAGGGCATTGCCAGGGCCGCTGCAAGGAAGGTGGGCTCTCTCTACCGTGCTAGAAAACTTTTAACACCCGAAAGTATCCTGTACCTCTATAAGGCCACTATTCGCCCATGTATGGAGTATTGCTGTCATATTTGGGCCGGTGCATCGGCTACTAGTCTCTCGCTCCTTGACAAGGTTCAAAAGAGAGTCGCAAATCTGATAGGCCCTAAACTGGCATCAAAACTTCAGCCTCTGTCCCATCGTCGAAACGTTGCATCCCTCTGCCTTTTCTACAAGTATTATAATGGTGAATGCTCTGAAGAACTGCAAGCACTTGTGCCCCCACGACGTGAACACCCTTGACAGACCCGACAAGCTGCAAAATCCCACCCCCACACTGTAGAGATCCCTAGATGTAAAAGATCCTTCTACTCCAGTAGTTTCTTCCCCAGAACTGCTAGACTTTGGAATTCCATTCCGGGCCACTGCTTCCCCAACTGTACTGACATGCATAAGTTCAAGTGCAACGTGAACCAACATCTCGCTGCCCTAATCCCTACATAGTACCCCAGTAGATGTTTCCCCTGATAGTAGCCCTCTACACCAAAGTGGCAATGTGCCTTGTGTGGGGTGAAAATGTAATAAAAATAAAATATATATATATATATATGTGTGTGTGTGTTAACATATAAGGCCATTGTCAAAATTAACTTCGATTATAGCTTAAACTTACGCATTAAACGTTAAGAATTGCACAGTGAAGAGTTGAGAGTAAAGGCCAAATATTCCACATAAAATTGTAATATTTATTTGCTTAAAAGTTTTGTTTCAAGAGTTTTAGCTGCGTTTCCTGCTAAATTCATTCTACTATTCAAAATGATTCGCTGTCATACTTTCTTATTTTGCAGGTAATATTTGATTCCTGTCAGAGCTATAGTAGTATATTTAATTCAAAATGCCTCAAAAGAAGATACTTTCAGAGATTACAAGGATACAAATTGTTGCTTTATCGGTCGAAGAATATTCTCAAGTATAAGTTGACAAGTTGGTTGGTTGTTTTTGTTTTACGGCATATCAACCCTTTTCGGGTTATTTAACGCCGAAATCGAAATTTTTAATAGAATATATTTGTTGTTTTCAAGTCGGTTTCTATTTAACCCATAGTTGGAACTCTAACAGGTATTGCCAATCCGGGTCAGAGTGGACCTGGGAGCAATGGTAATTAAAGGGTGGCTCCACACTCCCCAAAGCCCACAAGCTGGGGCCTCACCACTGGATATAGTTTAAGGTCACATCCAGAACCCCCATTGAGGGACTTTTACCCTCTGCAGGGGGGCAGTCGGTGTATTCTAATGCCCCACCGACAGGGCCATAAATTGCCAGGAAAATGGAAGGTTCAAGGAAGCGAGTTCAAACAACGATGCACAAAGTTCAAGTAAGTAAACAGAAAAAGAAAAGACCATAAAAAATCTACAACCGTCAGGGAAGACATATTTGAAAAAGGCATCCTTTGCAGATATAAAGTTCTTCAAAGCTTGCTGCTGGATTTTTGGAGGATGTCAACAAAAACCAATAAGCTCGAACAATGAGAAGAATATTATTAGAAGCATGATTAAAAGGATGCAACGCACGGAAGAAGGTAAACAAGGAAAGAACGACCGGCATTTGCAAAAAAAAAAAGCATTAATATTGGGCACCTGATGATTGGACAAAATTGTCTGGTCTGACGAAAGTAACTTAGAAGTAAGTTTACAGCTTCTATGTCCTGAACTTTGAACGAAACAATTAAAATTTTTATGTGAATACACATCAATTACGTCTATTCTAAATTGTAGCAAATTCTCATTTTTTTTTCATAAGATTTTGGCACCCCTGGAGTCGTTTATGTTCGCTGTGAGAAAGAGGAGGCACTATATACTGATTATGTGGTTTCAACTGTCAAATTTGGAGGACGATGGAGCTGCATAACTTCTTCATGCACTGAACCGTTGTACCCATGTAATAGCAGAATGCACTCCACAATTTATACTAACATGCTGAACCAGGTTTACCAAAACTTTTTGACAAAAATATGTTATAATGACATTTCAAGTTATGTAATCTTCCAGCAAGACAAGGCATCGTGACAACTTTATGCATGGAGTGCTAATTTGTAAATGAACGAAAAAAAATTATAATCCTAGTTTTAAACGTTTGCTCAAATGTAAAATGCCTCCTTTTATAAAAATGTATATTTCTGAATTAAATCTTTGTATGCAACGTTTGTTCATAACATTTTAGGCGGTAGTATTGATAACCTTTATGGGGAGTTAAAATTTGTCCTAAAAAAGGTATCTTTTTAAAGTTTTCAAGTGGTCTTAAATTTTTTATCATGAGTGTCTGGAACAGAGCGCCTATGGGCGTGTATGAAAATATCAGCAGCCGAAAGATTGATGGCTAGTGAAGTTATTACCAACAGCAGCAGCCGTTTGAGCACTTATGCAAATTGGGTAAAAAAGGACAGCACGTGGTCAAAGGTAGAATCCAAATGGGCGCCAGAAAAGATGGACGTGTGAAGTTGAATGCGATATATGGCTGAGTATGGCCAACGTGATATCGCGAGGAAAAAAAAAACAGCACCAGGTGAGGTGGATGTATGCCACTATCATGTCGGCGTGAGACTTTTAAGCTGGTGTCGAAACGGCGGGATTTTGCAAATCGCATAGAAGACAAAATAAACAGTAAAAAAACAGAAGCTTGCATTGTTTGGAACTTAACGATAATTGCCTCTTTTAAATAATAGCAAAGTTAATGTGTTAATTAGCAATTATCGGCCCATCTATATATCTACCAATAAGTCGAAAACATCAGTGACCTTGCGAGGCTAAGAATAGAAATATTGTTTTGGTAAAATAAGTTTAGTTCATTATGTAAAAAGCTAAGTGATATATTTATAGATTTAGCGGTACATAGCTATAAACGTAAGATTTTAGAAATCCAAAACGATAATTGATAATTCATTAGACCTAGATTTACGAATAAATCTAAATAGTAAATTGAGAAGGTGCCTTCTGGAATCTTTAATAGCTTTTTGTTGTTTATCTAAATTACGTCGATTTATTTTATTATGTTGCCTACAAATAAATATCGTCTTTACACACATCACCTTTTTTATGTAGAATAATGGCTTACGTCTTCGCATATCTTTCAAAAAATCTAATTTCTCTCACATCAATTATTTTATTAAAAAAAAACTCACTTCGCTCTAAGTAGTTTAACGACGTCTAAAACTGGAAGACGATTTAAGAGGTCCGATCTGAAGTACCCTTTATATGAATATGTGCAATTTATTTTGTTATTTGACATTTGAAATATCACAATTTATAGATTTATACACCAAATATATATTTATAAATTCATCGATCAAATAAATATTTAGAAAGAGGCGATACGAATAAAGATACTTGTGAGGGACGTTCCAAAAGAAATGCGCCTTATTTTTTCATTCCGCCCTAATAGATTAGAGGGATTGTCAATTGTATTGTTATGCTGATTGAGCTTAGGCATTCATGATCTGAAACTTTCATCTCGCTGTTTTAAATATTAGACGATGTCAGACTCTAAGAAATCAACCATAGACACGGAGGTGTGCGGACGTGCTCCAAATAGGCCAGGAAGCAAGGCTAGACAAAAATCAAGCTTATAGACGTAAGCAGTTTCCAGTGTGAAACACTGAGACATCCGAAATAAATCTATATTTATAAAATATAAAGTCGTTATCCAGTAGTTCACAATTATGAAAAACCAGGTATGTCTCAACCCTCTTTTTTGTGTTAAAATGTGAAGCAAAACAAAGGACCTCCGGATCAAAAGATATGAAACACTTTTTCTTCCATAAATCTTCTTCCATATATATAATCATCAGCTATGTAACATACGTTTGATTGGCTTCCATAATTCTTTCATATACTATATACCATAATTCTTTCATATACTATATACCATAATTCTTTCATATACTATATACCATAATTCTTTCATATACTATATACCATAATGTTTTACTTTTGCGAAAACGAGTGGGGGGGAAACAAGTCTGATTTATTTGTGTTTGTTTGCGTGCACTTTTGCAACGGTACCAGACAGTTCGGATGTGATGTACACGTTATTATATATGCGTAGCTATATATGCATATATGCACATATGTACATAAATATATACATATGTCCATATATCCATGCACACACACACACATACACACACGCATACACACAGAAACACACACACATACATATATATATATTTATATATATATATATATATATATATATATATATGTATATATCTATAAAAGTGAACGGCGTTGCCCGGGTATTTGGAGGTGTATGTTGAGAAAAAAAAAGCGGTCAATTTTTTAAAATTTGACCCCTATTATGGCCCCTTAAAATTCATTGTTTTTGGCTTAACTTAAGTTATTAAGTTAGACCCATGTCCAACGACCCTATATCTAAAATTTCAAGTGTGTAGATCCAAAATTGTCGGATGAGTTTGGTAGAGTTCTCAAATGTCAAATCGTTGATCTTTGACCCCTTAACCGCCAAATTTTTGGTCAAAAATCGAGCACAAAGATTTTCCCAAATCTCAGTACCCTGTATATCAAATTTCGAGCCTGTAGACTAAACATTGAGTTATTGTGTAGGGAAATGTACACAGACACACAGACATGTTCACATTTATAGATATACAAGCATGGGCTCTCAACGTTGCCTGGGTGTTTGGATGTGTATGTTGAGCAAAAAAAATGGTAGTAGTAAATCTGGCTCGAACACTTACCGCAAAGGAGGAAAAGAACGGGGTAAAACCTAACGTCTATGCTGTGACGAACACCGCCAAACCGGAAGCGACATTTTTAAAAATTAAGGCTAGACAATCTAAAGGAGAGGATAACTTTAAAAAATATCGGCGAAAAAAGTGTCCCCGCTGTAGAAACGTTCCTAGTTGAAGGGGAATATATTAATGGTTTTAGCAATTTTTCGATATTTGTTGTATGAAAGATCGAACTTTAAAACGATACTGATCTTGGTAAAACTTGTCGCCTCTATGGAAAGTGTAAGGCAGACATGTAAACAGACATACATACATACATTTATATATTGGTAACTAAAAATTTTCGACCCAAACTGATGAAAAACCTTGCCCTATCTCTGATTACCCTTTATGTATAATTTCAAATATTTAGACCAGAAATTGTCTGAGTAATTTGGAAGAGACCGTAGATGTCAATTTTTTTAAACTTTGACTCTTATTATGACCCCTTACAATTTATTGTTTTGGGCTCAAATCAAGTTATTAAGTTCATCAAATTCCGATTTAAGGCAACGACATCTTTAACTTTCCAACAATCGTTTATTAAAATCCAAATTGACATTTTCATTTTTCTTTCCGATTTTTTCTTTTCACTTCCTATTTTCATCTTTACCGTTCTAATGGTCCTGGATATGACCTTAAACTATATCTAGTGGTGAGGCCCCAGCTTGCGGGCTTTGGCGAGTGTGAAACCACCATTTAATTGCCATTGATCCCAGGTCCACTCTGGCCTGGAGTTGCAGTACCTATTAGGACCCCAACTATGGGTTAAATAGCAACCGACTTGAATATATTCTATTAAAAAAAAATTCTTCAAAATCTTTAAATTCGGCATTAAATAACTTTTTTTGATTTTCAATTCTTTTTTATAAAAATTTAATTAAAATAAGGTCAGTAAGAAGAACGAACAATAGCAAATTTAAATATGTTGAAAAAAAAGTTAGGTCGAAAAATATGTTAGAGAAAATTCATTGTCCGTAAAAGTTGTTTGGAAACGTGCAAAAAAAGTATGTTTAGGCCATGTGAGTTCTCTACGAGATCCAGCACGTTTTAGACATGCGTATGACGTCATGACAGAAATGAATTCTCAATATAAGAGCTAGTGTCGAAGGAGAGGGATGGACGAGAGACAGAGCTGACATCGGCAGAGAAGCAGGGTTCCCCTTTGGAAGCGAAAGGTTAGAAAGTTTAATCATATAGTCGACTTTCAGTTCCTAGAAGTCAACATCATTGCAACCGGCCGAATATAATAAGAGACCACATCATATTTTGTAACTTCGTCTTCGTGTTCTGTCATTCTTCAACAATTAAATGTAATGTGAACATCCTTTATATGAACATTGTGTCGACTCATCGTTATAATGAACTTTGTGTATAAACCATCTAAGTAATGTGATGACTGTCCCTCCTGTGTCCTGTTATGAGAACCACAGAGAGTAAAAGGAATAAATGTCTCTCACTCCTCTCTCTCTCCCCCCTCATAAATATACATGTCAGCCGGCTCTAGTAAATATGAATGCCACCATCCTTCTGTCTGTCTCTCTAATATGACCTCCGCCTATGCAACGATATCACGCAGGGACACAGATTCCTTGTATATAAGCGAAACTTAACATAGTGAAGACCAATACTAAAACTAGTGACTATTTCGAAATGCCCGGTAGTGTAGGGTCTCTGCGCATATCTCGGCATTGTTTTCAATCATCATCGAATGCTTGCTAGTTGAATCAAGTAGCGGCGCCGCAGAAGTATAATGGTTAGAGATTGCACAACATTTGCTTCAGAATTCAGTGTCATCCATTATCCTTCCATGATGACCAGGTAACTCTCTTCGTTTCGACGAACGAATAATTAAATGGGACGGATACGCATATCACACTTATGAAAAACATATTATTAAAAACTCCCTGGGTGGACATATAGATGAAAACATATGATTTTATAAAATAAATAAATACAATACCTAATCCCAATCTGATTATTATCTACAAGTTGCAATTATATATATATATATATATATATATATATATATATATATATATATACATATACATATATATATATATATATATATGTAGCATAGCATAGCATAGCATAGCATAGAATTAGTATACAGATTGAAATATAACTGCAAAAAATAACATATTACCAAATATATATGTGTTTGTATGTGTGTGCCTATATATATATATATATATATATATATATATATATATATATATATGGGTGTGCGCGCGCACGTGCGTATAAAGTAAATAATTGGTTTTGAGATCAACGGCCATGTCATTTGATGAGATCTGTAATATTTCTAAATGGATGGTTGTAAATATGTAGACGGTATGCGGTTCCATTAAGTAATGACTAGCGGTAATAATGCGCATGGAAGTGTAAAGATTATCGCCAAAGTCAACGATAAGGAAAAAAGGAGGGGTCGGAAACACACAGGGGGCAACAGAGAGAAAGAGAGAGGCAAGAAAGAGAGAGAGAGAGAGAAGGAAAGAGCATAAAAAATGAGTTAGAGGAAGATATGTGTCCGAAAGAAGCTAGTTTAATGGCAAAGCAGGAGATTCACGAAATATATTAAAAGGGGCATGAGATAAGGAACTAGGAAATGCTCTAAGCGGAGAGGTAGGAAGATGACGTAGATTCCATGAACAAAGCTTCTTTCTTAGAAGTGCACTCTGTTCCGTCTGCTTGTTTCCCACCTGACTACAACCTGGATGTCTTCAAATCCAACATGAACAAATTCCCGATGAACCGCCCACTTGAGTAGACCCTTTATCACATCTCAACACTAACGTAATGTACACGTAATAACCCTTATCCCTGAGTGGTTTCCGGGCCTTGATAAGTGGTGACCACCTTGTAAAAAAAACTATGTTGTGTAGTTGGAGTCTCTTTTAAATGTTGAGGGGAAGATAGCATTTATACACTTCTGGAGTGTTTCTTCTTATAACCAACATTGCGAGGGGAGGGGGTGATCTGTTCTTTTAACTCAGGAGGAGGAGACATTCATTACTTACCATAGAGAGGGGGAAACATTACTTAAGATGGGTTATACAAAGTTCATTAATAACAATGATTTCACATTACCTCCAATTTGGTAGAAAGATGACACGAAGACGGCAGTTACAAAAATATGTTCTTTTATTCTATTTGACCAGTCGAAATGATGATGACATCCAGGAATTCAAAGTCGACTACATGATTAAAGGTTTTCCCTTCGCTTCTAAAGGGACCCTCCTCTGACTGCATTTGATAACTGCGTTCTCTGCCCGACTGCTTCGGTTTTCTTCCTTTTGGCCTGAACTAGCTCCTATGTTGAGAATTCATTTCTGACATGACGTCATACGTGTGTCTGTCAATATGATCGACTTACGTGTCCTAAACATACGTGATTCGCACACGTTGCTAAACCATTTCTGCAGACAATGAATTCTCACTCTATTTTTCCTAACCTATTTTTCAAGGTATTTAAATTCCAAAACACACTTTTCAAATAAAAATTCTCATTAACCTATTTTTCGACCTAACTTATTTTTCAATATGTTTAAGTTGCATTGTTCATTATTTTCTAGCTGACCTTATTTTAATTCAGTTTTCATAAAAGAATTGAACAATTTAAATTCCTTTTACAACAACATATCTAAACTATTTTATGTGAAACTGAACAATGCAAAATTCTATACCTGAACCTTGCTTACAAAGTTCGAATCTCGGTCTATCCTAATCTCATTTTCCACTTATCTAATGTTTTTCTTACAAGAAAAAGGGAAACTTTTCTTGTAACAGCTATACATACAGAGCTTATGTGTAACTACACACACAGACAAAGACACACACACACACACACACACATATATATATATATATATATATATATATGTGTGTGTGTGTGTGTATGTATGCATGTATGTATGTATGCGTATATATATAAATCTTATATGTATAAATTCATAGCAAGGAAGCTATAAAAATGTGCCCTACTTTCATTTATGTAAGTAATCAATGATAAAATTTATTTTATCTTTTATATGGGTAAAATGCGGAAGCTTCTGTGTAGCGTACTTGAACAAAATATTTTTGTTTATGTGTTAATTTAACTTTAGCTTAAGACATTACATGATCACGACTGTAACAAAGCAACTTTTACGAGCAGTTAATGATCCTCATCGGGTAAACTAAACTCCCAATTATATGGAGACATGCTCTTAAAATGAAAGCTAAATAACCGTAAAGTATTTTAATCAAAAATTCAATTGAAGACACGCGTCGCCTGATTGACACCTATAAAAATAATGGCGACAAAGTAATAAAGATGGATAGACGCATGGGTAGGAGATAGTAGAATAATTACCAGGTAAAAGATAAAATAATACATAACATAGAATATTCCAAAAGTCACTGAAGAGTTGAAAATCTGTCATTTTATTATTAACTAGTCTAGGTGCCCGGTGTTGCTCGTGTGTTTGGAGATGTGTGTTAAGAAAAAAAAAGTGGTAGTAGGCAGACAGGTTCGAACTCCTGGCGCGAAGGCAGAAAAGAAATTGAAGAAAATCTGACGTCTTACCTCTACTCCATGACGCGACCGGAAGTTCGCAACGATAAAATTAGGCAAAATAAATCCAATTGATACAATGACTTGCAAAAGTGGCTCGCAAAAAAAAAAAAAATCGACCTTCTTGTAGAAAACTGTGCAGTTTAGCGTAAAGAGATTAATGTTTTTGGTCAATTTTTCGATATTTATCGTTCAAGACTTCGAGCTTCATAATGATACCGACTTTTTTAATGAGAATATCTTTAAGAAAAAAGTCTGTTAAAAAAACCCAATCCGTGCAAGAATTGGAGGAAAACATCAGGAACAAAATAAGGAAGTTAAATCGCAATCCAGAGATTGTGCAATCTGTCATGAATATTTTAAAAAGAGCACAAATATGCAGAGCTAAAAATGGGCAACATTTAAAAGAAATTATTTTTCATAAATAAAGAGTACTTGGATTGTTCGTTGAATCAACCATAAGAGGTTGGAAAGAGTCAGCGCAAATTCATCAGCGACTTTAAAAAACTGAAACAATGCAAAGTATACAAACAGAAAAAAAAAACGTTTTAACTCAGTTTCAAATTTTAAAATAGAACCAAAGTAATAGATTCTGATCATGGAAAGAAGAAAGTGCGCGTATGTGTATGTGTATGAGCATGTGTACGTGTGTGTGAGAGAGAGAGGAGAGAGAAAGAGAGAGAGAGAGAGTGTGTGTGTGTGTGTGTGTGTGTGCGTGCGCGCGCCCACGCGTGTGTATATGTATGTTTAGCGGGGAGATAGAAATTTTGTACCCACAAAAATATTTAAAACAAAAGCCAAGTTAGATTTAATAATTTATGTTTGTGTAACATTACCCACTATATATATATATATATATATATATATATATATATATATATATATAATCTTTGTGATCCTTTTCGGCCAGAATTTGTGACTTAATTTCCCATTCATATTGTTCTCCTATATATATATATATATATATATATATATATATATATATATATATATATATATATATATATATATATATATATAGGAGAACAATATGAATGGGAAATTAAGTCACAAAAATTATATATTAGTAAATATAGATTGGCTCATATATATATATATATATATATATATATATATATATATATATATATATATATATATATATATATTACGGTCTTTCCCTCCGACAGCAATACAATTCTATGACCACCGCAATTTCTAAGTTTTACTTTTTATATTGTAGCACATGTTTTTTTTTTATAAACTACTAACTTATTTTATGTCCTAAACGTATACATACTCGAACTGCATATGGGAAAAATATACGAGAATCACATAAAAGATGTAACAGATGTAACATATGTATAGATGTTACAAATGTTATGGGAAGAAACAAATAATACGATGCATACATTAGATAACAATTGATAATCAAATGTAGTGTGTAACGCATTTAAAAAATAATGTAGCTCATGTTTTACTTTTGTCCAAATTGATTAGTATGGAATTTCAGATTGCATTGTTATGATGAATGAACTTATGCATTTAGAATCTGGAAGCTTTATTTCTGCATTACAGATATTGACAGTCTGAAACTTTGAAAAAGCGATCCCTGTTATGAACGCGCGTCAAAAGCAAATATGCATCACAGCATTCACAGCGAAAATGCATTGAGAATTGTTCTATGTAAAACTTTTCTTTTTAAATCTTAGGCAAAAGATGTTGTTCGTTTTAATCGTAGCACCTCCAATTTCGTAGCTCTTCAACTTTCTGTATCTATCTATCTCTCTATCTATCTATCTATATATATATATATATATATATATATATATATATAAAAGTAAACGTGTCGGTGTGTCTGTGTATGTGTGTACATTTTCCTACGCAATAACGTTGTCAATTTTAAGTTTAAAGACTCGAACTTTGATATACAGGATAGTGAGATTTGGCAGAAATTTGGCTGTTAAGGGGTCAAACTTCAACGTTTTGACTTTTGACAACTCTACCAAACTCCTCCAGCAATTTTGTGCCTAAATTATTGAAATTTTAGATATAGGTTCCTTGGACATGAATTTAACGCAATAACTTGATTTGAGCCCAAAACAATAAATTTTAAGGGGTCATAATAAGGGCAACAGTTTTTAAAAAATTAACCTCTTTGATCTCTATCAAATTACTCAGATAATTTCTGGTCTAAATATTTGAAATTTTACATAAAGTTTATTCAGAGATAGGGCAAGATTTTTCATCGGTTATAATCGAAAATTTTCAGTTACCAATATATAAGTGTATGTATGTATGTATGTTTTCATGTGTGCCTAAAACTTTCGAAAAAGGCGACGGATTTTAACAAGATCGATATCACTTTAAAGTTCGACCTCTCATACACCAAAAATCGAAAAATTGGCTAAAAACATCAGCTGGGCACTTTTCTACAGGGGGAGGTTACTTTTTTCGCCGATATTTTTGAAAGTTATTCTCTCCTCTTGATTGTCTAGCCTTAATTTAAACCTGAGTCACTTCAGGATTGGCGGTGGTCGTAACCGTAAAGACGTCAGATCTTTTTCCCCGTTTTCTTTTCCTCCTTCGCGGTACGCGTTCAAGCCTGCCTTCCTACTACCACTTTTTTTTTGTTGCTCAACATACACATCCAAACACCCGGGCAACGCCGGGCTGAAATGCTAGTATATCTATATTAGTGAACATGACTGTTTGTGTGTGTGTGTGTGTGCATTTCCCTACACAATAACTCTGTTAATTTTAAGTCTACATACTCAATATTTGACATACAGGGTACTGAGCTTTGGGAAAATCTTTGTGATCCTTTTCGGCCAGAATTTGTCTGTTAAGGGATCAAAGTTCAACGATTTGACCTTTGAGAACTCTACCATACTCCTCCGACAATTTTGGATCTAAACACTTAAAATTTTAGATATAGGTTCCTTGGACATGGATCTAACTTAATAACTTGAGTTGAGCCTAAAACAATGAATGTTAAGGGGTCGAAAAAGAGGTCAAATTTAAAAAGAATTGACCGCTTTTTTTTGCTCAACATACACATCCAAACACCCGGGCAACGCCGGGATGAAATGCTAGTATGTCTATAAAAGTGAAAGTGTCAGTCTGTCTGTATGTCTGTCTGTGTACATTTCCCTTCAAAACAACCCTGTCATTTTTCAGTCTACAGACTCGAAATTTGATATACAGGGTACTGAAAATCCGTTTTCGGCCAGTAATTTGGCTGTTAAGGGGTCAAAGTTCAACAATTTCACCTTTGAGAACAATACCAAACTCCTCCGACAATTTTGGGTCCAAACAATTGAATTTTAGATATAGGTTCCTCGGACATGAATCTTACTTAATAACTTGAGTCGAGCCCAAAGCAATAAAAAATTGACCTCTGCGGTCTCTACCAAATTACTCAGACAATCTCTGGTCTAAACATTTGAAATTTTACATAAAGTGTTGTTAGAGATTGGGCAAGCCTTTTAATCGGTTTGTGTCGAAAATTTAATATAGCAATATATACATGTATGTATGTATGTTTGCATGTCTGCCCAAAACTTTCGACAGAGGCGACGGATTTTCACAAGATCAGTATCGTTTTGAAGTTCGATCCTTCAGATGACAAATACCGAAAAATTGGTTAAGAACATTAATTTCTTCACCCTCAACTGGGCACTTTTCTTCAGGGAGGGGTCGCTTTTATCGCCGATATTTCCGAAAGTCATTCCCTCTTTTCGATTGTCTAGTCTTAATTTAAACCTACGTCGCTTCCAGTTTAGCGGTGATCGTTTCCTCCTTCGCGGTATGGGTTCGAGTCTGCCTTCCTACTACCATTTTTTTTTTTTTTTGCTCAAAGCACACCACCAAACAACCGGGCAACGCCGGACTGAAATGGTAGTAAAATAGAAGACTATAACTTTGCAATGATTTTCGTAACAGAAGCCGCCAGACACAGTGAGAATAAAAGTGTAATTATGAAAACGGGAAATCTTGAAAGAGAACAAAATGACAGAAAAAGAAGTCGAACGACAAAAAGGGGGAAAAGAATGAAAAGAAAGTGAAAAAGAAGTCGAAAAAAACGTGAAAAAAGATAAAAATTATGATGAGAAAATAATAAATCAGTAATATTTGCTAAGTGCAGCCGTTAGACATAACTAATCAGTTGTGATTTTTGGTAGACATGTCCTCAAATCATCGATTATCGATTTGCAGGACTGATCAGCTAGATGATGGTCGTCGACTACCCATGAGTGGAAAGATCTGCGAGAGATTGCTTAGTTTTCTCTAAGGGACACATTAACCTACATCGCAACTCTTTCAGAAACTAGGCCAGGAGTAAAGCTAAATAAAACTCATTTTTATGATCGCGTATAGAAAAGAAACGAGAAAAAAATTTGAATAAATAAAATGGCTTAAAATCTTGTCTAAATGATAGATTGAATTCTGTCCTAAGGAGATACAACTAAAAAAACATTCACAGCTACAGCTCAGAAAAAATACAACAAATGGGAAGAAGTTTCTTTTTTCTTTTGTTCACGTAAAACCAAAGAAGACGTTACGTATAAACTGAAGTCTTCCTTTTAACTGCCGAATACAATGAAATTGTCATGCAAAAAAGAAGTTTCTCTTCTTCAGCTTACAACGTTCTCGGCACACGCACACAAAACGGCGATCCTTTTCTCCTTCTGTTTCCGCGTTCGTAGAAAATCCGCCATTATTTCTCTCCACTGACACACGAATATACTGTACGTTTAAACGACTTCGAGTCTACAAACAATCTTAATATTGATTTATAAATATTGACAAACATGAATAAATATAAGATGTGACAAAAGGCCAAAATGGGGAAGAGGGAAAATTACATTGTTTTACATTAATTAATTTAACTAACGTTTCACCAAAATACCACACTCGCTCATGAATCCGCTACTAAAAAAAAAAAAAAAAAACGAAATGACAATATATATATATACATTATGTGTGGAGTTTGGAATTAAAATTTCATATAAGCAAAAACGAATGGATAATATATACGATGTAAAAAAGATGTTTAAGGCCCCCCCCCACGAGAAAATACGGCAGATAAGCAGTTTGCAAGTCGAAAACAGATACGGGTTCCAAAAATCAACTTTATTCAAATGCCTTAAAAGGGAGCCAACATCTCTGAAAAACCAGCAAATCTGTCATCTAATTTGGAAAGGAAGTGAAGAGTATTGAAAAAAAGGGGGGTTTAAAAGGGGGCATATGACGTCATTCATATACTAGCTAAGTTAAAACAAGAAAATACCTAAAACTAACCTACTCTAGCCAAACTGGTTCGATGGCTTGACTATGTTCAGTCCGGCTAACCAAAATTCTGAACCTAAGTTATATTCAAGTAACCACTCAAGATCAGCACCCTTCACTTGGAATAAGCGCGAAATTTTTACCCACCTTTTGCTGAAATTAACCGAAGAGTTTCACCTTCTCTTACTTAATACGCATTTTCATGCCATGCTTGAAAATGATAAAAAGCTGGTGAGAAGTGATGGTCTCATCTTCGTACCCTTCTGCTGCGTCGACCAAATCACGCCTTTCATAACTGCTAGCAGTGTATAGGGAGGTGGATTATACTTAAACAATTGTATTGAGAGGTGGGTATATTTTCTAATAAAAGGGACCAGAAAAACGTATAAATTTTATGCATGTTCTTTAGTCAGAGGATATGATATGGACGTAAAAACTGAGTCATGTTGTATCAGAGAGTTATCACACGGGTATATATTACAATTCATACTTACTTAAGGTATCATTTTTTGATAAGAAAAATGATATATGTTTAATACCTTTCTTTCATTTGCTGAGCTCTGAAACATGGTGTGACCAACACCATCCAAGTGAGACATCTGTTCTTCCTTCTTTTGTGAAACCACAGAACAACACTTTATATTTTAATAATATAAATTTATTCAATTGTCTCAAATGATCTTCACAATAGTTTACATTTCTTGTCTATTCTTCCCAACCTCGCTTCCTCGCTCACCGTACGTCTATTCACTCTCGTCACTAACTCGAAATCTTGACTGACTAAACTTCTCGATCTCCTGACTTCAGTTCCGTAACGTAACTAATTAAAAGACACGTTTCCTTAACGTGACCTTCTCCGTCGCGTACGCCATGTTCAAGGTTATTGTGTTTATATTTATCCTAGCTAATTTATATAAACATCTTCAGCTAAAACCCATTGCTACACTTTATTCTATAAACAATAAATAACCCCCAATACAAACTAGCTAAAATAGAAAGATAGACAGATAGATCGATAATTACTAACTAACTTTTAACAATGTTAACTATCTAACACTAGCAAGCATGTTTCTCATGGTCGGTGCCCAATTGCACATATCGAAACCGACTCCAAAACAAAGAACTGTCCGTTCAACATGCAAACCGTGAAGCCTTCAACTAACTCACACAACGGACGTGCGATAGCGAAGTAGAAGAAAACATGGTCGATATCTCCCATCCAGTTCGCTACGGAGAGTATACTTCGACCCAAAGAACATCTCTTATTATCAGCTAGGTGAGTGAAGCATCTTCATCCCAGGAGTCCAATGCCATACTGAGCGACGCTCCGCATTCGTAAAACCCAACTTCTCAATCTTAACATCTCGAACAGATCCCCTCACTATAACTCTATATAGCGCCCTACGAGACAACACTCGGGTGCCAGAGAGGCTTTCTCCCACTTGTAAGAGTAGCTTCAGGAACCGTCAGCACTCGCGAGAAAAGGAGCACTTGCTTCGGGGCAACCTATGTGCCCCCCCCCTCAGGCGAGTGCACATTTTTCAAAGCCGGAAAAGCATGCTTAGTGTCTTCTTTCCAGAATTCACAGTTTTCCTCAAATGGTGTGCACATTCGGTCTAGGTAAGTTATGCGAAGCGTATGCCTCCGGATATAAATGCCCAGACCGCTTTCCGACAGATGCAGGTGACAGATATCCCTTACTAACTATGGCTTTCTTCCCTCCACAAGAAATTGAAAAGAGCGCTCACTAGTTGTAGTAGTTTGGTTTCCGGGAGTGAAATTACTGATATACGGTAAAGTATACGAGGATAAATGTGCGAATTACAGACCTCAACTCCACCATGTAAAGTTAGATTTCTCGGGGACCACAATCGTGTGATAGTCTGAACCGCTTCCAATACTTCATACCAATATTTCTCCAACACTAGGTCGGGACCAAACTAGACGCCGAGTATCTTGCAAAGCCCATCCGTCCAGTAAAATGGCCCCTGATGGGGTACCCTCCTCCAGCCACCAATGATACTTATTCATACTGTCTTATTTCCATGTCGACAACTCTAGTCTCAACGCTGTTCGTTACAAGCGCAGTCACGTCGTCAGCATAGGCGGAGTACTTATTCGTCGTGCAAGCAATTGGTAGAGTAATACCGCGAAGAACTTGATTCACCCTAAGCTTGCAAAGAAAAGTCTCTAATGAAAACATATAAAAAATCGGTGAGCGGAGGCAACCCTGGGAAATTGATATGGACAAATCGAAAGGATTCTACCTTATAAATTTACCTCTACCAAAGCACCAGGTTTTGCATAAAGGAGGTGAATTCAAGTACAAAACTGAGGAGCAAATCCAGCCGAGTATAAACTAAAAAAATATACAGAATACTGTTAAAATCCCATCGAATATATGTAAGCATATGTCACGGTAAAATATATTGAGCGAGTTTCTAACTATTTTGTCTAGTTTTTTATTTATAAGTCTTTTTCCGAAACTTACCGTGCCTCCCCGACGTGATTACCCCAGACAAACCCGTACAAGCAACTAAGTCCCACCTCTTTACAGTAGAGATCCTTAGGTGTAAGAAAGCCTTTTGCTCCAATAGTTTCTTCCCCAGAACTGCAAGTCTTTGGAACTCCCTTCCGGGATTCTATTTTTCCAACTGTACTGATATGCAGAAGTTCAAGTGTAATGTAAACAAACATCTTGCTACTAATCTCCCTTCATAATGCCCCCGAAAATTATGTCCCCGATAGTAGCTCCCTACTTCAAAGTGGCACTGTGCCTTGTTTGGTGTGAAAATTGAATAACATTTTTTTTTAAAAAGGATTGAAAAAGACCGTAGAAATCGATGATCAAGAAATATAGAAAGAGAAAAATGTGTTTCAAAACATATAAGGATGTTGAGAGTACAGATAATTCAAATTGGGAGAATATAGGATAAGAAAGACTGAAAGAGGAATGGATGATCACGAAAGATTGAATGGAAAACAAACGATAAAGAAATATAACAGGTGGAACGATAAATTTGTCGCCATAAAGAAAACAACACTACAGATTTATTTAAAAACTTTGATTTAAAATAAAACAATTCAGGTAACTTGATTATGTAGTAGCCGTTACATCTATTCAATGTAGCCGCCTTCAGTCTGGATATTGGTCTGAAACTGGGAGCATGCGTATTCCACAAGCGCCGGCGACAGCTCGACGGATCGCGACGACTAGACTGGCTTTGGTGTTGGGAGGTCATATTTGTGATGTTCTCGACGTATGACCAACTGAAGTAGTCCAGCGTGTTAAGGTCGGTGGAGAAGGTGAGCCAGTGAGAGAAGAGTACAATGTCGTAGCACGTTTTTTTTTTCTGAAATTAAGCCTTTGGACATGCGCCGGCGTCTAGACCTATTGCTCCACCTAGGATCTGCCAGTTGCCACCTGATTGCATCAGGGATATTCAAACTCTTCAGAAAATCCAGTTACACTTTGGTTATGACTTTCAAGCCACATTCGAAGATGTGAGGTGGCATTATGTGGCATTTACGTGAAACCACACCAAAGACCATGACCGTGGCCGGAAAATTCGTTGAATTGTGCCCTCAAGCGTTGAACCGTCCGGATTTGAGGGTGTTGGCAATGGTCGTGTTTTCATTACTTAGATCGATAGAGAACATGAGTTGTACAGCGGCGCATCTCCGATGTCTCTTGTGGAACATTGTGTCACTTTCAGACATGATATAAGACTCCTATCGCTCTTGAGATTTGTGCACAACTGGCTAACTATTAGATGGTATGTAACAAAAAAGAAAAAAAAGAAAACCGGTTTTCATCAAACGGAAATGGAATAATGTCATCTTTTCTAGGGGGACATTTTTATTGTTCCAAATTGTAGAAAGAAAAAATAGCTAAGAATTAGTGAAAGTGCAAAATAGTGTTGAGAATGATCTATTAAGATAAGGGGTAATAAAAAAGACGAGATGAGCATAAAGATAAAACGACAACGTAAGAATGGGTAAAAAAACGTTTACATGTGGTTTTGATATAGATGTGCATAAGAATACTTTTATAAGTATGTTTTAACTTAAATAGGAATCGTATAATAACATTTTGGGGGCTGCGTTACCGACTGGCCTCCATAGAATGGAAATAAGCACAAACTTTAATAAAGACTTTTCACATCTATCTGCGTAAGTATACTTTGATAAGATTCAGCTAAAGAAATATGGTATAATAAATTATAGGGTGTTCGTTTGCGCCTGACCTGCATAGAATGGAAATATGTCACAAAGTTTAACAAGGTTTTTTTAATATAGATCCACAGAATATTGTAACAAGTGTTTCAGTGTGAATAGGTATGGTATAATAAATTATGGGGTTTATCTATTTTATTTTTACTTTCATCATATTTTGCTTTGGTTTTGATATCCCCAAATTCGAAGCTATCTCTTTACAACCCTTCCTTTTCATAACCTATCATACTTTCATAAATCAGAGTCAAATTAATTTTGTACGAATTTCAAAATGAAATCTAAATCAAACGAAGACAAGTTGTAGTAACATAATGGGGAAGGGATAACGTTGTTTAATAAATAAAAAAGTATTTCTTTTTAATGCTATCTCCAAAACCAATGCTATGTTAAAATTGTTAAACAGGGAGGTGATGACTTTTAGTGGAAAACGACACGGATTGACGACTTGGATGTTTAGAATTAGAATTCAATTCGTTTGAGAAAAATCACTTTCACTTAGGATGTTGGTGTCTCCGATAAAAACCATACGTCTTTTCTAGATATACTTTTGACTAGATAAATTACCAAGGAAACCAAAGTCCAAAACAGAACGATTGAATTCATTAAATAAATAACTTTTTAAACAAGGAAAATATCCATAAATAGACGGAAAAGATTAATATAATTAATTTGCAAATGGAGACACGCATTACCAATTGTAACAATCGGCATTATATTTA
>NC_136488.1:168888262-168950762 GCF_053919585.1 Euprymna scolopes | reverse complement strand
AATATTACTGCATTCCCAAATGGTTTGACATTGCAATGCAAATCTTGCAAAGATCGACCAAGAGCCTTAAGTGATTTTTTGCGTACATTTGTGCATTCATCCCAAACAATAAGTTTGCATTTTTCCCCATACTGGATGTTTTTGAGATGTTGAACACGAGAGTTTTGAAAAATTGAATGTTTAATAATAGCTGTAAAGTAGAATAAGTAGTTATTCTACTTTTTAGCACGGTCAGAGGTATTACACATGCAGCAAAGGCTATGTCATTTTGTCACCTAATGGCTGCCAAAATCAATGTAATTAGAAATGTTTTACCAGTTACTCCTGGTGCTGTTCAAGGTAGCAGTAATTTCCAAATAACTTCTCTATTCACACTAAGTTAATTAGGTGACTAAAATAAGATGAGGGATTATAGATGTACAGATAGACAGGAAGATATACAGATATACAGATAGAAAAGAGAAAGTGAGAGGAAAATACAGAAAGAAAAGGAGACTGAGAGAGATAGAGGGATTGAGAGAGATAGACAGAGAGGGGGAGAAACAGAGAGGGAGGGAGACAGAGGAAAGGAGAGAAACGGAGAGAGATAGAGGGAATTAGAGAGAGAAAGGAGCTCAAAGAGAGACGGAGAGGGTGATATAGAGAGGTAAATTAAGAAAGAGAGAAAGAGGGAGAGAGGGATGGAGAGAAATATTAGGAGAGGGGGAGAGAAACAAAGGGTGAAGTACACTTCACTGTTTTTTCCCTGATCAGTAGAGGAGAAATCCTTCGACACAGAGACAATTTTTATTTTTGTTACTATCCAGAGTACCCTTTTTTTCGGGAGTTAGATTTTCCACACATTAGAAACCGACTGGGTTATCTGTACTTTCACCTAACAATTTAATAAACAAAAACATATGGTAAAACCTGAATTTAACGTGAAAATACAATTATTTTCCAAAGACTGATTGAATGAATTAAATTTTAAGTGTTGTATAATTATTTTCTCAGCGTTCAGTTCGGCTTTCACCAGCGCATGACGTCAACAGCCGGATAAAGCCGAGTGTTGCCGATGAAATAATAACGCTATGTGAAAGAAAAAGTAAAGTAAAATTTTAAATGTAGAAACATCAACAGAAAAAAATATAAAAAAACCAAAACACCTACCATTCATTTGTATTTCTTATTTCGTTCGTTGAAAATATCATATTTTGTCACAAAAATAAATTTTTAGCAATTTTTGTAATAAATAATAGCAACTTCGTTAATTTTTCCGACTTGCCCCAGCGTATTATATCACCTCAACCTCCACATGTTAAAAACGGCTTTAGGAATACCCCCACCTCCCCATGTTAAGAACGGCTTTCGAAGTTTGGGGGTGTTTAATCCGAAAGCCGTTTTAACATGGGGAGGTTAGGGTGTTTATAATACGCTGAGGCAAGTCGTAAAAATTAACCAGCAAATTTCGTGTTAAAGTATTTTTTATAGTTTAGAAAAAAGTGAAACAAACTTTTTGTGTATTTCTTTGCAAGTATTTATGTAAACTACAAACAAAACTCGTATATATTGGACACACACACACACACATATATATATATTGCCGAATCCCGGCGAGTAGGTTTTTTTTCGTTATTTTTTATGCCAGGGAGGAACACGAATTGTTTGTTTGTTTGCTACTTTTTTTGTTCCAATCGCTATCTAAATTCTCGTCTGATGTTCGGCGTTATGATTGGCTGGTCAGCATGTTACATCAAGCAGCAGAACCCCAACTGTGGACATCATGGTCCGGAGAAATACGAGTCGAACGCTGTGTTACGTCTGGTTCATTAAGCAATAATGTTTTTTTACTCATGCTTTATTTCTTAAATTTAACAATTTCTGTTTTACTCTTTTAACGATTGTTAAAAAAAAAAAGTTTGCTTTATACGCACCTATAGTCAGAATCGCTATTTTCCGTTATTACAAAATGATCGACCGAAAAGAAACAATGTCGAATAACAGTTTTTTTTAATATGGTAATATCTTTTACTTTTTAATATCAAAAACACAGTTAGATTAAATACAATCACTGTTCTAACATATTCCGGAAAACGGGCTGGTAAATTTCTAGTTTAGTGATGTTGAACAAATCAGACGTTTCATTTATATATATATATATATATATATATATATATATATATATATATATATAGCACGGTATATAGAAGAGATAACAAATAAAAATATTTTTTATATTGATATAAAAGAGGGATTTAGATATTTTGCTGCTAATACAATTTCATTTAAATATTTAGTAAGAGTTTACTTGTAATGGGACCGTATCAAGAAGCAAACTTTTCTTGACAATCCATTACATAGGAAAAAAACTTAGATACGTATATATACATATGTATGTATATATAAATGTTTATTTATCTATTTATCTATCGCTCAGTCTTTTGCTCTCTCTCTTTCATTCTCTCCTCCTCTCTCTCTTTCTCTCTCTCTCTACCTATATATATATATATAGTCATCCACATACAGGACTGTTTCGTTGTATCACAACTCATGAGGGCGGCTAGACTAGCACATTTCCCTAGTCCTAGTCAATGGCGGTGTATATTCGGTAGTTCTAACACTTTCACTCTGGATTGCTGCACGTAAACGACCTCATCAGATGCCCATTAAATAAACATTCTCCCATCTCTTTACAGTGCCCGAGCTACTATTTTATTTAAAAACAAACTAAGAGCGAGCTTCGCTTATAGCCAAGTAAACTGAGGGCGAGATACATTTACGACATTGCTAAAACCAAAGAGTGGGCTTAATATATTGTCATCCACATAAAGTACTGTTTCGTGGTATCACAACTCATCAGTGAGGCTAGACTAACACCTTTCTTTAGCCGTAGATATAACATGCGATCATCCCGTAGACAGTCCGCAGTTCTAACCACTTGACCATAGATTGGTACTCCTTAACGA
This sequence comes from Euprymna scolopes, assembly GCF_053919585.1. Taxonomy (NCBI): domain Eukaryota; kingdom Metazoa; phylum Mollusca; class Cephalopoda; order Sepiida; family Sepiolidae; genus Euprymna; species Euprymna scolopes. Next base: position 168,947,817 of record NC_136488.1, on the reverse strand, counting down.
CCTCAGGAAATGTCCTTTAAATAAACAGGCGGTCATTGCTTTATATATATATATATATATATATATATATATATATATATATATAATTGTATGTGTGTGTCTGGTCACGAATAGGCTCCTATATGGTTGACTATTTTATAAAACTGATTACATATAATGATAGAAGATGTATCGAGACACAGGAATTGGTATGTTTGATCTGGCAGAACGGTGGTTCATTAAAATTGTGGGGTCTGCGTTCGTGCCTGGTCCACAAAGTATGGAAATAAAAAATTTAAAAATTAAACAAAAACGTTTACAAATGTTTTTTATATAGCTGTACATAAGAATACTTTGATAAGTATGTTTTAGCTTAAATAGGGATGGTATAATAAAATTGTGGGGCCTGCGTTTGCGCCTGGCCTACATAGAATGGAAATAGGCACAAACTTTAATAAAGACTTTTCATATCTATCTGCGTAAGTATACTTTGATAATCATGTTTCAAAAATATGGTATAATAAAATTATTGGGTGTTCGATCGAACCTGACATCCATAGAATGGAAATATGTCACGAAGTTTAACAAGGTTTTTTAATATAGATCCACAGAATATTGTGATAAGTTTTTCAGTGTGAAAAGGTATAATAAATGATGGGGTTTATCTATTTTATTTTTACTTTTATCATATTTTGCTTTGGTTTTGATACCCCCAAATTCGAAGCTATCTCTTTACAACCCTTCCTTTTCATAACCTATCATACTTTCATAAATCAGAGTCCATTTTCTATAGGCTGTTCTTGAACCCAGTCAACGATGGGTACATTTGCTATATATATATATATATATATATATATATATATATATATATATATATATATTATAGAAAAGTATGGAAATAACATTCAACCATGATGGAAAGACATAAACATAGACAAAAATACCATATATATTTACCAAAGTTTCCTCTTTATTTCAAGACATTTTTGGATGATTTATTTTTTTCAAGAAATAAAATATTATTACAATATTATTCAAGTCAATCATCCTGAAAATGTTTGGAAATACAGGTGAAACATTTATGATCAAATAATTTTCCCAAGTTCCCTTTTCATCTCCCTCTGCACATGTACATATGCGTGTGTGTACGTATGTATATTTTGAAGGCAATAAAACTAACATAGCAAACACACAGAAATACGCATTTCGGAAATAGTTTTATTCGGTAAAAAAAAATCTGGAATGCGCAAACACATAAAATAAACCGCAAAAAGGAAATACATCGCACACGGTACTTAAGGAACGAATATGATTTTCTAAATATTACCGAGGCACTTAAAATAGAACATTCACTCGTTGAAGGAAAATACATAATACTTTTAGCTGGATCAAAAAATAAAAAAGGCGACAAATAAACCAAGAAAAACAGACATGTTTTTATTTGGTTTGTTTGCCAAAAAACGATTATTGCTTTATTTTGGTATAGATTTGAGAAATGTATTTTCTTTGCGGGCTTGCTAGTGCCGGAGAGAATGCGAAGACGTTATTATTTATTTATCATCATCATCATCATCATCATCATCATCATCATCATCATCATTATTATTGAATTGCTTTTTGTACGTGGGATAGCAGAATCTAAAACAAACATAGTTAACGAAAAGTTTCGAGTCCCTTTAACAAATGTGTGGTAATAATTTCCTGGAGAATTGAATGATAATCAGTGATTACCGAGGAATGTCATATTTTTATGTGTAATCCACATCAGTATACTTGGAATATAGTTGGATTTGGAATAACAAGAGATAAGAAACAATAAAAAATAAAAAAAAATAAAGTAAAGAAACGCGCATTATCAAATTTCTTCGAACTACTCTTGTGATCTTGAGTGTGAGTTAAACAACAGGTTTAATCGCCAACCTTCTCCGGGTGTATCTTGTCGAACTAGGGTATTTCGAACATTAGTCTTCATTTATTTATGGGGGTAGGTCCCATAGATTGGAAAAATATATAACAGAAACTTACAAATGTGTGTTAATGATTTCCTTGGGAATTGAATGATAATCACTGATTACTGAAGAATGTCATCCAAGTTGAAACCAATTCTGAGTTTGAAACCAAGTATTGTTGTGTGTAGTTCACAACTGTATACGTAGAATATACTTTGATTTGGAATACCAAGAAATAAATAAATAAATACTAAAGTAAATAAACTTGTATTATTAAATTTCTTCGAACTACTGTTCTCATCTAAAGTGTGAGCTAAACAACCGATATAACCTCCGACCTTCTTCAGGTGTATCTTGTCGAACTCCGGTATTTCGAACATTAGTCTTTATTTACTTCATGGGGTTAGTTCACATGGATTGGAATAATATATAAGAGAAGCATTCAAGTATATACAAGTCCTCTTTTTTTCTTTTTCCTTTTCCTTTCTTTTGTTTTATTAAGCGTCTAAATCATTAAACAGAAAATGTTGAAAATTTTATCATTTGAAATTTAAGGTTGTTTAAAAAAAACGCAATTTTCTTTACAAGCACTTGTCGTGTATGTGTATATTTCCAATTCCGGTTATAACAGATTAGCATCGGCTAAAACCGACGGTACTGTCAACTTATCTCATCTAAACTGTCTGAAAATACCAATGTAGCGACATATATAAACTCTTTTATGAATTCTTGGACACATATATTTTCAATCTATTTGACCATACGCGTCCTATCAATAGACGTGTTTCCCCAGAAAAATGCGAAGTGATATGTGACCGACGAACCAACTTCCCAACGGACGATGTCTCTCATAAATACTATGGTCAGAAAATTAATCGAAGATTTCTTTCATCACTCATGCGTAATTACATGGAGAGGTACTTCATACGGATGTGGCGATCACATATGTTTGCCAGCCAAAGGAAATTAATTTTGATGTTCGTATATCAACTATAGACATTTTCACGCCACGCGACCATTAAAGTGATTGCTGCAGTCATATGCCATAATAAATCGTGATATATTGTTGTATACGTTGATGGAAATTGATATCATGAAGATTGCATTAAAACCAATACACACGAGTGCACATAACATTGCCAACTAAGCATAAAATAGTTCACTCTTACAAAGTATTCGATCTGTGAACAGGTAAATTTATTCTTCTCATCTGCAGAAAGTAAAACGCAAGGCCTATAGCAGTTGGAAAAGCATTGAATTAGGTGAAGTGCACTCTACCCTAGATAACATGACCTAAAAGAAGCCCATCCCATCAGTATTCAAAAAGTGAGGCCTTCGGGCAATAAGCAACAAACAAGAGTGAAAATAAAGACTGGTAGTGTAGGCGTTTAAAAACTATTTGAACCATATCTAAGCCTAAGAACAATGTCAATGTCGAACGGTCTGTCAAGTTTGTATTCCTAACTGAACATAATTTGTATAATTAGTTTGTTTTTTATGCATGGTAAAAAAGTGCATAAAATTGTAACAAGTTTATCCGTTTATACATGGTAAAAATATTAAAGTAATGAGCACAATTGTATCGTAATTAGAATTATAGACAATATACTCGTTTTGAAATTATCTAATGTTTACCTATCTAGCATGTAAAAATATTCACATGAACAAAAATTCCGCATACATAAATATTTGACATGAATAAATATTTACATACATTAATATTTCACATACTTAAATATTTAACATACACAAATATATAATATACATAAATATTTTACATACATAAATATTTCACATACATAAATATTTAACATACACAAATATATAATATACATAACTATTTTACATACATAAATATTTCACATACATAATAATTTAACATACACAACTATATAATATACATAAATATTTTACATACATTAATATTTCACATACATAAATATTTAACATACAAAAATATATAATATACAAAAATATTTTACATACATAAATATTTCACATACATAAATATTTCACATACATAAATATTTAACATACAAAAATATATAATATACATAAATATTTTAAATACATAAATATTTCACATACACAAATATATAATGTACATAAATATTTTACATACATAAATATTTCGTATACATAAATATTTAACATACACAAATATATAATACACATAACTATTTCACATGTAAAAATATTCACACGCATCACACGCATAAACATTTTGCATACAAAATAATTTTATATACGAAATATATCGCATAACTAAACATTTCATATGCAAAATTGTTTCACATACATAAATATTTCAAATACATAAACATTTCAAATGAATAAACATTTCACATACATAAATATTTCACATACATAAATATTTCACGTACATAAACATTTCAAATACGTACACATTTCACTTACATAAATATTTCACATACATAAATATTTTACGTACGTAACAATTTCAAATACATAAATATTTCTAACACATAAATATTCGCCTATAAAAATAGTTTACAGACATGAATATTTTATATACATATTTTACATAAATAGACAATTCACATACATAAGTAATTCATATGCATAAATATTTCATAAACACCAATATTAAACATACATTAATATTTCATATAAATAAAGAATTCATATGGAAAATATTTCATATAAAAAATATTTCACATACAAACATTTTTCACATACATAAATATTCCACATGCATTAATATTTTGCATACATAAATATTTTGTATACATCCATATTGAAAATACATTAACATTTCACATGAATTAAAATATTTACATACACAAATATTTTGCAAAGTAAATATTTTATATTAATAAATATTTACTTACATAAATAATTTACATACATAGATATTTTACATACATAAATATTCCACAGAAAACAAAATATATGCATACATAAATATTAAAGATAATAAATATTTATCATACACAAAAAATCACATACATAAAAATTTACATGCATTAAAAGTTACATACATAAAAAATTACATACATAACAAAATTGCATACCTAAAAATTTTGCATATATCAAAATTTGCTTGTATAAGAAATTTACATGCATAAAAAATGTTCATGCATAAAACAATTACATACATAAAAAATTATATACATAAAATGTACATGCACACAAAATAACATACATACATACTAGTAACATACCTAAAAAACATAATAAAATTTTAGATACAAAAAATATGCATATACATAAAAAAATAAGCATACATAAAAAGTTAACATACATTAACAATAAACATACGTAAAAATAAACATAAATAGAAAATGTACATACATGAAAAAAATTAGCATACATAAAAAAATAACATATATAAATATAACATACATAAAAAATTAACACACGGTATGAATGTCACCAATTAATCTATAAAACCAGTTGTATTCACATCACTGGTTTATTCTACTTAGTTCTCAAATAAGGGTGATTTGTGACTAACCACAATAACTATTTCAAATACATAATTATTCCACATACATAAATAGTTTACATACATAAATATTTCAAATATAAAAATTCTACACCCATGAAAATTTCCAATCCATAAATATTTTAAATACATACATATTTCACATCCATAAGAATTTAAAAGACATAAAAATTTCACATATATAAATATTTCAAATACAGAAATATTTCATATGCATTAATATTTCACATAAATAAATATGTAAAATACATAAATATTTACATCCAAAAATATTTATAGTACATGAATATTTTACATACATGAGCATTTAAAATACGTAAATAATTTACATACATAAATATTTTATATACATAAATATTTTAAATACGTAAATAATTTACATGCATAAATATATCAAACGCATAAATATTTTACATACATGATTATTTTACCTCAATGTAAATTATAAATACGTAAATATATTATCAATAGGTATTTTACATATATAAATATTAAACATAAATAACTATTTCAAATATATAAATATTTTATATGCATAAATATTTTACATACATAAATATTTTACATACATAAATATTTTACACACATAAATATTTCACATCATAAATATTTTACATACATAAATATTTCACATACATAAATATTTGACACACATAAATATTTCACATACAATAATATATTACAGACACAAATTATGTACATAAATCAATATTTGAAACACATTAATACTAAACTAACATACATATTTCACATGCATAAATATTTAACATAGATGTTTATTTCACATGCATAAATATTTATATATTTTTATGGACAACTATTTCACATGCATAAATATTTCCAATATATAAATATTTCACATACATATGTATTGTACAAATATTCCATATACGTAAATATTTCACATGTATAAAAATTGCACATACATAAATATTTCACAAACATAAATATTTCAAATACATCAACGTTTTACGTACACAAATTATGTACATACATCAATATTTCAAAAACAGTCATATTTTAATAACATAAATGTTTTACATACATAAAACGTCCACATAGATACATTTATCACGCACAAATATTTCACATAATAAATATTTCACGAACAGCAACATTTCACATGCATAAATAGTTTACATACATTAAATATTTCACATAATAAAGATTTTACAAACCAAATTTCACAAATTAAATATTTCACATGCATAAATATCTTACAAAGAAAATATATAACATACATAAAATTTTAAATACAGAAATATTTGACAGTCGTAAATATAAACATACAAAATATTTCACATACATAGCGATTTCAAATAAATATACACATAACACGCGTTACTATTTTACATACTTCAAAATTTCATATACATAAAAATTTTACATACGTAAATATTTCACATACATACATTTTTTCGTACATAAATATTTCAAATACATAAATACTTCACATACATAGATGTTTTACAAACATAAATAATTAAATGTACATAAATATTGCACATACGTCATTATTTAAGGTATAGTGTTATTTGACATACATAGACATCTTACATACATAAATATTTCACATATATATATATATATTCCATATATAAGTATATCACATACATAGATATTTCACATGCATAGATATTTAAGATATATACATATTTCACATACGTTAATATTTCATATCCATAAATATTTAAAATACGTAAATATTTCACACACATAATGTACGTAAATTAATATTTAAAATACATAAATAAATATTTTACACACATAAACATTTTATGTATATAAAAATTTACATGCATTAATATTTATACATACATAAATATATTACTTGCATAAATATTTCACATACATAAATATTTCACACCCATATCTTTTTTACATACCCTTTCATATACGTACATATTTCATATGTATAAATATTTCACATACATAAATACTTCCCATCATAAATATTTTACCAAAAAAAATATTCCATGCACATAAATATTTTATCTACAAAATTTCCCATACAAAAAATATCACATAATAATTACAAACACAAATATTTCACATAATATATATTTGACATAAAAAAATCGACATGCAAAAACATTTACAGAAATATTTTAGATATCTATATATTAAACATGCAAAATACTTTACATACATAAATATTTAAAATACATTAATATTTAACACAAAAATATTTCACCTGTATAAAAATTCGAAATATATATATTTGACACGTAAATATGTAACATATATGAATATTTCAGATGTATAAAGATTTCACATAAATATATATTTCACATACACAAATATTTTACATACATAATTGTTTCACGTACATAAATATTTCACATACATAAATATTTCACAAACATACATATTTCAAATACATTAATTTGTTTACTACATAAATATTTCGCATACATAAATATTCCACTTACATTCACATACAAAAATATGTAACATACATAAATATTTTACGATCACATATATTTTATATACATCAATATTTGAGATACATTGATATTTGACATACGTAAGTAGTTCACATACATACATATTTCGCATATATATATATATATATATATATATATCTTTCACATGCATATATATTTAACTATATAAATTTGCAAATACATATAGATTTCAGATACATAAATATTTTACAATCATTAATATTAAAAATTTATAAATATTTAACATGCATATATATTTAACACACCTAAATATATTAAATACACACATTTTTAACGCACATTTATATTTCCCATATATAAATATTTAACATACATAAATATTTCACATTCAAAAATATTTCACATACATAAACATTTAACGCACATAAAAAATATTATAAATATTTCACATACATAAATATTTCAAATACAAAAATATTTTACATACATTAATATTTTACACACATTAATATTTTACACACATTAATATTTTACATGCCTGAATATTTTGCATACATAAATATTTCAAATAAATCAATATAATATATACATAAATATTTTACAAACGTAACTATTTCACATACATAAATATTTTACGTACATACATGTATGAAAAATAAATACATTTCAAATGCAAAAATAAATAAAAATATTTTACATATATTAATGTTTTAAATACATACATATTTAACATACATACATTTTTCATATACATACATATTTCATACACATAAATATTTTAAGTACATAAATAATATATATGAATAAATATTTAACATACATAAATATTTCACATGCATAAATATTTCACATACTTAAATATTTCACATAAATAAATATTTTACATACATTAATGTTTTACGTACATAAATATTTTGCATACATAAACATTTTAAGTACATTTAATATTTCATACATACATGTAAAATATTTATGTACGTAAAATAATTAATTTTACCTACATAAATATTTTACATGGATAAATATTTCACATGAATAAATATTTCAAGTACATAACTGACTAGCAAGCATAAATATTTTACATATATAAATATTACTCATACATAAATATTTCAAATACATGAATTTTTTACATACATTGATATTTCACTTACATAATTATTTCAATTACGTAAGTATTTCACATCCATAATAGGGCTGTAAAGAGATAGTTTCGAATTTGGGATATCAAAACCAAAGTAAAATATGATGAAAGTACAAATAAAATAGATAAACTCCATAATTTATTATACCATACCTGTTCACACTGAAAAACTTATCATAAGATTCTGTGGATCTATATGAAAAAAAAAAACGTGTTAAACTTTGTGACATATTTTCATTCTATGGAGGTCAGGAGCGAACGAACACCCCATAATTTTATCATACCATATTTCTTCAAACTGAAACATAATTATCAAAGTATACTTACGCAGATAGATATGAAAAGTCTTTATTAAAGTCTGTGCCTATTTCCATTCTATGTAGGTCAGGCGCGTATGCAGACCCCACAATTTTATTATACCATCTCTATTTAAGTTAAAACATACTTATCAAAGTATTATTATGTACATCTTTTTGTTTAATTTTTAAATTGTTTATTTCCATACTTTGTGGACCAGGCGCGTACGCATATCCCACAATTTTAATGAATCATCATTATTCCAGATCAAACATACCCATTCCTGTGTCTCGATACATCTACTATTATTATATGGGATCCGTTTTGTATAATAGTCAACAATATAGGAGCCTATTCGTGACCAGACACACACACACAGCCGTTCAGTTTTTTATTATATATACATATCTATCTATCTATCTATCTATCTATCTATCTATATATATATATATATATATATATATATATATATATATATAAAAAAAATTATATGCATACGGGTATACACATACTATTTAAAAATGTTAACCATAATAGAAACAAAGAAGATGCGGAATTTGTGCATGTTTGGTTATTTTGAACAATATTTATATAGAATTTTTTGGGGGGTGGGGAGTTTTGCAGAACTCTTTTGGGGATATGGGAAGACAATTCAAGTAGAATCTTCTGAAAATGCTAAAGTTTGGGTAACTTGTAGGTAAAAACAAAACAAATACAATAACACTAAATATGTCATAAATATCTGAACATTTTTAATAAAAATAAAAATTCTGAAATAAATTAATTTTTTCTTTTTTTTACACAGTGATCACCACTTATCAAGGACCGCAAGCCACTCAGGGATAAGGGTTATTGCAAGTACATTACGTTAGTGTGGAGATTTGATGAAGTGTTTAATTAAGGGGCGGTTCATTAGGAATTTGTTAATATTGGACTTGAAGACATCCAAGTTGTAGTCCGGAGGGAAGCAGGCAGACGGAACAGAGTTCCACAGGCGTGCAGTTCTAAGAAAGAAGCTTTGTTTATGGAATCTACATTTTGATTTAGGCACAGATATAGAGTGGGGAACATTTTTCACAGTGGATTCAGCTAGACGGGTGTTTTTCGTGAAAGATTGGCGAGGGGGGACCAGAGATTGGAGTTCAGACGAGCACCTGCCATGGAAATAACGATAAAACAAGGATAGGCTCGCAACGTCTCTTCTGTGGGAGAGAGGTTGCAGGGTAGAGAAAAGGGCATCCCCCACTAAGCCACGAAGTCTATTTTGTACTCTGTCAAGGAAGGATAGGCTGTTTTTAGCAGCACCTGCCCAGATATGGCAACAGTATTCCATCCTTGGACGTACTTGGCTTTTATATAGATAGAGAATTGCATCAGTAGTGAGATATCTTCTGGAGCGGTAGAAAGATCCCACCATCTTTCCAGCGACCTTGACAACAGACTTGATGTACGTGTTCCATTTCAGATCAGGAGTAAAGGTCAAACCCAGAAGCTTGTCAAAACACGGGGCCTCACCCAGACGAGAGCCATCCATCAACATTAATGCCAGATGGGGATCAGAGCGTTGATGATGTAAGGATATGAGTTTGGTTTTGGATGCATTAAAGGTAACCAGCCACATCTTCTCCCACTGAACCACGCGTTCGAGATCAGAGGAGAGAGTCAGAAAAAACTTTGTCATTTACAGCCTTTGATGTGTTGCCGTAGATGGTCGGGTCATCAGCATAGATGTCAACGAATGAATTAAGTATGTGTTTAGGGAGGTCACTGATGTAGATCAGGAAGAGAGTTTGGCCCAGGATTGACCCCTGAGGGACTCCAGCATTTATATTGCAGGCCTCCGATTTTTGTCCATCTACCACTACTCTTATGAGCCTATCGGAGAGAAATGATTTAATGATTGAGAAAACATTTCCAGTTATACCGTAGCTGGAAATCTTGTGAAGTAGACCCTTATGCCATACCTTGTCGAAGGCCTTTGATATGTCAAGAGCAATTGCCCTAGAAAGGAAGCCTTTGTCAAGAGATTCACTAATCCTGTGGGATATAACCGTCAGCACATCTGCGGTAGATCTTGCAGAGCGGAAGCCATATTGTGTGTCACTAAGAAGGTTATTCCTTCTGAGCTGGTTGACTATTTCTCTATTTAATATGGATTCCAGCAACTTACTCATAACACACAGGAGACTTATTGGTCTGTACTGAGAGGGAGATGACTTATCACCTGAATTCTTAAATACAGGGCAAACTGATGAGGTCTTCCAGGGAGTCGGAAAGCACTTCTCCTTAAGGCAGCGCTTAAACAGTTTCGTAAGTATGGGAGCACGTTCTGGTTGAAGCTTTTTTAACACTATAATTGGGATGCCATCAGGGCCAGTTGCTTTACTGGAATCTAGGTTCTTGATTAGCTTGGCGACCTCATGCACAGATGTGTATGTTACCTAGCTTGTTCTGTGTTATAGGAGGAAATATGGGGAGTTGATGGCCTTCGTCGCATAGGGTAGAATTAGCTGCAAAGTTCTTTGCAAATATTTTGGCCTTGTCTGACGCTGCGATATGACCTCTGGTCCATTGATAATGGTTGGGATAGAATGCACACTTCTGTTCAGGATCCTATTTGTTATTTGCCAAAACTGGTTGGGACAAGCCGCTGATCAGCTACATTGGATTTAACAGACTGGGCATTTAGCTCTCTTGCATTTTTTATTACTCTTTTACAGTGGTTGCTGGCAGTCCTGAAAGCAGCTTTTGTCTTAGTGCATCTATTACGTTGGTAGCTATGGAAAAAGTTATTTCTGTGCGCGATAGCAGCAGCGCATTCTGGGGAGAACCATGGCTGGCTGTTAGGTTTTTGTTGGAATTTTTTAGATGGTATGAATTGGTCTATGCCTACAATTAACCATTCGGTCAGATCTGATACTATAGAGGACACTTCTTTTTTAAACATGGAGTGTAGAGGTAAATCAGATATGAATGTACGGAATCTATCCCAGTCAGCCATAGAGTATCGGTATACAGTACGGTGGAGGGGTACGTCTTGGCACTACTTACATTTCGTTTTTATCTTAACTGATTATATATACATTTCACTCCTATGTAGTTTTATATAATCTGTCGAATTACATATAAATATATTACTTTTAATATTTATTAATGTCTTTGAACAGTATTTAATAAAAATGACGTTTCCATTAACTAAATTTAAAATCGTGTAATACATCCAAAGCCAAATCGTGACCCGTTGTGCAACACTATTGTTGAGGTTAATGGTTTAATTTTTAATGCATTGCGAATTGGTTTGTCATTCTATGAACCATGGCTGACGAAACGATAAGATAAATAAACGGTTCCGTTTGAAATACTGTGCAGATTCCCGAGTCCGGTAGAAAGATTCTTTACATCAAGACACATCTAAAGAAGTTCGGGGTTACACTGACCAAAACGTTGTTAAACTACATATGAAGATAAGAACAGTAGTCCGAAAAGTCACATAATAAAAATAATCAACCATAATAAAAAAATAGAATTATCTAGAAATTTTCAGAATTCTCTGTTCTGAAAATAATTGTGAAAAGAAAAAAGAAATATTTAAAATAATCAGAATCAACAAATACTGAATATCCTTTTAATTTTTTCAGTAATATATTGGTAAGACAGAGGACAATCCGTGTCAAATTAGAATTAAAGTCATATTCAGATGTCCATGTATATAGCACAGCTACACTGAGGAGAAATGCTATGGGTTGATTATAGAATGAATACAATGTGACATTATTAAATATCTTAATATTTACATTATTAAATATCTATATATTAACATTATGAAATAGCTTTAAATTAAATTAAAACCGCATTTTGAGTCAAATGAAAACAGGTGCCGCATTAATAACAAATGAAATATCGTTAACGTAATAAATTGTGTAATTATTAAAAACATCATAATTTGATATAAAAACTGATTGCAAAGAAAGTTCCAGAAATCGCAATTTCCAAAATAATAATGGAGCATTTTGCAGAATATTGTTTCAAAAGAAATACTTAATTTTAATCGTAACATTAAATTAAAATTCCTAAACAATAAATCGTCTTTTAAGAGGATTAAAATTCACCTTTTTCTAGGAGGGGCACCTTGGCATGGTAACTTCATTAAAATAGCCAAAGTAAACCAGCAAAAAAACATACTTAGAGATAAATGTATATAATAGATATGAAGAAAGCTGAATAAAAACGTCTACAACATCACAAAATTAACTTAGGATATTGCGAGACAAGATTTCTAAGAATTCTTCATGACATCATAGCCTATATATGCCTGCCAACGAAATATTTAATCATTAACGAACATTTATTTTTATTGTATGAAGACACATTTCTATGAGATGTTTACCCATGTTTAGTTGTCGTTACGTAGATACAAGAGGAAATAAATATTCAGTTTGGCTATTTTTTAACAAAAGATTTATGATCATTACTTTCATGTCTCAACCTCACTAAAAAGTATTTTCATAGTCCATCTTGCACGATGTACACCTTTCGTTTTCCTTCGACTGCACGCTGGTCAGTGCCGGCCCATTCATGTGCTCGCTTTCACACAGCCATTTTCTGCGACGTCGAATTTCTTTCTGTTGACCACGTGATGCATTTTCCTCCTTTTTCTCCCCACGCATACTTCCTATTCTGCATATGCGCGTTTTCCGGCTACTGCTGTTGCAGCTGCTAATCTCTTCGCAAGTAAGCTATTCTTCGCCGCTGCTGATATTTTATCACGCGCTCATATTCACTCTGTTACATTAATTCCATAGATTAGTGTTATCGTCTTCAATTACAGGATTTCCATCATTACATAAATATCGTCTGTAGAATAGATATACGTCTTTTTTACGTCTCCTTTATCGCATATATTAAGTGTTTAGATTGGTAATAGCGATAGACGCGCATTGTCATAATGAACATTGATTTGTGGCATTGGACAAGGTATTACCGGAAATTAATGTTTACTTGATTTGATGTGGCTCCTTCCCTGTTTTGCCGATAATAGAATTAATCAGCCAGAAATGGACTTTCGGAATTTGAATATTTTCTCATTAGCTGATTGCCTTCAGAAATGTGAAGAGTAATATCTCATTAGGTGCAGTGCAACAGATGTTTCTGCATAAATCGTGACGCGTCTTTAAATTCAGAAACAGAAAAACTTTTTCTAAACTGTTAATTGAAGTAAAAGTAACTGAAAAGTGACACCAGAATTTTTATGAATCTGATTTTTTTCTTTCTCAGCGAGGGCTAAATGTACATAGATGTATGGAGACTAAAGCCGCTTTCAGGACTGCCAGCAAGAAAGTAATAAAGAACGCAAGAGAAGTGTATGCTCAGTCCGTCAAGTCCAAAGTAGCTAAGCAGCGTCTTGGTTCCCACCAGTTTTGGCAAATAGCAAACAGAATCCTGAACAGAAGCGTGTGCTCTATCCCAAGTATCATCAATGGACCTGAGGTAATCTCGTCTGTATCAGACAAAGACAAACTCTTTCCTAAGAACCTTACAGCTAATTCTAACCTTTGCGACCAAGGCCGCCAACCCCTAATATTTCCTCCTGTATAAAAAAACATGCTATGTGATATACAAATATCTGTACGTGATGTTGTCAAGCTAATCAAAAACTTTGATTCCAGTAAAGCAACCGGCCCTGACGGTATTCCAATTATAGTACTCAAAAAACTTCAACCAGATCTAGCGTCCATATTTACAAAACTGTTTAAACGTTGTCTTAAGATAATTGCTGCCCATCACCCTGGACAATCTCATTAGTATGTCCTGTATTTAAGAATTCAGGTGATCGCTCATCTCCCTCTCAGTACAGGCCAAGAAGTCTCCTGTGCGTCATGAGTAAGTTGCTGGAAGTTAAATAGAGAAGTAATCAATCATATCAGCAAAAATAACCTTAGTGACATGCAATATGGTTTCCGTTCTGCTAGATATACAGCTGATGTGCTTACAGTTATATCTCATAGGATTAGCGAATCTCTTGACGGAGGCAAACTTTCTAGGGTAATTTTCCTAGCATATCAAAGGCCTTTGATTGGGTATGGACTAAAGGTTTACTTCAAGATCTCCATGGTATAACTGGAAATGCCTTCGCAATTATTAAATAATTTCTTTCTAATAGGCTCATAAGAGTAGTAGTTGATGGGCAAAAATCAGAAGCTCACAGTATTAATGCTGGAGTCGCTCAGGGTTCATCCTGGCCCCAACAGTTTTCCTGATCTACATTAATGATCTTCCAAATCACATCCTTACATCATTCGTAGACATTTACGTTGATGACACTACCATCTATGGTAGCACATCTAAGACCGTAAAAAGTGTTTCCGATTCTCTCTCCTCTGATCTTGAGCACGTGGTACAATGGGGAAAGGAGTGGCTGGTTACTTTTAATGCATCTAAAACCAAGCTTCTATCTTTACATCATCAACGCTCTGATACCCATCTGTAATCAATTGAAATGAATGGCTCTCGTCTTTGGGAGGCCTCAAGTTTATACAAGATTCTGGGCTTGACCTTACTCCTGATCTTAAGTGGAACACGTACATCAAATCTGTTGCCAAGGCCGCTAGAAAAATAGTGGGATCCTTCTATCGATCTAGTAGATATCTCACTGTGATGCAATTCTCTTTATATACATGAGCCAGGTACATCAAAGGATGGAGTACTGTGCTACATGTGGCAGGAGATGCTAGAAATGATTTGTCCTGCCTTGATAGAGTTCAAAATAGATTTCGTAGCCTTGTAGGAGATGTCCTTTTCTCTTCCCTGCAACATCTATCTCACACAAGAGAGGTTGCGAGTTTGTCTCTTCTTTATCGTTATTTGCATGACAAGTGCTCGACTGAGCTTCAATCTATTCCTCCTGGCCAAAATTTGCAAGAAACACTCGTCTAGCTGAAAACACTATCAATAATTCCCCCCACTCTTTATCTGTGCCTAAACCTACACGTAGATTTCATGAACAAAGCTTCTTTCTTAGAACTGCACGCCTATGGAATTGTCTTCCATTTTCCTGCTTTCCAGCTGACTACAATTTGGTTGTATTCAAGTCCAAGGTAAATAAGTTCCTGAAGAACCGTTCCACTTAAGTTAAAAACTTACCGAATGTGCATTACTAACACTTACTATATTGTCAAATTGACTACTGTACATTCTTAACACTTATCCTCGAGCGGTCTCTGTGCCTTGATAAGTGGTTATGCCTATGTAAAAAACATAAGAGTTACAACAAAAAAGAACTTACTGAAAAACGCATGTACATATAGTAAAATGCTAAATTGTATATCTGAAAAATGTCTGAAAAGCTTCATTATATATTCATAATATTAATAAGACGAAAAATAATTTATTTTATTTAATTATTTGTTGACTATTATCGTCATATTCTAGTTTATGTTTCACGACGTTTCTGTCAATTATTCGTCTGGCCTTCGTCAGGTGGGGTTAACTGTGACGGGATAGGAATGTCGAATCCTACCCAAAGCATGTCAGAGGATTAGTATGCTGAACCCTGGTGAGATGATGACAACTACGGAAGGCAGTAATTACTGTGGATGCACTTGGAGGATTTCCCATTTCAATCCTGGCGAAGGCCAGAGAAATAATTTACCGAGATGTCGTGAAACATTAACTAGAAGATCGGGACAATAGTCCACAAATAATTAAATAAAATAAATTATACAAATTACGTATCTTAAAAATAAATTCAAATTAATTCAATGCCGAAAACATAAGGACACATTTTTTGTGGACTGAATCAATGGGTGTTTTTCTAGGGGCGATAACTCTTATTTTGTAACTCTCATTAGTCTCTGTCATTTTCCTTTTACCTCAGCGTACTATCGAAATTGGCTTACCTTAATAAACGACCATTTAGCATATTTAGAGTAGTATTAGGTAGTGCAAAAATTCTGTCATTCTTTGACGTTCAACTTCACGTAAAAAAACGAGATCATTTTTGCCACAACCTAATACGTACATGTGCTACCGTTTCAAGATTATGACTTCTTCGATCCGGAGATCCTATTTATAAAAAAAAGGACTGAAATTTATAACATACTACAAACATTAAATTATTATTAGATGTATGCTAATTTAATGTGCGTAATAGGATACCGCTTTCTATCCTCTTTGTTTTTTAATAAATAGGATAACCCGATTACCGAAGACGCAATATGAAAATAAGTAAATAACAAGTGAGGCTTACATGGTTCACAGTGCACTCACGAGGCATAAAAAAATGAAAAAGCTCCCCCCCATTTAACTCGAAAAGTCCCCAGGGGACGTCAAATCCTGGCGAAAATGAACAAACGGTACAGTTTTGGACCTTAACATATGTAAATTTGAATTCTGCAAAAAAAGAAATGACTTAGTCCATCATTCTTCACACCATTTAGCCCTTGAACTAGCCAAGACCTTAACATTTTTAAATTTGAGTTCAACACCATGCCGAACTGCTAAATTGACATACACAAAAACATTTGGACAAATATTCGGAAATTGTTAAAAAATGGAGTGTTTTATTAGCCCTAAAAGAGCCCCAGGGGTACACCCAAGAGTTTTCGCGAAGTATAGACAAACAAAATTATATAGAAATCAGTTAGTTACAACTTTTCTAGAAAGTTTTATAAAAATCCAAGACATCAATTATTTTTAATAAGCACAAAATTGCCAATTTTAGCCATTTGAACCTGGAAGCCATCCGTAGGGGGAGAGCAACCGGAGTTTTCCCGGAAATATATAATTTGTTACTTTTTTACTCATATCATGTTTAATGTTTGAGCAAAATTTAAAAAAAAATCAAGGCGTAGTTATTAAGAAAAATATAGATGGACGAACGGCCGAGGGTGAATTTACAGTGGGGACCAAAAATAAATGATGTCGTTTTGGGGTCGTACGTGAAACTAAAACATATATTCTTGATTTTTTTTTTGCTAGGGTCCAAAGGTAGTAGCTATTCTGATTACAGATAGTATTAAGATATTGGGGTTTTGTTCGTACCGGACGTCCATACAGTGGAAGTATGCCATAGACTTTCATGAGAATATTGGAGATAAACCAAAATAACCAGAAATATTCTGACACTTTATCAACCAGATTACTTAGATATTTACTTTTGCAGCTTTAACAAAAGGGCTACAATAAAATTACAGCGTCTCCATTCACGCTGAACGTCCACATTGCAAGAAGTAATATATTACATATGAAAGATGCCGCTGTAGAATTTCCACAGTTCTCACTAGTTCTATTGATTAAGGATTTAAGGCTGACATTAATCTATTGCTTTGAGCGCATGGTTCAATGGAGTTAATACTGGTAACCTCATTGAAAGACGCGCTTTATTGTAAAGCTCGTTAACATCTGAATGGGTCTCAATTCAGAAAGGAAACTTGGTACAAAATCCCTTTTCCTCGGACAATTCTATTCCCCTTCAAATTCATGAGGAGATTACCCGGAGAACACGTTTAATGACAAAAATATATATATTTTTTATTACCTTTTACCCCAAACAAGGCACATTGCCACTTTGGTGTAGGGAACTACTATCAGGAGCAGCAACTATTGGGGTACTATGTAGGAATTTTGGCAGCAAGATGTCGGTTCACGTTACACTTGAACTTCTGCATGCCAGTACAGTTGGGGAAGCAGGGACCTGGAATGGAATTCCAGAGTCTAGCGGTTCTGGGGAAGAAACTACTGGAGTAAAAGGCTCTCTTGCATCTGGGGATGTCTACTGTGAAGGGGTGGGATTTAGCTGCTTGTCGGGTTTGTCGGGGCTATTTACGTCGTGAGGGCACAAGTGTCTGCAGTTCGTCAGAGCATTCACCATTAAAATACTTGTAGAACAGGCAGAGGGATGCAACATTCAGTCGATGGGACAGAGACTGAAGCTTAGATGCTAGTTCAGAGTCTATCAGATCGGCGGCTCTCTTTTGAACCTTGTCTAGAAGCGAGAGACTAGCAGCAGATGCACCAACCCAACTGTAACAACAATACTCCATACATGGGCGAATGGTTGCCTTATAGAGGTACAGGATACTTTCAGGTGTCAGTAGTTTTCTAGCACGGTAGAGAGAACCTACCTTCTTCGCAGCGGCTCTGACAATGCTTTCAATGTAATTGTTCCAATTCATGTTTCCTGTGAACGTAAGGCCAAGCAGTTTGAAAGATTTACTCTCAAACAGGGAGTCACTGGCCATTGCTATTGGTGGCAGAGAAGGTTTCTTCTAATTATTGAAGGAAACCAGTTTAGTCTTGGCAGCATTGAATGTGACCATCCATTTATGCCCCCATTCCACCACAGATTGGAGGTCATCCTCTAGTGTTTTGCCAGTTTCTTTTAGTTATGTCTTCATTTGTTTTCCTGCCATGCCTGTTATAGAGTGTAGTGTCATCAGCATATATACCCATTTCAGAGGCAGTTTTGTTGGGGAGGTCATTAATAAATATTATGAACAATAGAGGTCCAAGGATAGACCCCTGGGACACTCCCGCATTTATATCATATTGTTTACATGTACGATCGTCGAGGACAACCTGGATTTTTCTCTTATCTAAGAAGGATTTAATTATGTTAAGTATTCTACCAGTGATACCGTATGATTTAATTTTCCTGGGGAGACCCTCATGCCACACCCTGTCAAAAGACTTAGATATATCTAGAGCTACCGCTCTGCCCTCCCCCGCTTTGTCCAGTGAATTGTATATACGTTAGATTACAGTGAGGATGTCTGCGGTGGAACGGGCTTGTCTAAATCCATATTGTTTGTCAGTCAGAAGTTTAGCACCTGTATATTGATGGACTAGAGCATTGTTAATTATGGTCTCAAATATTTTGGCGAGAACTCGAAGGAGGCTAACGGGGCGATAATTTGATAGATCAGTTCTTTCGCCAGAATTCTTGAATACTGGTACCACAGAAGCAGTTTTCCAACAGCCCGGAAAGCATGATTCATTAAGGCATTTGTTGTAGAGTTTGGAGAGAACTGGAGCTACTTTGGCTGAACACTTTTTTAATAGCACAACTGGGATGAGATCTTTTTGAGGTGTCAAGGTTTTTTATGATAGCATGCACCTAGGCAGGGGTGATTTTTAGATCGTCAAGAGTGGCGTCTGTCCGCAAAAGAAAGTCAGACAGGGGATGGTTGGAGGGGTCCAGTGTGGAGTTGGAGGCAAACCGGCTGGCAAGCATATTAGCCTTGTCGGTTGCTGAGCAAACAATGTTGTGATTGTTGGTTAATGGGAGAATCGTTGATTGCCCATTATTTACTACACTGTTGTAGATTTTCCAGAAGTCACGAGTTCCTAATTTTTGTGCTTCGATGCGTTTTTTAGTGGTTTCAGTAAATTCTCTCTTAGCTGTCACTATTTCTTTCTTATCGTTACTTCTAGTATATGAAGATTAAAAATGTATATCTAATCATTCATACAATATTTAATCTTTTGAAAGCATAGCATTTATAGTTTTGTTTTATAAACCCAAACGAAAGAAATAAAAAAGTCTATAAAAGTAAATATGATTTCATTAGAATTTGAAGTATTTCTTTGTGTTACATTTTTTTAAGGAATGCATGAATGAATGATATATGTATATAGTTTAGGCAAACGTGATAAAATAAACTAACGAATATTATTATTTTAAACGAATTGCATTAATATATATATAGTAAGTTTTAACAAGATATGTGGTAATTAAGCTATCTAGATTTTTTATTTTTTCATTTTCGAGTCCTCACAAATATAGAACGCGGAAGATGTCTCAGTCTTTGCTATGACTCGAACGAAAGTATAATCCCCGTCATCTCGTTCGTTATAACCATTTTACCAAGTGGTTTTACTTTAGTAATCGCTTGCTTTATTCATGTTATATTGATTCTAGCATAAAGATCTAACGGGAAAAAGTATAACGCCACGATTAAAGTAATTTAGTCTTCATCTTTATGAAGCGTTTAATAGCTCATTAATCACACGTAGAAACTCTGTAGCAATTATAGCATGTTATTTATGCTTACATATGGGCGTATGTTATTTATGGTACTAGGTGGGCGCCACGCAAGAAGAACTTTTTATCAGTTTGCATTCGTATAAATCATATGTTTGATTATAACGACAATAATACGTACATGGTTTCTTACAACAATGCACATAATGAACGTTGTACTTCCGCCAGTTTAATCAATTGAGCGCAAAATATAACAATAGATTCGCTTCGACTTCGGTATTAATTAGCATCCACTGACACACACACAGGTTTCGAATATGAAGCCTATGTGATCGTTGCGTCTAGTAGCACTGATGCACATTGAATCAAAGATGAAATTTTTAAACGTAGAATTTTTACTGTCTTGATTTACTTTCGTAGAAATTGAGAAAATGCAACATGTATTCAATCAGTTCATTCACAATTAATAAATACCGAGTGGAACGATAAAGTTATCGCCCTAAATAAAACAACACTACCGCTTTATTTTAAAATGCAAAATGTCAATTCAGGTAACTTGATTTTGTAGTAGAACTGGTATTTATTCAATGTAGCCGCTTTCAACCTCAATTAACGAGTTTGGAACTGAGAGCATGACTTTTCCACACAAACGCTGGGAGCAAGACATAATATTTATTTTTATTTTTTTACATGGAGTTCACTACTTATCAAGGCCCAATGGCCACTCGGGGATAAGGGTTATTGTGTGTACAGTAACCAATGGGATAGTGTAGCAATAGTATTGCAGAATTGGTAAGGTGTCATTACTTAGGGGGGGCGGTTCATGAGGAATTTGTTTGTGTTGGACTTGAAGACATCAAGGTTGAGTCGGGAGGGAAACATGCAAGCGGAACAGCGTTCCACAGGCGTGCAGTTCTAAGAAAGAAGCATTGTTCATGGAATCTACGTTTTGCTTTAGGCACAGATAAGGAGTGGGGAAAATTATTGACGGTGGTTTCAGCAAGTCGGGTGTTTTTTGAAAAAGATTGGCGATGGGAGGACCAGAGAATGGAGCTCAGACGAGCATTTGCCATGGAAATAACGATAGAACGACGACAGGCTCGCTACGTCTCTTCTGTGGGAAAGAGGTTGCAGGGTAGAGAAAAGGGCATCCCCCACCAAGCCACGAAGTTTATTTTGTACAATGTCAAGGCAGGATAGGCTGTTTTAGCAGCTCCCGCCCAGATGTGGCAGCAGTACTCCATCTTTGGACGTACTTGGCTCTTATATAGATAGAGAATTGCATCATTAGTGAGATATCTTCTGGAGCGGTAGAAGGATCCCACCATTTTCCCAGCGACCTTGGCCACAGACTTGATGTACGTGTTCCATTTATATATTACTGTTTACAACAACGGCGATTGTGATGAAAATTCTTTTGACACATAGGAGATGAGCATTCATTCTTAAGGAAGGGATTCAGTTATGGACACGGGGTGTTTCATATTAGGTTCGATTAGAAAGATGATCACAAAAACATGATACCTCTTTAAGTTGATTTTGGTTGTTTTACAGCATATCAACCCTTTTTGTGTTATTTGGTGCCGAATCCATTTATTTTGAAGAAAAAACTTTTTCATAGAATATATATTTTTTTTCAATCGGTTTCTATTTAACCCATAGTTGGGCCCCTTTCAGGTACTACCATTTCAAGTCAGAGTGGCCTGTGAGCAATGACAATTAAAGGGTGGCTCCACACTCCCCAAAGCCTGCAAGCTGGGGCCTCACCGTCGGATATAGTTTAAGGTCATATGCAGGACCTCTTCAGGTTGAAAGATGACAACGAACACAAAGGTTTACAAATGACATGACATTTGTTGTTCCAATTGGATGAGATGATGATCAGGAATTCAATTTCAGGGTTACATTTTTCTGGTCTCCTTTCTGGTCCCTTCCAAAAGGGTTACAGCAAACTCACCTGCTGTGAGTGTTATTTTCAAACGTATTTACGTTTTTCTTTAATTACTGAGATCTGTTCCCTTCCATACATAACATTTATAGGACGACACTTTTATCATTCCACCGTGTAGAAGCAGGCTAAAATTTATAGATACTTTTCATTTAATAATGAAATACATACAAGGTTTTAAAATTATCATGTTTCGACAAATAGGGATTCGCTGCTAATTCACGCGTGAGCAAAAGTGTCAAAACTTCGTAAAATTCATCAAAATATCATACATCACGCAATAATCCCCTTATTATTGCCAAACCAATGCTGCATCTTCTTCGCCGGTCAACAGAGAACGACTCAAACAAATGAGCATCGCTGAAATTATGGAAAATTCGTGAAGAAATATTTGGAATTTTTCACTAATCTGCCTTCGAGATTTACATTCTCATAAAGTGATGAAATGGCGCACCGCTTCGCATATCAAGCTCATTACAAGTGCACATGGGTAACGCCCTAGTAAGTTTCTGTGCACTAATCCGTCCACCCATATCCATATTCCCCACTTATGTCGAAAACTTTACACAAAAGTATATATAAGTCAGTCTAATTGGAAGAATATCAGTAGAAAATGTATTATAAAAAATCATACAACTTCTTTCTTATTCAATATATTTTCCTGTTCAACAGAATAAAATTAAAACAAATGAGGTTGTTTTCATTTCGTCTGCCCTTTGTTTTCTATTCAAATATTATTATCAATTAAATACATTCAAGAGAAATTGTTATAAAGTTTGAATTCAAACATCATATTCTCGGCTGTCTCTTTCTACATTTATTGTCTCACGTAATTTGTTCTTTTATTTATTTGCACAATTTGTTGAATATTCTTCCATCTCCGATAACTAATTGTGTTTTTATATGATTTGCGATTCTTTGATAGAAAAGTGATGGTTTCCGCCGTCTTTAGGGCTGCATTTTTTTTTATTAGGGTGACTTCGTTTTAAGTTATGTAAATTCCCAGTGAGAGAACATCGCACAAGAAGATGCTAATTTCAATTAAAGCCCCAGGATCATAATTTTAGGCGGTTCAAATCCGTCTAGTAAAAGGAAAAATTCTCTTCGCCGAAATATATCGAATAACATTAATTTTAAATTGTTTATTCATTTTTTTGCGACGACTCCAAAACGTATTTTTATATACGTATAATAATTGACTTCATATTTAACAATGCTTTCAAACAAGAAACATCCCTTTTTAATAATCACGCGAGTTTCATTAGATTAACATTTAGGAAACCAATCGATATAACAGTTATATATATATATATATATATATATATATATATATATATATATATATATGAATGAAAATAATATATTTTTCCTGTCGTCATAGAAGAGCTGATTGGTAACGTTTATAGTCAATGTAACTGGCACGTGGTTTTAATTATGTAGCTTCATTAAAACAACGTTTATTTTAATATAAATAATGGCACATCTTGGTTTCTCTCATTAGAAAAATATATAAAACCTAGTTAAGTTCATAGGAAATTATCATGTTATATTCTTATCCTAGTATTATATATATATATATATATACATACATATATATATATATATATATTTAATAATCGTAGAGAGACAAAGAAGTGGTACATAGCTGTTTGCTTCTATGAATTTATTTAATCTTCTCTAGAAAAGGTATTGCACTGAAGGAGGTTAAAAAATAAATTTTGCCAAAAATCGTGATCGAGAGTCTTCGTGTGATAAAGTCACAAGTCTAAGAGAGCCCGGGAGATGACAACTGTTATTTTAAAATTAAATAAGGTTAAACGAAATTACAACTCGGCTAGTCTCCTCATCAACACCATCGTCATCGGAGCGACATGTAACACTAGTATATATATATATATATATATATATATATATATATATATATATATATGTGTGTGTGTGTGTGTGTGTGTGTGTGGTTGGAGATTGCACACCACCTACCAAAAAAATTTCACGCGCAAGCAAGCCTTCATGGGTATCTATAGTCTGTCCAAGACTGACAGAGCCTGTTTGCTTTGATATATATATATATATATATATATATATATATAGATATATATATAGATAGATAGATAGATAGATAGATAGATAAGCAAACAGTTAATAAAATATGTTAAAAACACTTTGAAATGAGTTAAAAACATATTTAATCTGAGAAGGAAACATTAGATAAATGGATAGTCCTTAATCCGCGGAGTTTCGAAGAAATACTTTCCTTCTCATCAGAGGGTAGGAATTAGCAAAATGCGGAATTGGATTTTGCATGCAGACGTATTTGATATGGAATTTATTTGTACAAATATACATATATACATATATATACATATATATATACATGCGTATATAAATATATACATATCTGTATATATATATACATATATATATATACGTATATACATATATATACATATATATATATACATATATGCATATATATATATACACACACACACATACATATATATATATATATATATATATATATATATATATATATATATATAAAATGAAAATTACAATTGAATTTACCAAAATGATCCAAGATCGTAAAATTAAAGTAAATTATGAATATTATCTCAGCCAGATAAAAAGCTCGATAAAACCAAATAGGAAATAGAGCTCATAATATGAGCAAACAGTTAATAAAATATGTTGAAAACACTTTGAAATGAGTTAAAACATATTTAATCTGAAAAGGAAACACTAGATAAATGGATAGTCCTTAATCCGCGGAGTTTCGAAGAAATACTTTCCTTTTCACCAGGGGGTAGGAATTAGCAAAATGTGGGATTGGATTTTGCATGCAGAAGTATTTGATATGGATTTTACTTGTACAAATGGAAACTCTTTTAACTTTTTTGAAGTTTTACATTTGGATTTTACCGTCACTGGATTTTTTATCTTCCATCAGACTATCCATTCTTGTGTAATCATCTTTTTCTTCACCATATTCCGTCTGCTTCACTTTTATTTTGTTTTCAAGTAAGATCTTTGACTTACTTGTTGTTTCATCAAATACTTTTGCATGTAAAATCCAATCCCGCATTTTCCTAATTCCTACCCTCTGATGAGAAGGAAAGTATTTCTTCTGCAGAAATATTTGATTTGGATTTTACTTGTAAAAATGGAAATTCTTTTAACTTTTTTGAAGTTTTACATTTGGATTTTACCGTCACTGGATTTTTTTTTTATCTTCCACCAGACTATCCATTCATGTGTAATCACCTTTTTCTTCACCATATTCCCTCTGCTTCACTTTTTTTGTTTTCAAGTAAGATCTTTGACTTACTCGTTGTTTCATCAAATACTTTTGCATGCAAAATCCGATCCCACATTTTGCTAATTCCTACCCTTTGATGAGAAGGGGAGTATTTCTTCGAAACTCCGCGGATTAAGGACTATCCACTTATCTAGTGTTTTCTTTTCAGATAAAATATGTTTTTAACTCATTTCAAAGTGTTTTTAACACGTTTTATTAACTGTTTGCTCATCTCTCTCTCTCTCTCTCTCTCTCTCTCTCTCTCTCTCTCTCTCTATATATATATATATATATATATATATATATATATATATATATATATATATATATATATATATATATATATATATATATATATATATATATATATATATATATATATCAAAGCAAACACTAAGGATACCCATGAAGGTTTGCTTGCGCGTGAAATTTTTGTGACAGGAGGTGTGCAATCTCCAACCCCACCTCTCCTGAGACGACATTGTTAAATACCAGTGTCAAGTGAAGTATAGAACCACTGGAAACAAAGATAAGCGGATAGCACGTACAGCACCTAGAATTCCTAAATGATCACCCATCTGATACTAACCAGGCTCAACGTTGCTTAACTTCGGTGAGCTGACGAGATTAACTATTTTTTTCATCCTAACCTAATTAAAAAATATATTCTCCGCAGTTTTAATAAGACACTCGTCATCAGTTCAACTTACCAATTAACGGCGTCGTGCTTAACGAATAAATAATTATAGGTCCCAAGTTATCGACGCTGTACGTATGAAACCATTAAGGTACAGAATCATATTTTTTTACCGATGAAGTTGTTACATTTCCCCTTGCTTTCAGTTTCCGTAATCCAGGACAACATATTTTATTGTGAATACATAATGATTAATATGCGACGCATACAATAAAACGATTCAGAAAACGTTAATTTCGCTCTTGTAAAGCAAAATTAACGATTTCTGAATCTTTCATCGTTTTATTTATTTTTTTTCCGATTTAACCAATTTAGACGACGTTTTATTGTATGCGTCGCATATTAACCATTATGTATTCGTTATTAGCGCCAGTGACCCAGATTTTATCGCTTGTGTAGACATTTAGGTTTTAATATTCATAAGTAAGAACAACGCTGTGATAGAAAAAACAACAACAGTGAAACGTGATATTTTTCTACCTCGTCGCATTTTGCGCTCATTATGTGCCTTAAATCTCTGCCCTCGAATCATTTTAATTCCTGGAGACACCACCGACTATCAGCTGGCACTGAAAATATTACCTTTAAATGAAAATTTTCATTACGTAAATTAGACGAACATTGGTTACCAAACGTTTGTTTTTCGCACTAGTTATCGAATTCGAACCAAAATAATTAAAAATATTCAAAGTGAGGCAATATCAACAACGATATATATATATATATATATATATATATATATATATATATATATATATATATATATATATGACACAGAAAATTAAAAAAAAAACAAAGCTAGCATCCATTTAAAATACTAACGAAAAATTGTCACAATATTTAAAAAAAATCAAAATTTCTTTCGATGTTCTTGGGTCCCATTCTTATGACACTATTGACAATATTCTCAGCCACTTTTCTGTTTCTGTTTTATTTTGGACAATCTTATTGATCTCCGATTCTCTTCATATTTTTTATTTTCACTGGCTACTACTTAAAAAACACCCTGAAACTTTTAAACTACTTAATCCAATCACCTTTCAGTGCTGTCTTTTAATTCAATAACTTCCACTACTACTACTACTACTACTACTACTACTACTACTACTACTATAGCGTAGGGTTTTATCGCCCCTATTCTAGTTCGGTGCATGTCTTTTTCTAGAGACTTATTTGCGTGAGTCAAGTTAAAAAATAACACAAGATTCAGTGACATGAATAATTACAATCAACAATTTTTTTTTGTTTTTTTACATAGACATAACCACTGATAAAGAGACCACTCGAAGATAAGGGTTAATAATGTACAGTAGTCAATTGGACAATATAGTAATCGTTAGTAATGAAAATTCGGTAAGTTTGTTAACTTAAGTGGAACTGCTCTTCAAGAACTTGTTTACGTTGGACTTGAAGACAGCTGTAGTCAGCTGGAAAGCAGGAAAACGGAAGACAATTCCACAGGCGTGCCGTTCTAAGAAAGAAGCTTTGTTCATGGAATCTACGTTTAAGTTTAGGCACAGATAAAGAGTGGGCGAAATTGTTAATAGTGTTCTCAGCTAGATGAGTGATCCTTGTGAAGGTTTGGCGAGGATGGACTATAGATTGAAGCTCAGTCAAGCGCTTGCCATGAAAATAACGATAAAGCAGAGACAAACTCGCCATATCTCTATTCTGTGAGATAGAGGTTGCATGGAAAGGAAAAGGGCATCTCTTACGAGGCTACGAAGTCTATTTTGAACTCTATCAAGGCAGGGCAAGTCCTTTCTAACAGCTCCTGCCCAGATGTGGCAACAGTACTCCATCCTTGGACGTACCTGGCTCTTATATAGATAGAGAATTGCACCAGCAGTTAGATATCTACTGGATCGAAATAAGGATCCTACCATTTTTCCAGCGGCCTTGGCAACAGATTTGATGTACGTGTTTCATTTAAGATCAGGAGTAACGGTCAAGCTCAGAACATTGTCAAAACTTGAGGTCTTTCTAAAACGAGGGGTATCCATTTCACTTGATGCCAGGTGGGGATCAGAGCGTTTATGATGTAAAGATAGAAGCTTGGTTTTAGATGCATTAAAAGTAACCAGCCACTACTTTCCCCATTGTATAACATGCTTAAGATCAGAGGAGAGAGAATCGGAAGAACTTGGTGGTTTTCGGTCTTACATGTGCTACCATAGATGGTAGTGTCATCAGCATAAATGTCTACGAATGATTTCAGGATGTGATTTGGAAGATTATTAATGTAGATCAGGAAGAAAGTTGGGCTCAGAATGGACCCCTGAGAGACTCCAGCATTAATACTATGAGCTTATGATTTATGTCCATCAACTACTTCTCTTATGAACCTATCAGAGAGGAATGATTTAATAATTGAGAAGACATTTCCAGTTATACCGTAGATAGAGATCTTGCGAAGTAAACCTTTATGCCATACTCTATCCAGGTCTTTGATATATCAAAAGGAATTCCCCAGAAAAGTTGACTCCGTCGAAAGAATTAATACTTCAGATTTAATAACAATAAAAATGTTTACTAATAGATTTTTTATTTGTAGATTCAAAGCGAAGTGAAAACGAACCCCTTTCTGTTTTTCGTTCTTTGTTTTTTCGTTCTTTTTACTTATTTTATTTTCACTTTTCCCCCGTTTTTGAGCATCTTTTTTCTCTCTCACCGTTTTTTTCAAGATTACTCATTTTCTTCTTGCTTTCTTTTCTTCTTGATTTTCTCCTCGCTCATTTGTACAAATCGTAATATATATTTCGTTCTTTTTTTAAACCCT
This sequence comes from Euprymna scolopes, assembly GCF_053919585.1. Taxonomy (NCBI): domain Eukaryota; kingdom Metazoa; phylum Mollusca; class Cephalopoda; order Sepiida; family Sepiolidae; genus Euprymna; species Euprymna scolopes. The sequence goes on along the minus strand of NC_136488.1, from coordinate 168,917,869 downwards.
TATTTGAGTGATGTTTCTTTCTGTCTTTTTTTGTCTATATAGTTTTCTCAACTTAGTCAAACGTTATTTGTACAACAGTTTCGTGTTTCTGTTTTTCCTGTCCTTTTTTTTTTACTTCTTTGTATTAGTTTTGCCTTCCTGTCTTTTTATTTCATGTCAGTCCTTCAATCATCATTACTAATTGGATTATCATAATCGCCGACCAAGTACTCTTGTGTACATATCACACCAGTATTGAAAAATTCAAATGAAATAACTCAACCGCTCAATTATCGCTTCGTCAGTTCACCCGGTATTTCCTCTAATGTTTAATAGCCTTTAATCAACCAAGCGCTTGACCACAACCTTGTAAAAACTAAATTTCTTTGTCACCGAAAGTATAGATTTAGGCAAGCCCTTACGGCCATCTAGAAAACTGTGAACTATGGACTGATAAACTAGGTGAAAGTATGTGACATTTTGATATATCAAAAGCGGTTGACATTATTACGTAGGTTTCGCGGAGTTGAAGTGTTTATTGTATATGCTGCACGTTTACATACACATTGTACAAACTAGGCATTAACCACACACACAGACGTTTGTATTGATACAAACATATGAGGACGCACTCACACATGTGAGATTATAGAGTATACAGAAATAATATGGACTGCATAAAGTAAGGGAATATACAGTAGATCTACTGAACTAAGGCGACATGAAATCGAAAAATATGAACCTATACTGTGAATAAAATTCTAAATATTTATTTATTTATGCATGAATATATATATATATATATATATATATATATATATATATATATATATACCAATAAAACTTTCGAACAGATGCACTGAATTGAATTTTTTTTTTACATGAAAGGTGTGAGTCTCTAGATTGTCCTTATCTATATATGGTTCGTAACGAACAACACCGAGTCACACAAAAATCCCGAAATAAGAGGATTGGGGCGGTTTCGGGTAATTGTCGAAAACGTTACCTGCCCATGTACCACGGAATTTAGCACTGTCTCTATACAGTCGCGGTAACATTATTCGACATACGGGCAGGACTTGTGGCGCAATGGATGACAGGTCTGACTACGGATCAGACGATTTCAGGTTCGAATCCTGGCAAGTTCGTAATAATTTTGCCCATCATTTTATCCAACGTTTACTCATTATTCTTACTCTTAGTTATGGTATTTTTGTTTTTTAAGTGATTTTTGTGCATATGGGAATTTCCCATACTCCGAGTTCACAGGGTAAGCGTTGATGGTGAGACAATCTTCAGTGTACTTGATATTGACTGTACTCGGCGTTGTGTGTGCCGACACGGCGCAGCCGCTAGTACTTAATATAACCATATCCTTCTTAGATAGGATTAAATAGTTTTATTATATTAAGCGGGTGTGTATGAGGGAGCGACCTTTGATAAAATTGTATCCGCTTGCGTATGAATGAAATGCAACGACGTTGTATAACAAATATCATATATGTAAACATAAATTTGTGTTCTCATAGAAGTAGACAATTTAAACATTTTTATTAAATTGTCACCTCAAACAAGGCAACAAGGCACAGGTTTGCAGTAACATGTCTTTTATCCTTACACGTCAACTTCTGCATGTCAGTACAGTTGGGGAACCAGGAACCCGGAACCCGGAAGGGAATTCCAAAGTCTAGCAGTTCTGAGGAAGAAGCTATTAGAGTAGAAGGTTTTATGACCTTAAGGATCTCTACTGTGTAGGGGTGGGACTTTGCTGCTTGTCGGGTTTGACGGGGGTATTTACATCGAAGGGCTGGTAGTTCGTCGGAGCATCATCCATTAAAATAGTTGTAAAACAGGCAGAGGGATACAGCATTTCGTCGGTGTGACAGAGGTTGAAGAACACGGTTATTAGTTTTGCTTTAAGTCACATAGACGTGTGTATGCTTCACATTGTTTAATGCAGCTCTAGAGGTCGTTTTTGTAGAACACCTCAGGGTAATTTTCGAAGCATGTAACTTCAGATTTCAAGGCTGCATCATGTAAAAGGCTTTCCGTACATAAATAAGAAAAGATTTTATACATGAGCAAAGGAGAAATCAACGGGGACAATATCAAACAGGATGAATTCAAATATACACACCCGGGCTGGTGACATGCGCGATGTAGACTAATACGTTACCTTGTAGGTGAGGGTACTTTACCAACTTTTGGATTTTGATTTGTTTTTTAGTCATGCGTTTACCCATAACAAGGCATATCGTTACTTGGACATAAGGAGGTAATATTTGGAATCATGTCTATGAAAGATTCACAAGATGATTGTTTACGTTACATTTAAACTTCTACACATCAGTACAGCGAGGGAAGCATGTATTAGCTTGGTACAAAAATACTGTCGTTCTTTTATGCATATACATCTGAAAAAAGCGACATTATTTTTGCACCAACTTGATAGAAGGAAGGGAATTCCAAAGTCTTTGAGGGAAGAAACTATTAGAATAGAAAGCTTGTTAGAATTAAGGGACCTCATCAGTGAGAAGGTAAGATTTTGTTGCTAAATGGGTTTCTTAGGGATATTTTATCGAGGGGACACAAGTACAACGAGTTCATCAGATCACATTCTATGCTTTAAAAAGTGAGGACGAAACCTCGTCGGCTAACTTTACCCGCTTATTTTTTAATTCATTTTTCAACCTCCATTAAATTTTTTCCCTCCATCTTTCTTTTTACAATCGATACAAAAACACAGTGTTCCTTTTTTAACAGCTTTAATACATATATATATATATATATATATATATATATATATATATATATATATATATATATATATACTAGCAAAAGTACCCGTCGTTGACTGGGTTCAAAAATATGAAATGGACTCTGACTTATGAAAGTATGATAAGTTATGAAAAGGAAGGGTTGTAAAGAGATAGCTTCGAATTTGGGGGTATCAAAACCAAAGCAAAATATGATGAAAGTAAAAATAAAATAGATAAACCCCATAATTTATTATACCATACCTGGTCACACTGAAACACTTATTACAATATTCTGTGGATCTATATTAAAAAAACCTTGTTAAACTTTGTGACATATTTCCATTCTATGGAGGTCAGGCGCGAACGAACACCCCATAATTTTATTATACCATATTTCTTCAAACTGAAAGGTAATTATCAAAGTATACTTACACATATAGATATGAAAAGTCTTTATTAAAGTGTGTGCCTATTTCCATTCTATGGAGGCCAGGAGCGAACGCAGGCCCCACAATTTTATTATATCATCCCTATTAAAGTTAAAACATACTTATCAAAGTAATATTATGTACATCTATATCAAAAAGACTTGTAAACGTTTTATTTTTAATTTTTAAATTTTTTATTTCCATACTTTGTGGACCAGGCGCGAACGCAGACCCCACAATTTTAATGAACCACCGTTCTGCCAGATCAAACATACCCATTCCTGTGTCTCGATGCATCTATCATTATATATAATCAGTTTTTTAAAATAGTCAACCATATAAGAGTCTACTCGTGACCAGACACACACACATTCAGCTTTATATTATATATATATATATATGTGTGTGTGTGTGTGTGTGTGTTTGTGTGTGTGTATTTGTGTATATGTATATACATATATATATATATATATACATATATATAAGTGAACGTGCCTGTGTGTGTCTGTGTGTGTACATTTTCCTACGCAATAACTCTGTCAATTTTCAGTCTACACACTCGAAATTTGATATAAAAGTACTGATATTTGGGAAAATTTTTGTGATCCGTTTGGATCGGAAATTAGGCTGTTAATGGGTCAAAGTTCAACGATTTGACCTTTGGGAACTCTAGCAAACCCCTCCGCCAATTTTGGGTCTAAAAAATTGAGATTTTAGATTAAAGTTCCTTTGACATTGATCTAACTTAATTACTTGATTTAAGTGCAAAACTATACACTTTAGGGGGTCATAATAGTGATCAAATTTAAAAGATTGACCTTCTTTTTCTTTTTTTTTCTGAACATACACCTCAAAACACCCGGGCAACGCCCGGCTTAAATGCCAGTATATATATATATATATATATATATATATATATATATATATATATATATATATATATATATATATATATATATATATATATATTATGTATGTATGTGCGTGTGTTTGTATGTGTGTGTGTGTGCGTTTAGCGTTTGGGGAGCATACTCTTTGTTCTCATAAGATTACTATTTTCGCATTTGCTGTAAACATGGAATAAAGAAAGATTTACAATATAAAGCAATTCGAAACAAATGCAACGACAATGAAAAATACTACATCAGTAAGGATCCTTTATAAATATATTTTTCTACCTGTTTAGAAGATAAGGGTGTATGCGCATTTAAAATGTACCAGTACAATAATTTCAGCATAGTATAACTTAAGCGGAGGTCTTAATAATAGAGTCACTCCCATACAGTTATAGCGACTTCAATATATGTTATTAGCCTAACAGTTTTTCGTGTCGATATTTGTAGATTATGCTTTTCAAACGTGCTGATGTATTATTATTCATGTGTGGTCCTCGCCAAACGGTTGATGTGTCGTTATTCATTCAACGGGTGGATGTATCGCCCCTCCAAGCGAGAAGTTAAGACAACATAAACCATCGCAATTAAATAAATTGGATGTATATATTGGAATCATATATAGTTTACATATTTCACTTGTCCTTTCGTCATGGATGTACCTGTTTACCGCTAATGAAATATACTTATGATAGTTTTCGGTGTGATGCACGATATACAGAGGCGTTGATTTTTTTATATACCTACAATTAAACGGCCATTATATATCAGTATTTGTCATTTCATTACTCGTTCATATATTTTGGAATTAGCGTTTTACATCATACCACACTGTGCGTGCATTTTTAATACCTACCAGCCAAGAACGCACTAGGATGATATTCTATTATTGTTATTTATTAATATCTTAAATGTACAAGATAAAGTCAGAACAATATACCCTATCAAATTTAAATTTGAGCAAATTACGACAGAAAGAATGTTTCCCTTTCATCTTTGAATATTATAATTGTTGCTCATTTTTTTTTTCATTACACATCAAAGATCGTAGGTGTAGACTCCATCTGTTTATATAATGTACTCATAGAAATACGTAGAACTCATTGCTGAAGAACATGATATTTCTCGAGCATGAAACTGTATGATAAATTCACAAAATAATTAGTTTTGTATTCTGTTGATAATTTTCCCTGCGGATATTATTAAATGTTACGCGTGCAGGAATATTATATGTGTCATAAACGAATGAGTGATCAGTCGAATCTTATAGCGTGGAAGTGGGCTGATGCTTACCGATGCATTAAATATCAAATATTCGTGATTTAATTCCCTGTTGGGATTTCGCATCGATGAATAATTCCGATATGATAGGTTGAAACTGTTTCTTGGTAAACAGTGGTTTTACCTGGCAAACGTTCTGATTAATTTTATGTGCTTTAAATTCTTGTTTACAAACCATTTAAGTCATACCGCATCATTTACTTAGTTTTGTTGAAAACTTGATTACTGATTTAGAGTAAATAGTCGCAAGGTTTGTTATTTATTTTTATTTTTTTTACTAATGTCACTTATAGTATTCCAAACCTTACCTACTTTCTAAATAAGTCTACACAACAATTATGTCTTTGTAGTCTCCGACTTTTCTTCATGTTTTCACGTCGGAATCACCACTCCATAGTCAACCTTATCTCTATCATTTATGCCAGACTTAGGATGGACATCCGACCGATATAAATAAGCACACATTTGGGTTTTCCGTCTCTAATTCTTCACAAAAACAAATTGGATTACAGTAGTATGCTTTATACTTACATAATATTTCTATGTTTCTCTATATATTAATGTATTTGTATATTTTTTTTACATGGAGTTCACCATATATCAAGGCCCAATGGCCACTCGGGGATAAGGGTTATTGTGTGTACAGTAATCAAAGGGATAGTGTAGCAATAGTATTGGAGAATTGGTAAGGTGTCATTACTTAGGGGGGCGGTTCATCAGGAATTTGGTTGTGTTGGACTTGAAGACATCCAGGTTGAAGTCGGGAGGGAAACAGGCAAGCGGAACAGAGTTCTACAGGCGTGCAGTTCTAGGAAAGAAGTTTTGTTCATGGAATCTACGTTTTGATTTGTATACACTTTTGTTTAAAAAAAATTGCATGCCAAACTCCTCATAGAGTTTTTTATCTACAGGCATGACACTTCATACATAAGGTATGTGAACTCATGCAAAACTTTATATTTTGGTTTTAGCTCGGGAAAATCGGGGAAAAAAATGAAATTTGCTAGGTGAAGATCGGATGCTGGCATTAAGAATATGCATGCATAACGTAGTAGCTATTGATTAAGGTTTAATTTTTTGCCTTACAATAAACGTCTTCACATCTCAGTCATTAACGACAGAGGATAAAATGATTCGTAAGCTAAAGGTTTTGGTTTCGATTCTCGGTGGTGGCGTACGAGTCATTTTATAAAAAACTTTTAAAATCATTACTATATTTTGGGCCCAATATAATATAATAATAAATACGGAATCTGCGTTAAATAAAATATATTTAAGCGTATTTTATGACCGAGCAATGTCGAGCGCCCTGCTAATCTAATTATAAAACTCACTATGCCTCTCTGTCTGTCATTCTCCATATTTTCAAACTCTACCGAAACTGAAAGTCGCAGACCGGCGCAAGGGGCCTAAAATAATTAGATTTTTATGGACCGTGATTTTATGGGTCTTTACAGGTTAAAAGAGTTTTAAGGGATTAAAAAGAGGTTAAAATTAAAAAGATCGTTTTAGATTTTGTACATTCATGTTATTTTATTTTCAATCAGTTTGTATGCATATCCCGTTGATACGTTGGTAACGTCACCAGGTTTAAATGCTACAGTTTAACCTTCTGTCTGATTCCCCTGCCTCGTCTAGTAATTCAAATTTCTTTTCAATGTTTATGCAGTATATATTTTTATAGTAATAGGTAATTTTAGATGAGCGAAAACCAATCACCTGTATATTTCCTTAAAATATAGTATTTTAATAAATCGATTTCAATAAAGTATTTTTATTCATGGTATTTCATTTGTTTTTGCTTAACTAACATTTTGAAAATGTTATAATTAAAATGCTTTCGCTTATTCGGCTATTCATTTTTTTAGAAAGCTCTTAAGATGTCATTTTTATGTAATTCCTGTAGAATATTTATTAATGAGAGGCGTGTATTTTTATCTGCTTAACTCGGAATATTTGCACCTACACTTTATTCCTGAGTGATAGTCTACTCCCGTTTGACCATGTATATATGGCCGTATCAAATAAAAGGTCTTATCAACCTTTAATTTGATATCATAGTTTCAGTATATTACTCCATAACCCCATGGAAGATAACATTCCTTATATTTGCGTCTTTCAAATCATAAATTTCGTCGTAAAAAATAATACGTCAGATACGATTTTTCATGCTCCTGCTAAATACAGGGTAACCATAAAGTAACTATATATGTTGTGTTGGAATTACCGTCCTAATAGACTGTTCTAGTCATTATATAAACCATAGACCTTTTGATTCGAGGTGTGGTCTAAACACTAGAGCGACTATCGCCTGCTCGGTGACGTTTACTACTCTTTTCAGTTGTAACCTTTTTACGTTGTTGTTCCAGTAATACATTGTCTAAACTCTATTCCGTTGTTATGTTTTCTTTGTGGCTTATTACAAGCCATAACACTATATAAATTTATTTTAACAAAGAAGGTGACATTAAAGAAGTATACAACGATGATACAGAAAATACAATAAAAATGACCGCGCTTTTTGTTTTGTTTTGTTTTGTTTTAAAAAGCTATGTCTTCCATCTACGGTGTTAAATGTTTAAAATCTACAAGGATTATAAAGCATAATAAGCGTACATCTCCAACAGATATTGATCAGAAGCAGATGAGATTTTGACTGCAGTAATATATGGGGACCCTACGCCAGTACGTAGCGATGAGGTTAAAAAGTGTAAAATTGGGCAAAGATCACATTAGTACATGTCATGATAAACTTGTCAAACGAAAATATATACATTGACGGGTAACAAGTTAATGAGGATCAGCGAGTCAAACTCCCTAGATAAAATATTGTAGAGTCATACGATTATATGATCAGGTTTTCGAGCAAGGGTATAGAAAATTTTGTCAATCAGTCGTTTTCGGGAAAGGGGTTATTATGATTATGTAATTATCTAAGCTTAGTGTAATCGATGACTTTGTCTGTCTGCGCCTCTCAGTTTTCAAGTGAGGAAAATATGTTTAGAAGGAATAATTGTAGCTATGTAGTTTCTTTTTTGCATTCGTAAATTCTCTCTATAATAAAAACTTGAACGCTAAGCAACTGATACTCCTGTAGTATAACAGGCACACACGAAAAGCGATGATGGCGCCGATAATGCATATGTATACAAAGCCATTTATCGATTTAAGTCTTCATCGCTGAAGAGTGAGAACGAACGTGTGGAATCTAAGCGTCTTTAGAACAAGTCCAATCGTCTGTTTAACGTAAATGTAAAACTACCACCGTGTAGATTTTAACTGCGTACAATTCATGGTTGTTCGTGTACCATAACAAAAGTTCAGGTCGATTAAACTCTACAGAACGATAATTCAGTTCTATTCGACAAGGCAATTTTTAATCTGACCAGTTACAAACGTAATCACATTTCGTATTAATACACACTTCACATAAAAACGTGGATAGTACATTGTTTAGGATAATATAATTTTCTATCCATTGGAATACTATCTTGAATTTGTAAAAAAGCACATCTATCGTTTTAGCATAGCTTTACATATGTGTGTGTAGTCAAATATCTTCATTTATAGCGGACGCATGAATTCGATGAATGAAATAAATATAAAAATAATAGAAAAAAATTACGTAAACAATAACATTAAAGAAAACATAACTAGCTAAAACAACACAAATGCTATGACAATCGAGGCACAGGTATGAGATAATGACAGTAATAAATATAGATAGCTTCCTTCAGTCTTGACAGACTATGAATACCCACTGTAAGGGTGCCTCCGCATGGAATTTTTTTGGCAAATGTTTCGCAATTACCAACCGCACCTCTCCTGAGTCGGCGTTGTAAAATACCAGTGGCAAGTGGAGATTAAGGACCTCTGAAAACAATGACGAGGTAAGTGGAAAGCACATACAGCGCCTAGAATTCTTAAATGGTCACCCGTCTTGTATTAGCCAGGCTCAACGTTGCTTAACTTGATTTGATGAGAACAGTTGTTTCAACGAGATTCTGCCGTATACACGTATATACGCATTTTATAAACATTATAACATAAGCCTACGTGAATAACTCGGTGTATCTGCCGCTTATGCAGTGCGTGTAATAGTAAGACATTAATTTTAATTGCCATTCGTTTCTAGTTTGAAACGTATGTGAAAATTCCCAGGCAGAAAGATATTTTTCATCATCTTCTGCATGACAGTAACTTTATTATAGTTAACAGTTCTTACTCGAAGGATAGTCTAATACTCAAATTTGACCCTGAAGACTGATATGGGCATGGAAAATGTGTCTACATTAGAGATGGCTTTCAATGTGGTATATAGACATATCAAATGCCTTCGATAGGGTATGGCATAAAGGTCTATTTCACAAAACTCCAGCTACGATATAATTGGAAATGTATTTTCAATTATTAAATCATTTTTCTCTGAGCCGTTCATGAGAGTAGTAGTTGGTGGACAGAAATCAGAAGCTCACGGTATTAATGCTGGAGTCCCTCAGGGGACAATCCTGGGTACAACTCTTTTCCTGATCTACATCAATGATCTTTCAAATCACATCCTAACATCAATTGTAGACTTTATAATGACAACACATGAAAGGCCGTAAACGAGCAAGTTCTCTCTGATTCTCTCTCCTCTGATCTTGACCACGTTGTGCAATGGGGAAAGAGGTGGCTGGCTAATTTTAATGCATACTGAATTTCTAAGACTCTGCGACAATTTTAAAAGAGCATCTGAAACTTATTGATCGTTCTTCGTAAGCTCTTCACGGTTACAGTTTTCGATGATAATTAATTTTTAATTGCGACCTCGTTATCATGTAAACACTAAAAGAGATCAGGTCTTCCTCCCGTTAGACTTCACACTCACAAGATTTTATCTTTCTATCATCAACGCTCTGATCCCCGTCTGGCATCAATAGAAATGAATGGTTCTCGTCTTGGGGAGTCCCTATGTTTTGATAAGCTCCTAGGTCTTCCTTTGCTTCTGATCTGAGATTGAATACGTACAGCAAATCCGTTTTCAAAGCTGCTGGAAAAATGGTTGGATCGTTCTATCGCTCCAATAGATATCTCACTGCTGCTGCAATGATCTTCCTGTGTGAGAGGAAAATACGTATAAATATGGAGTACTGTTGCCACATCCGGACAAGAGCTGCAAGAAGCAGCTTATTCGGCTTTGACAGACTTTAAAATAGATTCATAGCTTAGTGGGAGATACCCGTTACTCTTCGCTGGAACTTCTTTCTCTCAGAAGAGACGTTGCGATCTTGTCTCTGTTTTATCTTTATTTTCATGGCAAGTGCTCGCTTGAGCTTAAATCTTTTGTCTCCTCTGTTGTGACTTTCACAAGAAATATTTGTCCAGCTGAAACCACTATCAATAATTTCCCTCAGTCTTTATCTATGCCTAAACCTAAATGTATATTCCATAAAAATAGCTTCTTTCTTAGAACTGCACTCCTGGGAAAGGCTGCCCCGTTTTCTTGCTTTCAAAATGACTACAATGTTGTTTTCAAGTCCAATGCGAACAAATTCGAATAAACCTAGAACCCCATCTTCCAACGTAGACCCCTACTACCAGGTCTCCTCCAACATCAGGGGTCTACGTTCCAACCTTCCAGAGGTTGAAACCCAATTACAGGAGATGAAACCGAACATAGCATTTCTAAGCGAAACTGGTATAGGGCCGACCACTTCCCTCGATGAGTTCATAATTAACGGATACTCTAATTTAACAGCTAAATCTGACCCCCAAGATCGCCATGGGCATGGAATATGTGCCTACATTAAAGATGGCTTCCCGTGTGGCAGGGATATCTCTAGAGAAGATCCTAACTTACCCTATATGTGCTTCCGGGTTGCACTTGCTAACACCACTGCATTTATATTTGCCCTCTATCGACCCCACAACAGCGGAGTTAATATCTTTAAGAGCATATCTGATAAAATAGACCACATCTTGTCTGCACACCCCTCGGCTAACATCCACAGCTGTGGTGACTTCAACGCCCATAACGTTAAATGGCTGACCCATTCAAATAAGACAGACGATGAGAGGAGGTTTTGTCATGATTTTGCCATTGCTTATGACCTAACTCAGATTGCTCGCGAACCCACCCGTGTGCCCGATACACCCGGTCAATATGTAAGCCTCCTAGACCTTTTTCTCTCAACTTCCCCTGAGCTATGTTCATGTTCCGTTCATTCTCCTCTAGGATCCTCCGACCACTCCGTTGTATCAATTAAGATAAAAAACTAAATGTAATAAGTCCCAAGACGTACCCCTCCACCGTACTGTATACCGATACACTAAGGCTGACTGGGATAGCTTCCGTACATTTATATCTGATTTACCTCTGCACTCCATGTTTAAAAAGGAAGTGTCCTCTATAGTATCAGATCTGACCGAATGGTTAATTGTAGGCATAGACCAATTCATACCATCTAAAAAATTCCAACAAAAACCTAACAACCAGCCCCGGTTCTCCCCAGAATGTGCTGCTGCTATCGCGCACAGAAATCACTTTTTCCATAGCTACCAACGTAATAGATGCACTGAGACTAAAGCTGCTTTCAGGACTGCCAGCAACCACTGTAAAGGAGTAATAAAAAATCCAAGAGATCTATATGCTCAGTCTGTTAAATCCAAGGTAGCTGATCAGCGGCTTGGTTCCCACCAGCTTTGGCAAATAACAAATAGGATCCTGAACAGAAGTGTGCGTTCTATCCCAACCATTATCAATGGACCAGAGGTTATCTCGTCAGCGTCAGACAAGGCCAAACTATTTGCAAAGAACTTTGCAGCTAATTCTACCCTATGCGACGAAGGCCATCAACTCCCCATATTTCCTCCTATAACACAGAACAAGCTAGCTAACATACCAATATCCGTGCATGAGGTCGCCAAGCTAATCAAGAACCTAGATTCCAGTAAAGCAACTGGCCCTGACGACATCCCAATTATAGTGTAAAAAAAGCTTCAACCAGAACTTGTTCCCATACTTACGAAACTATTTAAGCGCTGCCTTAAGGAGAAGTGCTTTCCGACTCCCTGGAAGAACTCATCAGTTTGCCCTGTATTTAAGAATTCAGGTGATAAGTCATCTCCCTCTCAGTACAGACCAATAAGTCTCCTGTGTTTTATGAGTAAGTTGCTGGAATCCATATTAAATAGAGAAATAGTCAACCATCTCAGCAGAAACAACCTTCTTAATGACACACAATATGGTTTCCGCTCTGCAAGATCTAACGCAGATGTGCTGACGGTTATATCTCACAGGATTAGTGAATCTCTTGACAAAGGCTTCCTTTGTTTTTACAAGCTTCTGGGGTTGACCTTTACTCCTGATCTGAAATGGAACACGTACTCACGTCTGTTGCCAAGGTAGCTGGAAAGATGGTGGGATCCTTCTACCGCTCCAGAAGATATCTCACTACTGATGCAATTCGCTACCTATATAAAAGCCAAGTACGTCCAAGGATGGAATACCGCTGCCATATCTGGGCAGGAGCTGCTAAAAACAGCCTATCCTGTCTTGACAGAGTACAAAATAGACTTAGTGGCTTAGTAGGAGATGCCCTTTTCTCTATCCTGCAACCTCTCTCCCACAGAAGAGACGTTGCGAGCCTATCCTTGTTTTATCGTTATTTCCATGGCAGGTGCTCGTCTAAACTCCAATCTCTGGTCCCCTCTCCCCAATCCGTCTGGCCGAATCAACTGTGAAAAATTTCCCCCACTCTATATATGTGCCTAAATCAAAACGCGGATTCAATGAAGAAAACTTCTTTCTTAGAACTGCACGCCTGTGGAACTCTGTTCCGTCTGCCTGCTTCTCACCTGACTACAACTTGGATGTGTTCAAGTCCAACGTTAACAAATTCCTAATGAACCGCTCCCTTAAGTAAACACTTCATCAAATCTCGACACTAACGTAATGTACTTGCAATAACCCCTATCCCTGAGTGGCTTCCGGGCCTTGATAGGTGGTGACCACTGTGTAAAAAAAAAATTCTTAATGAGTCATCCCCTTAAATAGTCCAATTTACCAAATTTCCACTACTAACGATGAATACGACATCTCCCATTTAATCACTGTACACTTATTTACCTTTATGTTCGAGTGGCTTCGGCCCTTAATAAGTGGTGACTCATTCGAAAAACAATTGGGTGTTGTTAAAGATGATCGGTTAGATAGATCTTAACGCCACACTAGAACTCAAAGAACAGACATCCTAACTGTAGTTTCTGAACGTATATACCATTCACTGGACAACGCGGGGGAGGGCACAGATGTAACTCTAGATATATCTAAGGCTTTTGACAGGGTATGTCATGAGGGTCTCCTCAGGCAGATTAGATCATACGGTATCACTGGTAGAATACTTAACATAATTAAATCCTTCTTAGATACGAGAAAAATCCAGGTTTTCCTCGACGGGCGTACATCTAAACAATATGATATAAATGCGGGAGTGCCTCAAGGGTGTATCCTTGTGTCTCTACTGTTCCTGATATTCATAAATGACCTCCCCGACTAAATTTCCTCCTCTGAGATGGGTATATATGCTGATGACACCACACTCTATAACAGACAGGACAGGAAAACAAGTGAACACACATCTAAAGAAATGGCAGAAACACTAGAGGATGACCTCCAATCTGTAGGGGAATGGAGACAAAAATGGATGGTCACGTTCAATGCCGCCAAGACTAAACTAGTTTCATTCAATAACTACAAGAAACCTTCTCTACCACCTATAGCAATGGCCAACGACTCTTTATCTGAGAGTACGTCTTTCAAATTCCTTGGCCTAACGTTCAAAGGAAGCATGAGCTGGAACAATTACATTGAGGGCATTGCCAGGGCCGCTGCAAGGAAGGTGGTCTCTCTCTACCGTGCTAGAAAACTATTAACACCCGAAAGTATACTGTACCTTTATAAGGAAACCATTTGCCCATGTATGGAGTATTGCTGTCATATTTGGGCTGGTGCCTCGACTACTAGTCTCTCGCTCCTTGACAAAGTGCAAAAGAGAGTCGCTAATCTGATAGGCCCTGAACTGGCATCTAAGCTTCAGCCTCTGCCCCATCGACGAAACCTTGCATCCCTCTGCCTGTTCTACAAGTATTTTAATGGTGAATGCTCTGACAAACTGAAGCCACTTGTGCCCCCACGACGTGAACACCCTCGACAGACCCGACAGGCTGCAAAATCCCACCCCCACACTGTAGAAATCCCTAGATGTAAAAGGTCTTTCTACTCCAGTAGTTTCTTCCCCAGATCAGCTAGACTTTGGAATTCCATTCCAGGTCCCTGCTTCCCCAACTGTACTGACGTGCAGAAGTCCAAGTGCAACGTGAACCAACATCTTGCTGCCCAAATCCCTACATGGTACCCCAGTAGTTGTTGCCCCTGATAGTAGCCCCCTACACCAAAGTTGCAATGTGCCTTGTTTGGGGTGAAAAGGTAATAAAAAATACATATATATGTAATACGTATGTATATGTATATATATATATATATATATATATATATATATATATATACATATGTAATATATATATATATATGTATATATATATATATATATTACATACAAAAGGATGGAAAGCGAAACTCTGGCCTGTGTGGTTCGGTTCTACACACGTCAGCGTCCCCCCCTAGTGAAGGGGAGGAGACAACTGTGAAGCCGTCCGTCCTCGTCTAAGTCTAAACCAAATCTCCACAATTCAGCTAACCTGATCACGTGACTCACACGCAATCCGCTTAGCTGACCCTGAAATCCTGTCAACGTCTCTCAAAATAATTAATACATCTCCCTCCCTCTCTCTCTCTCTCTCTCTCTCTCTCTCTCTCTCTCGTCATTCTGTAACACTTAAGTGGTTTCTCAATTAAATTAAATTAAATTAAAGGGGCCCACCTCATTAAACAGACAAAACTGACCAACACTTTATTGCATATAAAAATATATCTTGGTGTGACTTTAAGCCTAGAAAAGTGGGGTAGTTCGAAAAGATGGGTTGTTGGGTATAGGGGGTAAAGATATGGGAAATAGAGGAATAAGCTTTTAAATAGCGGCGGGAGAACATATATTCCGAACTGGCCAAAGTATCTCAGCATGGGAGGACGGTTATGCACATACTCTTGTTTAAGGACATAAGTGTTTATACTTTGATCGGGTGTCTTTTTTATTCTTATCGGGGTCGTTTCTTTATTATAGACGTTATGTCTATTTTATGTGCAAATACATTTACTTACTATGCTCATCAGATGAAATAGCAACAATCAATCAACCAAAAGGAAATAAAGTGCGTTTCGACATGATTCAAAATTCCGAAAATTGGAAGAGACGCTGCAAATATTTTACAGTTGTATTTCATTCCGCCATTTTGATTTTAGAAAACATTCAAAATGGCGTCATGAAAAAAAATAATTTATTTGCAGCTTCTCTTTTCATTTTAAGATTCTTTTAATCATGTGGAAAC
The DNA here is from genome assembly GCF_053919585.1 of Euprymna scolopes. Lineage (NCBI taxonomy): Eukaryota > Metazoa > Mollusca > Cephalopoda > Sepiida > Sepiolidae > Euprymna > Euprymna scolopes. Next base: position 168,902,041 of record NC_136488.1, on the reverse strand, counting down.
GCATTTGATTTCCATTTGGTGTTGCTATTTCTCACGATGATTTAACGAAAAAAATAGATTCACTGATTGATATAATAATTAAGTGACCGATTTTGTGCCACGAAACAAATACTATTAAGAATTGTAAATGCCAACTGAATTAATGGAATAAATTGTAAGATGCTCAATATCATGAAATTCGGAATATACGTTTTCGACAGTCATTATATATATATTTGCATACTTCCAGCAGGAGACAGGAAAATGTTGTCATCATCTTAAATAAAATATTTCTAGGAATGAATTAGATTCGAACGTGATACACTTAGATCTTTACTCAGTGTCGTTAACAACACATCCACCTTCGGCCCCATAACACTGTGTGCTTATATAGCTTCAAATATACCACAGTAATATAGCATAGTTACGGCTTCAGAAAGGCATACTTTGTCTTGTATTACAACCATCCATATCGTCAAATATAATTATTTATATTCCTGGAATACATTGCTCCTCTAAAACAATTCTTAAAGAGCATTACTTTTAAACGCGTTACTCTTTTGGGAAACGACTTCGACAATCCTTCAATAGCTCCATCTTGATAAAGTTTTGTCTGTTTAGCAGTATATCATGGGTTATTTAATTTTCTATATATCTGTAATGTTGAGAGTTTTTCTCGTTCTGACTTGAAATTAAAAGTCTACTTTTTTCTGTTTAAAATTAGTAAAATAAACTTCTTCATATACTTTGCCATGTATGTGTGAGCAACTACATGAAAGGTAAATAATTTGCATAGTCCTTTGAAAAACGAGCCTTAATTAATTATTTAGTCATTCAGTAGGATTGGTTTCATTTTATTATTACGTTGAATTCTATTTTTGTATAGTTTCGTCACTTTGCATGGTTGCGTAGAATTTAAGATGAAAACGTTCTTGCAACGGACAATAATTATATATATATTTATATTTCTATATCGAAAAGTGACTTTATCTGTGTGTGTCAAAAAATATCTCCAAAACTCCCCTCTGAATATTTTGTTTACGGAGTTGAAATTATATATACGGAAGATTTGGACCTGCAGAATACTTTCGATTTATTTTTTAATCGATGAAATTGAGGCTATAAAATATAATTGGAAACAAACATTGATCTTAGTTTGACGTTATTCTACCGTTTTTTTTATTTTATGAGCGCTAATTAAAAGTTATATTTTGCAGTTTTTTTATATGTATTTAGTTAGGTCATACGCTAAAGGATGAGGCTGGAGAGCTATATATTTCGGTTTAGTTTATAGATGATGGCACACCAGCCATTTTTTTTACTTTTGAAATATCTCACACACACACACACACACACACACACACACACACACACACACACATATATATATATATATATATATATATATATATATATATATATATAACTACTTAATTTACTCACATAAACTTAATATACGAAAGTATAGATTTATGCGTAAACTTTACTATTTCCTTCAAAAGTGCTCAATACGTAGGTAGAGTTAGTTAGTAAGTTATAAAATGTATATGGCGATTAAGCTACACTGAATATTCCGCGTTTCATCCACTCTAGGACTCTTCAGTCTGAAGAATCCTAGAGTGGATGAAACGCGGAATATTCAGTGTAGCTTAATCGCCATATATATATATATATATATATATATATATATATATATATAATACTGTGTACAATTTAATAAATGATAGCGAACTGGTTATACATTATTAAATACGAAACCTCTATGAATTAAAATAGAATATTTAAGCAGACAACACCAGACGGCTTGATAGTATTTTATAAATAAGTCAAATCCAATCATATTTCGTTCTTACATAACAAATAATTAATTATTCTTCGCTACAGAATTACATTGCTCTATGATAGATAGAATTTTAGTAAACATGGTTACACATCTTTTCATTGCTTTTAGATAGGAACGTGTTTTATAGATAACAAACATAAGTAAATTTTTCAGAAAGAATGTAGCAATGAAAGTGCGAACCCTTAAAAAGCATCACTACCAAAAAAATGTTACGTTTTGTAATCGTCACACATTGTTTTTTCTTCTCCACGTGAATTATCCTAAGACGAGGGAATAACAATAAAAATGAAAAGATGCGGTTAAATCTATAAAAACGATTGGACATGAACTTATTCGGATTTGAAGTGACTACCCGATTTATCGAACCGGGTCTCTTTCTGAGGGCGCAAGTGGACGAGGTCTCAAACTTTGGCATTACGAATCACCCACCCAACACGGTCAATTGATGTGCCAGTTTTCGATGTGGAACCTTACACTTCTTCGTAGGAGAGTAGTCACCAAATCTGCCGCTGGCCCCGATTTATTATAAGAAAAAATGCAACATAACCATTATTAATTGCCGTATAAAAATATAATAATTTTTAAAATAAAATATCAGCCATTATAAATTGCAGTAATTCTATAGAATGAACCACATAAAATGCATTTTAAATAAAATTAAAATGCATGTACTCTAACCAAATGTAATTATATAAATATATAATAATTTTTAAAATAAAGTATCAACCATTATAAATTGCAGTAATAATACACAGTAAGATTTTATATACTCATCTGTTTTTACATACCCGAAAGGGTGTTTTATGGTAAACAACTGATAATCCCATTTAAGAACATTCGTACTATTTTTTGTTCATGTACGTAAAGCTATTCAGTGACACGGGGATCAATAAACTTTTTTAAAATGTCCCAATGAGAGATAGGTTTTATATTATTTAAAATATTTTTAAAGAAACTTCCATGGTTATATATATATATATATATATATATATATATATATATATATATATATATATAATGGCTAATTAAGCGTAGCGAAACATAAACTGTTACATGGCTATTTTGGCCCAAGTAATGAATTCTATCAGTCCTCAATCGGGTATTGCGCTAGTATATATATATATATATATATATATATATATATATATATATATATATATATGCATATATATATATATTTCAAAAATACATCATGTAGAAAGAAAAATTTCTTAAACTTTGGCCAACACGAAAACATATTAAGATTGGAAAAATCCTTCTCATCTTTACTGATTAACTGTTAACAAGAAGTCATACTCACCTCATTAAAGATCGCATACTCCGCAATTTTGAGGAGACACAAGGTTTCAGTTTAAATTGCCCAATTAACGATGCTGTACTCTCCAAATACAATATTATGCATTCCAAATTTTCGACGTTTTACCCATTAGATTTCCTAGGTTCCGAGACTTTTGGAACGTTTTACTTTCTTCTGTTTCATTTTCTATAATCCAAGACAGGATATTTAATTGTCCTTCCGTAGAGCAGAATAAACGATGTCTGAACCTTTCATCGTTTTGATCCGTTTGAAGCAATGTACAAATTGAACCACGTTTGACTTTCCACGGCGTGTGCTGACCATTATAACATTTGTTGTTTACGGCTTGTAGTCATTTAGAAGTTGATCTTTAGGTTTTAAGCTTTATTAATCAGAACAGACAGTAACCGAAAAAAGGAAGACAGTTTACTTGCATGTGCGTAATGAGAGTTGCAAGAGACAGCTTGATAGACAGGTAAATATTTTTTCTCTCTACGCCAGGCTATATTAGATGTTTTCTCCTCGAAGACAGCACCATAAACATACCCGATGTGCTTGTAATATCAAAGTAATAAAGGTAACTGCCCCCTTTTCCTGTCTATGTTTTTCTCGTCAATTTCTATTTCTGAGAAACATTCTGACTCTTATGTGTCACTCGAACAATTCCTTGAAAATAATTGCTTAGCCTTACGTAAATAAGATGCATATATGTTAAACTTTTGTTTGTCGCACTTATAATCGGATTCCAAACTATATATTAAATGTCATGCTGTGCAATTTTATTGATAGCACAAATACGTATATAATTATGAACTTGTTCTATATAATCAAAGAACCACGCACAAAAAGAAAATGAATATTTTTATAAATCCGCGTAATAGGAATTCGATCAATTTGATTCCCTTGTTGGCACTGGTTTTACCAGACCATTTGCCAGCATTTATATCAATTCTATTGAATTAGGATAACATGAACTTGGCACACTTAGGTCGTCAGTTGTTCATTGGTAGTAAGTCAACTCTGCTTATTTCACTCACCTCCGTTAAAGGAAGAAAGATAACTTTGTCCCTTATATCTTAGCTATTTACAACGCATAAAACTTCTGTTTTATTTTGTTTTTTACTCGTTCTATTATTTTCCATCATTTTTATGGTGAATTATAGTGATAATCTTAGATCAATATGTATCAAATGATGTTTACAACTCCAAGTCCAAAATAACAATGCGTAAACATGTGTGTAAGCACATCGTCTGCGCATACACTCTCTTGAATAAAAAAAAATATATCTTCAACCAACGCGAAAACATTCTGCATTTATTCGAAATTATCTTTCTGGGATAACTTTCAACTATTTAAAATGCCAGAGTTTTCATTAATAATCCAGTTGAGCCGAAATCCACAGACTGGCATCTTTGGATACACTGTTGGGCCTAGAACCTGCTGTCATGTAAATCCACGCATGCTCACACGTAAAAAACCTTACATACACAAACTACCTGAATTTCAGAGATCAGAAAACCATAATCAAAATTTCTCAGCTCAATTTAAGAAATTATTTTTCATTAAACGTTGATACTAACAGTTAACGTTCTTTGTTTTATTATTATTAGAAAAAATATACAATGATTGGAAATATTTTAATTGATGAATTTTTTCATAGTAAGCAGATGATAAGAAGGGATTCAAGCAGTCTGTGTGTATCGCGTCATTATCTATGTATTCGATAAAGTGTAGACATTATGATAGCAATCCATTCATTCATTTTATATCAAATATAACAACAGGCTTTGAAATATTTCTCAACAATCAAATAATATCAAGAAAATGTAAAAGAAAATACCGATAGAATATAAACGTATAAATGATATTACCAGTAAAATTTTAGGTAATAGGTAACCGTCTGGAAAACGTTGGTTATTAACCTTTTTTGTACCAATGTTCCTTAAATGGGACATAGTTTTCAACATACTATAGAAATTGTAATTTTGCTTTAAATATAACTATAAGAATAATTTATAAAAGTTTTCATACATGTGGAGTAAAATGAAGCTACTTTAATAGAAATAACTTATAAAAATTGAATTTAAAGCAAAATTACAATTTCTATAGTATGTTGAAAACTATGTTCCATTTAAGGAACATTGGTACAAAAAAGGTTAATATCTGTTCAGAAAGGAACTAATATTTTATTATTTTAAATGTCTTCCTTTTTATTACGGTATTTTAACATTGGTTTTAATTTTGCGCTTTGCTTCTAATGAAATACTTCTCGTTACTTTCTCTTAATTTGGTAAACTCTATGAATATTTCAAACAACTAGATATTGCTACATGCGTATGTTTACAAACTTTTATTCGTAAAATGAACAAAAGAAATCCTATTCAAGGTCAATAATTAGACAATTTAGATTCCCTTTTCTGTAAATAAAAGTGTATTTTGCTGATTGTCATCATTTATTTACCTCATCAACAAGGGAGTTAAATACAGGGATTAATATATATATATATATATATATATATATATATATATATATATATATATATATATATATATATAAAATATACGGCGATGAATATATATATATATATATATATATAATACTTGTTTATTGTTATATAAACATGCTCACATCCCGCTGCTACAAATAGCCACTTGTTTCAATCAAACAACAGATATCATCAGGCAGCGACTTGACTATTCAAAAGTTCAATGAATTTTGTAGCAGCGGGATGTGAGCATGTTTATATAACAATAAACAAGTATTATCAGCTCTTTTTATTGAGCACTATCTAACAACCTCGTTGAATTCATTAGTCCATTACTTTTGAATATAAAAAACCCCGAGTATATATATATATATATATATATATATAAAACTACTTAATTTACTCACATAAAATTAATATACGAAAGTATAAATTTATGCGTAAACATTAAGTATTTACTTCAAAAGTGCTCAATACGTAGATAGAGCTAGTTAGTAAGTTATAATTTATATATATATATATATATATATATATATATATATATATATATATATATATATGGCGATTAAGCTACACAGAATATTCCGCGTTTCGTCCACTCTAGGACTCTTCAGCCTGAAGATTCCTAGAGATGATGAAACGCGGAATATTCTGTGTAGCTTAATCGCCATATATATTTTATAACTTACTGCATATATATATATATATATATATATATATATATATATATATATATATATATATATATATATATATATTCGTAGTCGGGCGATTCCAATAATTTCTCCGGTTCCAGACAATTACCGATTCTGTGCTAATTTCCGGATTCCGATACTATTACCGATTTCGATTCTTAACAAATCTCTAATTATTTAACTATAAAATAGTTGTTTTATTAACAGGAGTGTATTTTTCCATTTTCTTCAGAGCCATCATCATCATCATCATAAATACAAAATATCTATTAAATTTCATATGACAGGAAAAAAACAAAAAAAAAAAACAAGAAATGATTTTTCTCTCACTCACCCCCTGTCTCTCCCTATTTCTCTCTCTTTCTCAACGGATGTGTTGACGTGATTACGTCGTATTGACATATTCTCGATTACAAGTGAAACTTTAAACTAGTTTTCATGATTGTTATTCTGGCTTGTAAGTGTCAAAATCCAAAATTAAAATTTACACGAGAAAAATAAGAAAAGAACACAAAACGAATTAAACAATAAAAGAATATAGATTATAAATATCTTAGATTAGGAATGAAATCAGATAAGAAGAATTCCTAATATTTTTCTCAATTCTTTTCAATCCCTGCAACTTATATATATGACGTCAATAGAAAAAATAAAGGAGCTGTTGTTTTTATTTTACCGAGCAGTTATGAACAAAACTAAAACAAAAATAAGAATATAAACTAAAACAAAAAACGAACACAGTTCTATAATGACATTAACACGTAGAAAATATTTTCTTTCTTGTTTATTTGGAAAACAAAAACAAATTGTACGAAATGCAATTATTTGTCATGCGTTTAAAAATATGTGTTTTTCATTCTTAATTCATTCTTTAAACTTATGGAGGAAGCTTAAAATAGACTCGATTTACAAGGTTCAACTTATGTAAAAGATTTTTTTTAAATTATAAATATAATTACTTTATTGGAGTCGCTTTTCTGATGAACTTATAAAAATTGTACATCCTCAGCTTAAATACTTTCGCCTTATTCAACAAGTAACAGACTCACATCCATTTATTGTTGATGCTGGAAAGCACTTCTACTTTAATATTTTCATCCCTTGGACTGTTAGAATTCGGAATTACCCCGTTTCTTCTTTCCTTGACGCATGAAACTGCAGAGATTCAAGTGTAATGAAGAGAAAAACCTACCTGTTATATTCCCCACAGTCCTCTCCTAAACAAGACGACAAATTCTTTTACGTTTCAAGTAGCAATATGCCATGTTAAAAATGGAAAAAATAATATCTGACTGATTTGTTTATTTTTCACTATAAAATATTGGGTGGCATATCCGTAGATAATGTTGTACTCACATTCGTTTTCATAAGGCAGCATCACATTAATAAAGTTAAAACGTCAGCCTTACTATTTAGATAACATATATTTAAATAGTTAAATTTTCAATATTGTAAACGCAAAATCATTTTACTAAATGTATGTTTTATTGCTGAAGATATAAATGCAAGGAAATTGGGGATCAATTGCAAACTTTATGTGTAAACAATGATCATTTGACTTCAACTCCTACACAAACTGAATTTTACTAAGCAAGATGCAGACGCAAAATTTAGCATACATCTAAGAGAACAAGTTTACTTGACGAATATACACATTAGAAGCATCATTGACACAACATATCGTTTAGAGTAGACATAATAGAAAAAATATTCAAAGTTTCTCTAATCCGTCGATTTCATGGTCGATAATAAACACCATAAAACGTACATAATACACAATATGTTGCTCGGGGTAAATTGTGATCTGCAAAATTTGCAAATTTTATTCGAGTGTATGTCCATTGATAATGAATAGTCAAAACCAAGCTAGACTAAATATAACCGATAGTTGAGAAATCTGTATTCAATTAAAATAATTGTCAATTAAAATTATTATTAAACTAAAGTGATAATATCATATATATATATATATATATATATTTATATGTATACAGATTTTTATAGGTACATATAATTTTATAATACTTTTGAAGAACACCGAACGTAGTGTCATAATTAATTGCTGAGTGTTTTTTTATCGTTTAAACATAAACCATTAAAAAGCAACTTAAGGAAAGACCAAAATGCACGTCTAAAGTATATTTCTCCTAAACATAAAGTAGACAAAGAGGATAAATAAGGCGTGTGGCAGAAAAAAAACCTATGAAGACGTCTTTTTTTTACAAGTATTGTAGTAATCATTAATATTAGGGGTTTTGACAAAGTGTCTTACTTAAGGGGGCGGTTTGTCAGGAGTTTGTTTATGTTGGACTTGAAGACGTCCAAGTTGTAGTCAGGTGCGAAACAGACAATCGGCAGAGAGTTCCACTGGCGTGCAGTTCTAAGAAAGAAGCTTTGATCATGAAATCTACGTTTGGATTTAGACACAGATAAAGAGTGGGGGAAATTTTTGACAGTAGTTTCAGCCAGACGGGTGTTTCTCGTGAAAGATTGGTGAGGTGGGACGAGGGATCGGAGCTCAGACGAGCACCTGCCATGGAAATAACGATAAAACAAAGACAGGCTCGCAACGTCTCTCGTGTGGGAGAGAGGTTGTAGGGAAGAGAAAAGGGCATCCCCTACTAAACCACGAAACCTATTTTGTACTCTGTCAAGGCAGGATATGCTGTTTTTAGCAGCTCCTGCCCAGATGTGGCGGCAGTACTCCATCCTTGGACGTACTTGGCTTTTATACAGATAGAAAATTGCATCAATAGTGAGATATCTTCTGGAGTGGTAGAAGGATCCCACCATTTTCCCAGCGTCCCTGGCAACAGACTTGATGTACGTGTTCCATTTCAGATCAGGAGTAAAGGTATAACCCAAAAGCTTGTCTTTCAGCCGACCCTTTTCTAAGATATATGTTGGCAGCGGGGGAGAACACATCGTTTAAAAACGTGGTCAAAAGACCATAAATTAATAGCGAGGGTGGAAAAAATGTATGAGGAATGGGAGAAAAAAAAGAGAAAACAATCTCAACAAATACCCATAAGTTCTAAATTATGGGTATACTCTTTTTGCTTACATAGAGATGGTTTGCGCAAATTAATGTATGCAGCCTCAAGAATTTTTAAAGTAAATTTTCGAGCGCACTCTGTGTAAAACCGAGAAAATTTCATCCGTGTATCCGTCAGTGCAAATTTGGCACTGTAATAAATGTTCACCAAGGGCCGGCCTATTAGTTGGTAAACGCTCGGATGTTGGCCTTTTTTCTGCTTACGTATCAAAGGGGGGTATATCGTGAAATTCCAACCTCTAAACGTTTAATGGTATTGCCACCGTACTCAGCTTCACACTGATCGTTAAATTGATGAACAACCAAATGGCAATACAACAGCCCCAGTACTTTGCACCTGCTGATAGGATAGCCTCCTTAGTGGTTAATCCAAGGTTATTGTCCCTGACTATCAGTCAGATAACCTCCAGCACCTTTACTAGTTACATGGCCACAAGGATGGACGTAGAAACAGAAAATTTCCGAAATCTAAGGCTACTGTTCACAAAATACTACCGACCTGGAAAGCAGCTTTTTCTTCACCCTTTATCAGAAAAATCACTCATTGGAAATGAGGACTGAAGGACAAAGAAGGAGAAGCAAGAGTTACTGAAACTTCCGATAACACATCCACTGTGCATTATCTACTCTCCATTAAAAAAGGAAACGTTAAAAAAATAAAAAGTTAAGAGATAAAGAGGTTCGAGATAAAGCAGTCAGAGATAAAGAGGTTAGAAAAAATATTAGGTACGAGGGACTTGTTATATGTACTTAATATAAGTCCGTTGCTCCATTTCAGGTTTAGGAAGTTAATCAGTATGTTCTAGTTGCAGTTCTCGCTGTCCTTTTTTCCTGTCCTCGTTTCGCATAACTGAGACGAACAGCACGAAATCCCTTATCACTGCGAGGGCGCCAACTCATGCAAATCAGTACCAACCGGATTTCCCGTCCCATCACGCAGGCGCAATGTAATTTGTGAATTGGACAGGAGAGCGATCGGCTCGTCATACATTTTCTACATGAAGATATTTCAAAATAATCTCCCCTTCCATATTAATGCATAGATTTTAGATGTTATACACAGAAATTATTTATCAAGTATGATTAATAGTAATAAAAACAATTTAACCTTTCTATAAGTAGACATTTCCTCCTTGTAAGGTTGCTGGCACTGAAAGAACTAACCATGAAATGGCTTCGTTCACATTAAAACTCGTAAGTCGTACAATATCCACTAGTTCTAAGAACTATATAATAAGAAAAGCAGGATAAGAACCTAGCTAATTCCAAAATGTATTTTTGTTTCCGTTTTTACGTTTTTCCAGATTTCTGAATGATGTTTAAACTTAAGGCATTACGTACAGATAGAATGATGCTGAAATAAATACATTAAATAATAATAATAATAATAATAATAATAATAATTAAATAGAATGTGTAGAAGGCGGTACAAAGCAGAGGTAACGGAAAGACACAAGCTGAAGCAGGTGAGAAAGATTTATTACTACAACTTACAATACATGGGTACATATTCATATATTTCTTATACACATTATATTTATATTTGCACAGTGGTCACCTGGGAAAGTCTTACTGGTGGCAAATCCATGTTATATAATATTCGTCATATTTTTATTTGATTTTGGTTAAAATGTGCTGTTGTAAACAGTAACAGTATCGCGGCAAACAATTGCCCGGAACTTGTAGATAGCATTTTAATTTAATATGGTAAAGTTTTTTTAAAATAATTTCTTTATTTTTATTTCTAATTTATTTTTTTTAATTTTTTATTATTATTATGATTTTATTAATTTTTTATTATTATTATGATTTTATTAATTTTTTATTATTATTATGATATTATTAATTTTTTATTATTATTATGATTTTTAATAATAGTTTTATTTGGTTCAAATGTGCTGTTGTAAACAGTAACAGTCTCGTGATAAACAACTGCCCGTGACATGTTCATTTAATTTAATATGATTAAGTTTTTTTTTATTTTTATTTCTAATTTACTTATTTATTTTATTTGTAATAATTTATATTTTATATTGAGGAATTTAATTAATTTATTTATTTATTGTTTGTGTTTCTGCGTTCTGGTTGAGAGGCTTTCTATGAGGATACATTTACTCCTTGTGTTATATTAAGGAGTCTTATAAAAAGTGAGTCTTAGAGAGAGACAGAGAGAGAGTTATTAAGAGTTTATGATGTTGTTGCGTTCGGTGTTCGTGTTATGAAGAGATTCATATATATAAAATGATCATACTTAGAAGTGTAGAAGCTATTTGAGGGAGGAGATAGTGTTGAGGCAGTCTTAGTGTTCATATTGTATATGTAAAGACATTTTAAAACACATGATATACAAGACATATTATGCCAATTTTCACTTTACCTTTTAGTAGAATTACAACACAAAGGCGACGTTTATAAAAAACACACGATGGGTTTATTTCTTCTACGACCGGTCGTGGTTTTTTGAGTTAAGAATTCAAAGCTTGACATTCTAATTTTCAAAGGTGACCGTCTCGCTTCTAGACGTTCGAATCCCATGTCTGGACTGTCGTCTGTCGTCCTCAGACTCTCTCTCTATCTCTATCTCTCTCTCTCTGACTCTCCCCAGTTTCTCTCCGCTTAACTCTAAAGTTTCTAACTATATCGAGAACTTCTCATTTTCCATGACGTCATACACATGTTAAAACATGTGTCTTCTTTCACGTGTTCTGGAAATGCGTGTCCAAACCTTTTGACTGTGTTTCCAAAAGGAATTTTAACCTATATTCCCAGTAACCTATATTTCCAATATGTTAAAAACATGTTTATTAAATTATCTTATAGTTGCATACTTCAATTGAATTTTTATAACAGAATTGACAATGCACATTCTTTACTTAAAACTATTTTATCTCTAAGCTAAAAAATGGTTTGTTTTCACATTCCATTTGCTAATTCTCTCTCGTAATCTATTTCTAAACCTAATTTACGAGGTTCGAATTTTGTCTATTCTATTTCATTTTCATTTTAACTAAATCTCTCTATTTTTATACGTACATGAAAAGGAGACAGCCATTATCATGTAACATCCCTCCCTTCCATATTTCACAAAAAAATGTATGCATTTTTAAATTTAGTACATTTTTTCTACATTTACATAACCACACGGCTAGGAAAGATCAGGCTAAAAAAATCTCTTTCAGTCAGCCCTCCTCGGCCGACTTCACAATTATTATATTTTTATAAGATCAGAACCTTTCTGATCTTCTTGGGATTTACTTTTTGGGTGTAGGGTCTTTTCCTATGATTCACATCAGCTACTTTCCAGCAACCCATATGCCGCAGACTAGAGGTTTCCACCTTCCTCGAAATGGACGACTCCCTTCGTCCCAAAAGTGTCCTGATCGTCTCTTACTGCATGGTTAGTCTTATCAAATATGGCTTTGTTGTTTTTTTCTATAACTATCTTATACGGGACATACCAAAGCTCATAACCTATCTTCTTGGTTGGCTTTAACTATCAAGATATAGTTTTTTTTCTATCATACGGATTCACTCGGATTTCCCTGCTTGGATTCTTGAAACTTCAACAAGGATTTAGAAATGTAACCCTAACTAACTAACACCTTTTGCGCCACAACACCTTAATTGCGCACTAAATTCTATCTAATTTCCCGATTTTTTGTGATTTTTCTTTTCTCTCACCAGAGCTTCCAAGATCCAGCAGATATATCCCACATTCATGCGTCTCAAAAAAATACAAGGTTATATCTTTCTTACGTAATCTACGGTATATTTTTACCTGACTCTCACTTCATTAAGCTATATGTGATTGCCTCGGGACAACTATCATCGGTTTACTGGTCCCCTTAAGAATTTTCGTATTCTTTCTAACGCATGTTTATTTATTAAGCCAAGTCTTACCACTTGCTTGGAGTCGTTACGTGCAACCTGCTTATTTTAAGCACTTAATTAACCAGGTTCCCAAATTTTTCGTGTAGGGGCTCATCTTGTGCTTTTCAATCTCTACCAAGTCACATTACTTGGAAAAAAATTATAGGATCTCTAAAAAGAACAAACAAAATCAAATGCTAAAAAACATCTTTCTTACGGCTTATCACATCTAAAATCTCTCTAAATACACGTTTACGTAATTTTAATTCTTGTCCCCCTACTAAAATTCTAACTGAATCTGTAAGCCAACCATTCGTCTTAACTAGTTTTATTTTCTCCTAGACTGTTTAAATCTAATGTATATTTACTGATGACTTTGAATTCCTGCTGTGAAAATTAATAACATTTAGATTACGTATAAATTTAAAATATTGTTTAAAACACATTTGCAAAAGAAAATACCTTAATACATTTAAACATTTTTCAACAAAACAAAAAAAAAATAAAATAAAAATTCGTTACATTATACATTTCAAAAGTCCGTTAACACAAA
>NC_136488.1:168773262-168883262 GCF_053919585.1 Euprymna scolopes | reverse complement strand
TATATATATATATATATATATATATATATATATATATATTGTAAACGATTTCTTTTAGCGCGGCTTTATTCATGATTTCATGAAGTGTATACTAAATTCGCGACGTGCGAGTTTATTCTCGAGAGATTTATTAGCACGAATGGTGCACAAAAGTTGTACACGCTTTCGGCAACGATGTTGCTTAAAATTACCTTGGGATTCCAAGTCTGTCAAAATTTTACTGAAGCAACTATAATATGTAATATTCTCAAAAATTACACCTTCGATTCCCCTAAAGTATTGATCAGATTAGCACAGAATTTTATCATTATCGTCTCTTGTGATAACATAGGTGCAATTATTTCCTAATTAATAAAATGATCGCAAAATTCCCCTTCTGGACCAGAGTATCATGGGTTTGCAACAGCAGATGCCACATATAAATTCAATACATCTAGTCAAGTAGCTACTATCTTATGTAGCTTTTAACACTATTATGGATACATGTAGTTGTGATAATATAATGTTACATTGCATCTTACGAGTAACACCATCACAATCGGAATATCTTCAGATGAAGAAGTTCTTGTTCTTCTCATTGAAAATTTAGTCTAACACGGCTACTAGTTTTTACCGGTACCAACTTTACATTTTCCACAGACAGTGTGATTACACCGATCGTAACTGGACCGTAGATGCATAGATATGACATAATATGTACGATATCGCCAAATGTCAGCAATTCTGATTGGCTGAGCTATAAATATTCTCATATTCTAGAAATCATTTTTTCCCTTTTTAAACTAACGATGTAAAAATTAAAAAAATATGGCGTCACTAAAACACATATTATTTGTCCCGGCGCTGTCGCTAATACAGAAAACACAACTTTACTTATAAACACAATTGCAAAAAACAAAACAAAAAACAATAAATGTAAATACTTTGAAGAAGATTATTATGAATACGGTGCTGGCAAAAAGAAAGTCAGCTCTTGTAATTTTTACACAAACTGCAAATTTAAGCTAAATTTAATGTAACGGTTTAAACAACCTATACCTCATTTAAGTTGACTTTTATTCCTCTATAATTTACCTGTTTATATTTGTCTTTTAATTGAAATATTCTAGACTCTACGTCAATTTTAAAAAATAACTCAGTAGAAAGAGAGCACTTTTTAACAAGATTGCACTGTTGATTGATTTGGGGAGCATTTAAAATCTGTTTCTTAGGCTGCGGATCTTGGTAGCATTGTCTTCCCTGTTAGAAGTAATTACGTATAATTTAAAAATAGACTAACCGCTAAGGTTCACAGAAACGTAACTTACAAAAAATTACGAGGTATTTAAAAAAAAAGTAACCTCACGCAATATTAGTGTGTCAGAAAAAGAAAAAAACAAAACAGAAATGAATCGATAAAAAAAATAAAAGGTGAAGTTAAAAAGGAGAAGAAGAAGAAGAAAAATGAGAAGAAGAAGAGGGACGGTACTGTGTAAGAGGCGGATAAACCCCAGCGAGATAACTCCTATTGACTAAACACAAAATGCATACCCTATTTTGCAACAAATAACTTGTAACGCTAAACCGTTAGTACGGGAAATTGTTGAAGCACTTTATGAAAATGAAGCGCATTAATAAACAAACTTTAACAAAAACGAATATACAATTTTTTTAATAATAAAAACAGAAATGAATAAAAATTAAAATCTTAATACACGATAATTACCTTGTTGATTGACGTACAAAAAAACTGATAGTCAAAAAAATGGTTCGGCAATTCCAACGATTAATTTCATTCGGAACTTTTTAAAAATTTTAATTATATATATTTCCATATAATTTTTTTATACAATATTAAGCAACTAATTTTATGGTAGAAAACAGTTGCCGTCAAGATTGTGAACGTCATCCTAATTAGAAGGAATACATTTTAATGGTGTCAACATCATGAAATTTTGATTATAGACTTTTGCCATTTGTTTTTTTATATACATATATATATATATATATATATATATATATATATATATATATATATATATATATATATATATTGTTTTTAAATCCCCGAAACAGTGTTTCATGGTAAACAACTGATGATCCCTTAAAAAATATATAAAAAATTGGTATTATAGTAAATTCGAGAGAGTTGATGCAGTGATTGCAGGTGATTAAATGACTTACTGACTAGATGTTTTTTTAACGAATGATAAAAAGTAATTTTTTATAGTTTTAAAGGTTAAAAACTTCAAAGACTATATATATATATATTTATATATATATATATATATATATATATATATATATATATAATCTATAAGATATAAGTTATTTTGTGAGTGTGAATCAGTCCCTTCCTAATAAGTTTCCAAAAGTATTTATTTCACACAAGCGTAATTTATATGTCTGGCAGTGTCTTAAATATGTTGTGCACAGACATCTATCCGATAAGTGTCGAGAATAGAAAATATTAGATCTAAACAATAGTTTGCCTCTTATAAATAAAAAATAATTTTTACAGTGGAATGTTTTACATTATATTAGCAAAGGGAAATAATAATATCTCAGCAAACTATTTCTTAAAAAAAACAAAACAAAAAACAAACAGATCACAATGAGAGAGCGTTCGACTACTGATCGAATGGCCCCTCCGTGCAAACTCGGGTGTACTTCATAAGTTTATTTTAATTTTTCTTATTAATGAATTTAATTTACGATAAAAGAAGAAGTATCATTTAAAATCTCCGCAAATTAATTTTTCGTTTCCATATTTACAAACTAAACATTAATCGGATATGCGTTTTCAAGGGTATTCATCGTCAACCCCTAAATATCAGCTGACGTGATATTGCAAACAAACACAGACGGAATTTTATGAGTAACATAATCATTATTATTTTTTCTTTTTTTTTTACGAATTACTCCACCGGGCATCTTATTCCTCGTAATATAAAATAATAATAGAGGATTTATACATACGCAATCTGCTTGAGTAAAATATATTAGGCGGACAGACAATATATATATATATATATATATATATATATATATATATATATATATGATGAGAATAATTTAATAGTATACTGACAAAGTAAAGAAATAAAAATAAACAAATTGATTTATGTGTTAATAAACATTTCGTCTTTATCTCCAGAGGAAGTCTCCAAATAAAGAAGAAACGTTCATGTACACATAATTCGGTTTGTTACTTTATATTTCTCTCTCTCTCTCTCTCTCTCTCTCTCTCGCTCTCTCTCTCTCTCATATATATATATATATATATATATATATATATATATATATATATATATATATATATATATATATATATACCGATTCTCGCCAGATAGCAGATGTTAAGCAACTTGAGCCTGGCCAGTAACAGATTGATGACCATTTGGGAAAGTTAGGCGCACTATGTTCCGCGCCGAGTCGTAGAAATTTCCAGGTTGGTATCTGGAGGCGCATTAATTCACTGGGAGTCATGCACCCCCAGTCTTCGTTAAGGTATGCGTCTAGGAGAAGGAAACTGATGTAAAAACATACGGTCTATTGTATACTATTTTCGCTTGCAGTAATCTGCACCAGCGTAGTTTAGCAGTAATATGAAAATGTGTGGAAATTCGGAACAATATACAAAGGTGAAATATGTCGTCCACAAAAAGTACGGATATGAAAGAACATCAAAAAGCCGAGTATGTGGAGAGATTGAAAAATCGGGTACAGCTGACCATATCTGGAATGAAAAGGGAAACTATCTTCCATTATATGACGAAGTAAAATTACAGACAGAGAAGAACGGTGGAGAGTAAGACGATTCAAAGAAGGAACACATATGCTGGGAGATAACCAAGTACTATTAGACTTAGATATAAGTTAATACGATATGGGAACCAGTAATTATGAATAATAAATAATATATAAGTAATAAGTAAATGCAATCTATGAACGTGTCTGTCTGTCTGTGTCTGTGTGTCTGTATACATTTTCCTACGCAATAACTATGTCAATTTTAAGTCTACAGACTCGAAATTTGATATACAGGATACCGAGATTTGGAAAAATCTTTGTAACCCGTTTTCGGCGAGAAATTTGGCTGTTAAGGGGTCAAAGTTCAACGATTTGGCCTTTGAATACTCTACCAAATCCTCTGTCAATGTTGGGTCTAAACACTCGACATTTTAGATATAGGTTCCTTGCACATGGATCTAACATAATAACTTGATTTGAGCCCAAAACAATAAATGTTAAGGGGGAATAATAGGGGTCAAAGTTTAAAAACAATGACCTCTGCGGTCTCTACCATATTACTCAGACAATTTCTGGTTTAAACCTTTGAAATTTTACATAAAGGGTATTCAGACATAAGGCAAGTTTTTTTTATCGGTTTGGCCCAAATTTGGCTGTCAAGGGATCGAAGTTTAAAAGATTTGACTTTTGCGGTCTCTAGCAAACTATTCAGCCAATTTTGTGTCTAAACATTTGAAATTTTACATAAAGGGTATTTATATATGCAGCAAGCTTTTTAATCAGTTTTGGGGCGAAAAATTGGCTTGCAAGAGATCAAAGTTTACAGAGTTGACCTTTGCAGACTCTACCAAACTCTACCGCCAATTTTGGGTGTAAACACTTGAAATTTTCGATGCATATTACTTGGACATGGGTCAAATAATTTGAGCCCAAGACAATAAATATTAAGGGGTAAAAATTGGGGTCAAAATTAAAAAAAAATGATGTCTCTCTGAACGTTTCCCTATGGTAGTTAAGGAAAACTATTATATAGAAAGGCATTACGATACATGTTCACACTTTTTAATATATACATATGCTCATAAAGTTATTAGCAGTACCTAGTGCCCGAGTGAAGCCGTGCGGAAGGGCTGGTAATATATATATATATATATATATATATATATATATATATATATATATATAATATTCTTTCTGGAAAAATATGTCTGTAAAAATTCAAATTTTTTTTTTACACAGTGATCACCACTTATCAAGGCCCGGAAGCCACTCAGGGATAAGGGTTATTGCAAGTACATTACGTTAGTGTGGAGATTTGATGAAGTGTTTACTAAAGGGGGCGGTTCATTAGGAATTTGTTAACGTTGGACTTGAAGACATCCAAGTTGTATTCCGGTGGGAAGCAGGCAGACGGAACAGAGTTCCACAGGCGTGCAGTTCTAAGAAAGAAGCTTTGTTCATGGAATCCACGTTTTTATTTAGGCACATA
Source organism: Euprymna scolopes (assembly GCF_053919585.1). Taxonomy (NCBI): domain Eukaryota; kingdom Metazoa; phylum Mollusca; class Cephalopoda; order Sepiida; family Sepiolidae; genus Euprymna; species Euprymna scolopes. The sequence continues at coordinate 168,878,041 of NC_136488.1, read as the reverse complement.
TATAGAGTGGGGGAAATGTTTCACAGTGGATTCAGCTAGACGGGTGTTTTTCGTGAAACATTCGCGAGGGGGGACCAGATATTGGAGTTCAGACGAGCACCTGCCATGGAAATAACGATAAAACAAGGATAGGCTCGCAATGTCTCTTCTGTGGGAGAGAGGTTGCAGGGTAGAGAAAAGGGCATCCCTCACTAAGCCACGAAGTCTATTTTGTACTCTGTCAAGGCAGGATAGGCTGTTTTTAGCAGCTCCTGCCCAGATATGGCAACAATATTCCATCCTTGGACGTACTTGGCTTTTATACAGATAGAGAATTGCATCAGTAGTGAGATATCTTCTGGAGCGGTAGAAGGATCCCACCATCATTCCAGCGACGTTGGCAACAGACTTGATGTACGTGTTCTATTTCTGATCAGGAGTAAAGGCCAAACCCAGAAGCTTGTCAAAACACGGGGCCTCACCCAGACGAGAGACATCCATCACAATTGAAGCCAGAGCGAAATATAGGTCTGTAACAGAAATTAAATAAGTGTGTTTTTGTTATGGAATTTATTGATTGAAATTATATTAATTATTAAAAAGGCTGTTTCTATGGTGTGAGAGGGTTAACCTTGTGTCTAAAATTAATTTATTTTCTTTTAATAAAAGTTTACTTATTAATGGCGCTACATTATAGACACATCCACGTTGTTTAATTGTGTTTGAATTTGCGATAAGCGCTGATTCAAGAAGTCTTCGACGCGGTTTATTTGAAATAAATTTACCTATTTTTCCTTGTTTAAACTAGAGAATTGATATTTCTTATATCACTTTTATGTTCATTGAGCCTTTTTTCTAATTTACGCTGGGTTTCTCCGAGCTATCTATGATGCGATTTTGGCAATGAACAGTGTGTATGCTTCAGTGAAATCTGGTTTGTCTTGGAACTGTTTTGTTTCATAAAGAAAAATTAATATAAGCGCTAAATATATGTTTCGTGTCTACATTAATAATTTCTTGTTCCCTTATTCCTTGTTAAACACGCTTGTATTGTTATAACATTTTTTAACCATCTTTCATTCTAACAAATCTCTCCATTATAATTAAGCCTTCGTTATTCCTAAGAAAATATCTACGGTTTTATTAGTACTTAATATATACACAAGGTGTCTTATGCAGAAAGGACACGTGCTTATTCTTTCTTTCAAGCGAATTTATTTCATTTGTAGGCTCGCTAGTTGTTTGTAAATAAACAATCAGATTGAGCACTGTAAAAGTGGATGGCGAATGTTTATCTAAATAGACATTTGTTGAGGTCATTTGCGAGCACCGATCACATTGGCCCATGGGCAGGACAGTGACTATCAACGTGGTAGTTATAAATTTAATCTCCTGCAAGGGAGATGTGCTAATCGAGTCGCACTGATGCGGTGTGATACAGCGAAAATTACTGCATGTGAATTACTATATATTTCATCCCCCTCTTTAGGTAGATCACTGCCGTTAACGTATCTCAACCGCTACTTATATATATATATATATATATATATATATATATATATATATATATATATGTGTGTGTGTGTGTGTGTGTGTGAGTGTGTGTGTGTAAATATGTGTGTTTACACTGATTTTAGCTGTTATTCATTTTATCATTTATGCAACGTCAACACACCATGATATATGCACGCAAATATGTATTTAATATTTATTTAACGTTGTATATATATATATATATATATATATATATATATATATATATATACGACATAATCACATGTATACACTTATAAACACACACATGCACACATATAATATGGGATGAAGTATTGAGTGGTTTTAGATTACTAAGTTAATGATAACTTTTGTAGTCAACTGGAAAATAATTGTATATAAATACCTTACACACACACATACATATATATATATATATATATATATATATATATATATATATATATATATATATATAGCTTTAAGTAAAAGGAAAAGAGAAAGATCAATTCCACAAAAGGAGACTTATCCGGATAATGCCAAGCTCAACAATAATTCCTCTTAATCTTTTTCATCCCTAACGAACCTTACGCTAGACACCGCATCTCCCCCATGCTACCTAGCGTCTTCTCTACTCTTCTGATGAGAAGCGTTATGCTTCGAAATGCCCTGGCATGAAGAGTCCCTTGTATCCCCCATATTTTGCCTGTATCCCATTATTCAATAAATGATCCATTCTATATCTACCAATACATAGTTGCGTGCCTTCCTTTCACACTCTTGTTGTCCTATTGTGTGTATATATATATATATATATATATATATATATATATATATATATATATATATATTATGTGTTATATTTGTCTTTTCATTAACATGTCAGTATAGCTAAACAATCATATGTATGCTCAGTCTACTAGTTACGGCTAACTAGAGACTTAACTAGCTTATGCTCCTTTCACAATTGACTTTAAGGAAAGTTTACAAATGTTCTGAGAGCAGTCACATTGTAATAAACATCCAAATAAGATAAAACAAAGATACAAACGTTAAATAAAGGAAACTCTAAAACAAAACAATGATATAACACTTTTTTTTTAATTACATTTTCACCCCAAACAAGGCACATTGCCACTTTAATGTAGGGGGCTACTATCAGGGGAAACATCTACTGGGGTACTATGTAGGGATTAGGGCAGCGAGATGTTGGTTCACGTTGCACTTGAACTTATGCATGTCAGTACAGTTGGGGAAGCAGTGACCTGGAATGGAATTCCAAAGTCTAGCAGTTCTGGGGAAGAAACTACTGGAGTAGAAAGATCTTTTACATCTAGGGATCTCTACAGTGTGGGGGTGGGATTTTGTAGCTTGTCGGGTCTGTCGAGGGTGTTCACGTCGTGGGGGCACAAGTGCTTGCAGTTCTTCAGAGCATTCACCATTATAATACTTGCAGAACAGGCAGAGGGATGCAACGTTTCGACGATGGGACAGAGGCTGAAGTTTTGATGCCAGTTTAGGGCCTATCAGATTTGCGACTCTCTTTTGAACCCTGTCAAGGAGCGAGAGACTAGTAGCCGATGCACCGGCCCAAATGTGACAGCAATACTCCATACATGGGCGAATAGTGGCCTTATAGAGGTACAGGATACTTTCGGATGTTAGAAGTTTTCTAGCACGGTAGAGAGATCCCACCTTTCTCGCAGCGGCCCTGGCAATGCCCTCGATGTAATTGTTCCAGCTCATGTTCCCTGTGAACGTTAGGCCAAGGAGCTTGAAAGACGTACTCTCAGCTAAAGAGTTGTTGGCCATTGCTATAGGTGGTAGAGAAGGTTTCTTGTAATTATTGAATGAAACCAGTTTTGTCTTGGTGGCATTGAACGTTACCATCCATTTTTGTCCCCATTCCACTACTGATTGGAGGTCATCCTCTAGTGTTTCTGCCATTACTTTAGATATATGTTCATTTGTTTTCCTGTCGTGCCTTCCATAGAGGGTAGTGTCATCAGCATATATACCCATCTCAGAGCCAATTTTGTCGGGGAGGTCATTTATGAATATCAGGAACAGCAGAGGACCAAGGATAGATCCCTGGGGCACTCCCGCATTTATATTATATTGTTTAGACGTACGACCGTCGAGGACAACCTGGATTTTTCTCTTATCTAAGAAGGATTTAATTATGTTAAGTATTCTACCAGTGATACCGTAAGATCTAATCTTCCTGAGGAGACCCTCATGCCATACCCTGTCAAAAGCCTTAGATATATCTAGAGCTACCGCTCTGCCCTCTCCCGCTTTGTTCAGTGAATGGTATATGCGTTCAGAGATTACAGTGAGGATGTCTGCTGTTGAACGGGCTTGTCTAAATCCATATTGATGGTCGGTCAGAAGTTTAGCATCTGTAAGGTGCTGGACTAGAGCATGGTTAATTAAGGTCTCAAATATTTTGGCAAAAAGTGGGAGGAGGCTAATAGGGCGATAATTTAATGGGTCAGTTCTTTCGCCAGAATTCTTGAATACTGGTACAACAGAAGCAGTTTTCCAACAGCTCGGAAAGCAAGATTCATTAAGGCATTTGTTGTAGAGTTTGGAGAGAACTGGAGCTACTTCGGCTGAGCACTTTTTTAATAGGACAGCTGGGATGAGGTCGGGTCCACATGCTTTGGAAGTGTCAACACAAAATATAAGACACATAAAACAAACCTACATTTTATTTTTTTCTTTACGAATGAAGATCAGTGATTTAAATCATGAAATACAATTTTCTCATTATACATCATATAAATAAATTAATTATATTATAGTTTATATTATAAAATAGCTTGCCTGAAATATACTTCAAAATTCATAAGGTAAAGATTAAGAAGTTAGAAATTAACAACCACTGATTAGAATTAAGAATTTAAAACGTCAAAATAAATTGAGCGAAAATGTGTTTCAGCATTTTGAAACAAATACATTCAATAGAATGCTTGTTTCTAATTTTCTCTCAAATCAATATTTAATATGATCTGTCTACAGACTGTTCAGCATTTTTGTTCACGAGAACATTCTGATTTATACAGACGACTTCATTTTTTATTTCGTTTATAATAAGTATTGTCATTTAGACTTTTTTTTATGATTCTTTATCATTTTTTACAAAATTATTATTACAATATAACTTTGTTAACTAGTGTTTCTATTAAAGGTTTTATGACGAACGTAGTTGGGAGGAAAACGTAACTTTATAAGTTTTAGATTTTTTTTACCATTAAATTTAAAGGAAGTGTAAACCAAATAATCTTTCTTCTATGAACATTTGTACGACTATTAATGTATAAAATAGGTTCGGTGTAGTCGAATTGGATGTTACTGACACTGCTATCTATCAGAGCTTGACTAAAAACGAATTTGTTTTCGTCAAAAACTTCTTTACTTGAGAAATTATTGCTGATTCTTTTATTGATTGATTTGGGGATATGTTTAAATATATATGGTAGAACGTAAAAGTATTGCCATAAAAAACAACAACACTACTTTATTTCAAGACTTTCATTGTAAAAATTAATTCAGGTAAAATGGTTATATAGTAGAGATGTTAAATGTAGCCGCTCTCAGATTCATTCGCCGTCACTATACGGGTTCGGAACTGGGAGCCTGGATTTCTTTAAACTGTGTGTTGGCGCCGAGTCCTGCTTCCATGCGCTAGGTCTGTTTTTCTCACATAACCAACGTTAGAATTTAATTAATTTTAAAAACTTTTGGGTCTGATTATGCAAAATATCTGAAACACGACTGGAGTGAGATGGTAATGGTTAGGTTAGGGTCTGGAGTGAGATGAACCTAACTAAAGTCTTATATAATAAATATATCAATTGATGGACAGATACATACTTATTACGTTTACGTTTTCTTTAATATTGAAATAAATACGACAAATCTTATTTTATTCACCCCACAACTGCGTTTCCGATAAATCTATAGTTTCATCGCGTATGAAATATTTAGATAAATAAGGCTGACACATCGATTTATATGTCTGAAACAGGCTCAGCCTGACGTGTGTTTAAAAAAAAGTGCCTTAGGAATAAATATGACATACCGTTTTTTTTTTTCATTGAGATGGAATGAATTCCATGTGAAAATAAATATGCATATACATATACCTATAATCTCTTAAGAGGATTGTGTTCCATTGGATACTAGAGAGTGGAAAGATAAAATTGTCGCCTTAGAAAAGACAACAGTAGTCCAATTCCGTTCATGAAAACCTGTTTTCTTTTTTGTTGCAGATTATCTACTAGTTGGGCAATTGTGTACAAATCCCAAGAGGAATGCGAGTCTTATATCATGCATAAAAGTGACACAATATTCAACGAGCAAGATCAACGATGCACCGCTGTACAACTCATACGCTCTACCGATCAAACTTCTGAAAACAGGCCCATTACCAGCAATCTCAAAATGTATAGCAGGATTGCCACGAAAAACAGAGGCGTGGCCAGATCGGTTATGGTGTTATGGTGTTTGGAGTTATCTCTAGTAAGGTCCAATTAATGCCATTCCACATCTTCGAAGTCGGCAAAGTTTACTTGGATGTCTTGAAGAGTGTGGTGATCCTCTGCTGCAATTAGGTTGCCGCTGACAGATCCTGGGTATAGAAGCCGGCCCACAAATCCAGAAAGACACACGTTTAGCTTCAGAAGGTGTACTACGAATCTGTATCCTTCTCTCACTGGACCCCTCCTCCTCCCCCGACCTAATCCACTGGACTACTTCGTTTGATCATACGTCGAGTGCATCACAAATACGTCCTCAAAACGGGCTGATTGCCGCCATCTGCCGAGTATTCGTCGAACTCTAGTCTGCACCTAGGGAAAAGGCATGCTACGAGTTCCGAACCGGTATCGAGGCGTTCATTGAGGCTGAAGGCGGCTACATTGAATCGGTGTCAACTCTACTACATAATAAAATTATCTCGATTGAGTTTTTCAATAAAAGTTTTAAAATAAAGTTGTAGTGTGGTTTTCTTTAGGGCGACAAATTTATAGATTTACCCGGTATATATATTCACACACACACACACACACACACACACACACACACACACACACACGCACGCACCCACACACAAACACACACGCACATCTTGATTTTTGTGACTTAAAAAGCCATACAAAGATTTGCTCGGTAAATCCCCTTTCTGATTATCACGGGTATTTAATGGAAAAGGTATTTCAAATATTTGCATTCAATCTCAGAACCTACATTTACACTCTGAAATATTTCGTTCGCTGATAATATTCTATTTCTAGGAATCTAAAAAAATTGACAGCACAATAAGACAATAAAATGATGCCATGAAAAATACAGTTGTTGCTATAACTATTACAAAAGTAATTTATATAACTTTTTCGCTACATTTATTCCGTTAATTATATATATATATATATATATATATATATATATATATATATATATATATATATAATGAAAATTACAATTGAATTTACCAAAATTATCCAAGATGGTAAAATCAAAGTACATTATAAATATTAAAGAATTAATATTTATAAAATTATCTCAGCCAGATGAAAAAGCTCGATAAAACCAAATAGGAAATAGAGCTTATAATATGATATATTATAATATGCTGATAAGACAAGAAATTATTATAAACTTGACTATCCTACACATAAAAAACTTTTGTATAGAGAACTTAATAAATCTTATAAAATAGTCCCTCCTAAGACTTTAGATTCCATTAATTCTGAAGCTAAACTTTTACTGACTTCTATGAACATTCATAACTTCACTGAAATAATTTTTCCGGGTACTCCTAGATTCACCCTCAAAGATTATAAACCTAATTTCTATGACACCCCCTCCATCAGATTGATCTGCCCATCTAACTCTGACTTAGGAGCTGTAAGCAAAAATATCTTAGATAGAATCATCCCTTCTATTAAATAAAAAGTAGGTTTCCCTCTTTGGCTGAATACGTAATTAATTGGTTTGTTTCCCTTAAAAATAAACACCTCCTTAACTTCATGACATTTGACGTCCAAAATTATTATCAATCAATTTCTCCGATCCTTTTAAATAAGGCTCTTATCTTTGCTAAAAGAAATTCTGACTTAACTAATTTAGAAATAAAATAAATTCTCCTAGCGAGAAAGTCCCTCATACAATTTAACAATACGCTTTGATTTAGAAAGGATACACCTGATAATTTTGACATCTTGATGAGTGCTGACTCTGCAGAAGTTACAGATTTAGTGGGACTCTTCTTACTGAAAGAACTTAAATACCACTTTAAACATATCCAAGGGGGTCTTTATAGAGACGATGCCCTTTTTACTACAACAGCTAGGCCAAGAGAGTACAAGAAAACAATTAAAAAATTGCATAACTTCTTCAATAACTTTGGCCTTTCTATAATTATCGAACAAAACAAAAAAACTTCAAATTTTCTAGATGTTACACTTAATCTTAATACCGAAACTCATAGCCCCTATCATAAACCTAATCTTACGCTTTCATACGTCCATAAATTTTCTAACCACCCCAACTCAATTATAAAATCTATAGTACTATCTGTCTCGAGAAGAATGTCTGCTCTTTCTGCTGATAAAAAAACTTTTAATCAAAATGCTACTTTCTTCAATAATGCTTTATGGAACTCAGGACACAAGGAAAATATTAAATACAACAATTATGCTCCTCCTGCAGGCCGCCTTAAATCTGTAATCACACACAATATGACTCGTAAGAAACCAGTTCAAATCACAAGATCTGCCGCTATCAATAACAATGAACCAGTTTACATTTATAATCCAATCCAAAATACTAATCGTAATGCCTCTAACCCACCTAGTCGCATCAGGAGAAAGAAAAATATTTGGTTTAATCCTCCATTTAGCCTAAATGTCAAAACTAATATACCTAAGGAATTCTTCAACATTGTACAAAACTCTTTCAAATACCCACACAGATATAGTTCTATTTTCAATAAAAATTCAATCAGGATTTCTTATTCAACAATGCCTCATTTAGCATAAAGAACCTTTACATCTAATAAAAAAAAATTAAATCAGACCAAAAAATCCCTTTCCCAATTAAACCCAAAACTAAATGTAATTGTACTAACAAACATGTATGCCCACTCAATAATGATTGCATCCATAAAGATGTTATATATTCTTGCACTATTACTGAGCTCCCACGGAATCCTCCCATAACAGACACTAATATTTCGTCTTCAAGTTATTATTCTTCCCATCCTCCATCTGATATAATTACTAATCCAATACACCACTCGAGCAGCCCTTCCATCTACAATCGTACAACTAGTAATAATAATAATAATAATAATAATAATAATGATAATAATAATAATAATAATAATAATGAGAATAATAATATTTCTCCTAACAGCCATCCTAACACTAACAACACTCATTATCCCCTCCAAAATAGTCTTCATACAGACATTGTCCCACCATTTGTTGAATACTATGAACAAAATTCAAACTATTTAACTAATACAAATCAGCAAATTAATATTAATACCAGACCTCGAGCTTTTAATAAAGTACATACATATACCGGCGCTACTTCAACATTAATTAAGAAAAGAATATCAAACCACATTTCTTTTTTTAACAACCATAATTCAGATACCGGCCATCATCTCCCCTTATATAATTTTTTATTTTTTATTTTATTCTTATCTTTTTTTATTTTATTTTATATTTTATTTTTTATTATATTATATATATTTTTTTCATTTATTCTTTATTTTCTATATATTTATTACTTATTTCTTTCTTTATTTTTATTTTCCTTTTAATGTCGTTTAACAAATCTTGTTGACATTTTTTAGTTGACCTATATTATTTTGCCCGATATATTTTGTCGCGCTTTTAACATTTCCTGTCTGGGTCATTTTGACTTTTGTTTCCCTTTATTTTATATTTTATATTTAACTTTATCATCATTTTTTTTTCTCTTCCCAGATCTTTCTTATTTATATTTATGCCTCGGAAGTAGAGTGAAAAGCACATCTTATTTTTCTTTTATTAATATTATTGGAATCTTTTCTTTTTCCCCTTGTACACATTTTTGTGAATTATTCCATGGATTTCTGCCTTTGGATTATTATGGACCATCTTCTTCCATTTACGGGATCTCCTTGGATTTTACTTGTACAAATGGAAATTGATTTTACCGTCACTGGATTTTTTTATCTTCCACCAGACTATCCATTCGTCTGTAATCACCTTTTTCTTTACCATATTCCCTCTGCTTCACTTTTTTTGTTTTCAAGTAAGATCTTTTACTTACTTGTTGTTTCATCAAATACTTCTGCATGCAAAATCCAATCCCGCATTTTGCTAATTCTTACCCTCTGATGAGAAGAAGAGTATTTCTTCGAAACTCCGCGGATAAAGGACTATCCATTTATCTAATGTTTCCTTTTCAGATTTAATATGTTTTTAACTCATTTCAAAGTGTTTTAACATATTTTATTAACTGTTTGCTCATATATCTATATATATATATATATATATATATATATATATATATATATATATACTTTTTATTTTTTATTACCGTTTTTTTTTTCGGTTCAGTTACATTTTTGTTTCAGCTACGCGACCGTTTTTTGGCTGTTATGTAGCCTCCTCAGACTTTATATGAACGAACTTTTCTGTAAAGTCTGATGAGGCTACATAACGGCCAAAAAACGGTCGCGTAGTTGAAACAAAATGTAACTGAACAGATAAACAACTATAGTAAAAATAAAACGCATATTTGCTCTACAACAGTATTGAGCACTTTCTTCAGATTTTTATTAATTACCAGTCTACTATATATATATATATATATATATATATATATATATATATATAGAGAGAGAGAGAGAGAGAGAGAGAGTAAATAAAAAGGAACAAACCGTATTATGTGTTCATCAACGTTTCGTCTTTATTTGGATACTTACTCCGAAATAAAGATGAAACGTTGATGAACACATAATACGGTTTGTTCCTTTTTATTTCGCTATTTTGTTGGAATACTATTTCCATTATTTTAATCGTATATATATATATATATATATATATATATATATATATATATATATATATATATATATATATACATATATGATGAAGATAATGGAAATAGTATTCCGACAATTAACGAAATAAATGTAAAGAAAAAAATATTACATTTTCTCTCCAAATTGTCTTGAAATATATACTAAGAAACAGAAAATGTTCTCAAAGGATAAAATCACATTTTCACCAAAGAACTTAGTAATACCAAGACATAAGATATGCAAAATGAATATGATCTAGACAGTTAATGGAGGGTTTACCACTAAAACAATAAAAATGAAGAGGTTAAGGATACAGATGGAAATTCTGAAGAAAGAAAACTGGAATATAATATACTGCAAAATGTAAAAAATTAAAACTAGGATTTGCCCAGTACAGTTACAGTCACTGAGAAAATTCAGATTGGATATGTTGAACTTTATGAACGGTTTAAGGGTAAAATATTACAAAAAATACAAAATAACTCTTAAATAAATATAAGCATAAATAAGGTATTCTAAAAAAGAATAAACAATCCGAAAATTATAATTTCAGGAAATAAGACGCATATACTTTGAAACATATAATATATATATTTAGGGTGAACTTAATAAAACAAAAAACACCGGGATAGGATCTTCATGGAATAAATTTGTTAGCCTAAAGGATATGTGATTAAATAAACATTCAATATAAAATAGAAACGTAATCCTCGGTTTTTGTTGAGAGATCACAAACCCGACTTCCACAATAAACCTTGCCTTCAATTAATTGAACCGTGTTTTTCTGATTTAGGTAATATTAGTATAAATTTATTAAACTGGATTACATCCACTTTAAAATCTAAAATACAACATCCTTTAGATTTCTTCTGAGGAGATGATAGATTGGTTCCAGGAAATTCCCAAGAACAGAAGAGTAAATTCATTATTTTCGATATTGACTCATAGTATCCTTTTATGATATCTTAACTGTTCGAGAAGTCACTAACATTAGCGGAAAGTGAAACGGATGTAACAAAATTAGAAAGATAGAGTAAACAACTTTGATATAACCATAGGTTTCCGGACTCAGCTAAGTTAACTGACCTGGTAAGCCTGTACATATTTAAGGAAATATATAAAAAAAATACCGCCTTTAAATGAAGGAGATATATATAGAGAGATGAGTCATTATTTTTAGTTAATCAAAAGTTTCCGGACTCAGCTAAGTTAACTGACCTGGTAGGCCTGTACATATTTAAAAAATATATAAAATATACCGCCTTTAAATGAAGGAGATATATATATAGAGAGATGACGCATTATTTTTAGTTAATCAAAACTATCGAATTACAGAAAAAATAGAAAGAAAATTAAACTATTTTTATGAACTTAACTTAAAAATAACACTAGGCTGCAATTGTAAAATAATGATTTCTTAAGATATAACTATTAATCTTAACGACAATACTGATACACCGTTTCAAAAATCAAACCAAACATTAAATTAGATTATAAATCGAATCATCCCATATTTATAGAAAAAAGATACTATCATAAGAATATCAAAAAGAATATCCACGTTATCAGAAAATGAGAATATTTTTCATAAGATGAAGGATTATTATAATGGAGCTTTAAGTATATCAATATATCATGGAAAAATCAAATACATAAAAGAGGAAAATAATAAAATTAGCAGAACAAACTACACAACATCATACAAGACGACAATGAAAGAAGAAAATGCTAAAAACAAAAATAGATATTAAAATATTAAGAAGAAACAGAATGAAATTAAAAATAATGGTCATGATAATATTAAGAATAAGAGAAATAGACGCACAATTCAAGTCTAGTACTGTTCGACTCTTAGCGAACATATTCAAAATTTAATTCCTAAATAATAATACAAAATGATGTATAATAACTTTCCCCCATAAAATAGATTAAGATAATAATTTTGATTTTCATAATAGGTTCTTTTAATAGTAAAATAAACAAAATACTGAATAATAATAATAACAGTGAATTAGGGGAACTATATTTGGAGAGAAATGTAACTGTAGAATACCTAACGAATGTCTATTGGAAGACAATTGATTAATTTATGAAATTGTGTACAAATTTGCAGTTAAGGTGGATAATATTAAAATGGTATACTTAGGGACAACAGACTGGTTGTTAAGGAGTGATACAGAAACCATGTTGCATTATTTAAGATTGGATTTGAGAATGAGCACAAAAGGGAATAATAATAGACATGAGGATAGAACAAAAATAAGAACAGAAACACAACTGCATTATGTGTTTAGATTAAGGAACTACGTAAAAATAAAACAGATTTTGAATGAAATAGTAGATAAGTCTAAAAAGTCTAAACTGAGTAAATCAAAAAATTATAATCAATGCTTACTTGAAGCATACTACATAGTGAACTCTAAAGAAGGGATAATTAACAAGAAGTTTGATGCTATACAGAACTGTTTTCATAGGAATACATTGCTGTTATCACGCCTTAAACATGAAAGGAAAATTTACAGAATATATTGGTGGTAAAATGTAAGTGTAAAGAGAATTCTTAAATTTTAAAATGTTGCAATAAATAAATAAATTAATAGACCCTCAACCTAACATATCAGAAAATAATTACAACTAAAATAGAAGAATTTTGGTTTTAATAATTACTATGGATAATAAAAGTACACCCGAATATATTTCGACAGCACAAGAATATAAAAAAATCTAACATAAAAAGGTATTGAGACAAGTAGGCTAAAATGGAATAAAATTATAGTTAAAATCAAATTAAACTAAGATTGTCATAAGAAGTTAATGTTAGACTTTTATAAGTTTAAAATCAAACGAAGTAGATTAATAAATATTAAAGTCCAAATATTAAGATATTAATGCCTAAAATCTGAGAGGAATTGGTAAAATGATATAAAATTAATAAACATCGTTATCTCCCTTACAACATGAAGGTTTTAAAAATGCTATTTGAGAGGAAAATTAAAGAAATTAAAATATCCGTGGGTAAAAATAAAAAAGGATGAATTCAAAATTTTAAATAATGACATAGTATGAGATGAATATGAATTTTAATTAATATTTTTATTGACTTGTAAATTGCAATTTTTAGGAAATAAAATGTTAAGCACAGTCAATTATGAGATCGTAGATGTAAACAAAACTAATACGAAACTATCCTAAAGTTATGAGAGTATAATTGGGACATATGAATATAAACAAATCCCGGGTTTTCATCACAATGTTATTTTAATTTTTTTTCGGTGTTAATGAGTTCAATTTACGATAAAAAGGGAAGTAATATTTTAAATCGACGCAAATCATTTCTTTGTTTGCATATTTTAATTCATTAATCAGAAATGACTTCTCCCGGTCATTTATCGTCAAGCTCAAACGTCACCTGATGTGATATTTTAAAACAATCACAGACGGAGTTTGACGAGCGACATTATCATTATTATTTAATTATTATTTATTATTTAATTAATTAATTTATTTTTTGCGAATTAGTCCACCGGCAAATTAATTCTTGGTAATATATACTAATCAATAGATGATTAATTCTATAATAATACATACACAATCTGCATGAATTAAAATATAATGTTTAAACGTATTGTAAGACCAGGCAATGCAAGACTGCCAGCATATATATATATATATATATATATATATATATATATATTGTCAGTTTTCATCCTAATACGGTGTCCAGCATGTGGAAAATATACCTTTTGTTGTAAAAATCTAATGGATAAACATCTGAAGAAGTTGGTGGGGACAGGATATATTTTTGGACACACAAATCGTAAAATTGCTTCGCACTAACGAAACAGCTTTAATGGAAAAAATCCAGGAAATAAACGAAGTTTCTAAAAAGAAAACGCGAGTCTTTGAATTTTTAACAAAATTTTGCACTATATATATATATGATTTTCAGAATGTGAGAGATTGTATATAATAAATTCAGAAGGCAAAAAACGTCGCAGCCCACAAGAGCCATGACAGTCAAAGAATCGGAAGTCCAAGACTCGAGTTTCGCCCTCATTTGGGCTCATCAGTTAGACACATCCGAACTCAGGATTCGAAACCCGAGCCTCTTGCAAAAAGGCAAGCACTCTACCAACTGAGCAAACGCCCTGCACACAAGAATTTCTATTAACCAACACAGATCAAGAAAACCGCGTTCGTTGGTTAGACTTGCTGGATGGCATCGTCCTTTCGAGCTCAAACTCCTACTTGTGAGACATCGGCTTGGGGTTATTAGCTGGTTGGATGACCGCGTCCCTTGTTGAGACGAAGTAGGTTCATTTCACAGTCGGATTTCAGCGCGGTTTGCTTGATCTGTGTTGGTTAATAGAAATTCTTGTGTGCAGGGCGTTTGCTCAGTTGGTAGAGTGCTTGCCTTTTTGCAAGAGGCTCGGGTTTCGAATCCTGAGTTCAGATATGTCTAACTGATGAGCCCAAATGAGGGCGAAACTCGAGTCTTGGACTTCCGATTCTTTGACTGTCATGGCTCTTGTGGGCTGCGACCTTGTTTGGCTGTGGAATTTATTATATATATATATATATATATATATATATATATATATATATATATATATATATACGTGTGTGTGTGTGTTAATGAGCTGTTCAGTGAATACACCAAAATAAAATATGACTCGAGACCCATTTTGACAACGTAACAAAAACAAAACCATTATGTGTATTGCGTTTCTAGAGTTTTCGGCATTGTGTCAGTAGTTGATATTCAAGGTGAAATGCACATCTGTAAGCGTGTTTTCTTCTAGGTTTTGTTGGAAGCCATTTTGTGGCTTGTACGATGTAACGAACACATGCGTTTTGTTATTTATGACCGTTTCTGAGATGATGCTAATTAATGGTAAGAAAACGTTATTCAACTTAGTCCATTGCTAACGATCATAAATAGCAATGCATTAGTCTATCAATGCCATGCAGATGTATTTTGCCCTATTTCTTTGGCCTTTGCCCTCTTGCAATTTCTTTTGTAGTATGATGATTGAACACACTTGCTTAATAAATATAAAATACTGTGGTTTCATCTACACTTTAGTGTTTCATGCTCACGCAATGATCAGTCTAGGAAATGATAATCACAGCTGATCGGAAGATTCGTGCCCAGTCAGAAAGATAACCTTGACTCTATAGGTTAGTATATAATATTGACAGTACAAGCTATTAACACAATTATGTAAGTAAATAAAGCGTCTACAAAGTACAAATCCACAGCCATACAATTTACACAGTTAGAAAGTATTCAAGGACCAGAATCAGGATGTTGCATTTCTGTCGAACTTAAATGTCTTAAAGGGTTCTTAAAACTATGCTACAATAAAAACGAATTTAAACACTTCTTATATTTGCTTTGGGTATGTTTCATGATCATGTGTAGAAAATGATAATTACTGCTGGCTGCGAGGTTCGAATCTAGCAAGAAACATTGCTTTGTGACTTCGTTTGCTGGAATCCTCTTTCAAGGATACCTGTAAATCACACAAGAACTGAAGTAAAGTAAATGTATATGAATTCTAAATTGAGAAATTCGAAATTAATAAACTATTGAGGATTCGTATGTTACATTCCTGATCATTTTCACTTCTTTTTATTACTATTCTAAAAATAAGCAAAATGTATAGTTGGGTGTAATAATCAAAGAAATAAGCGCCCGCGTGTGTGCGTATAGTGCAGTTATACAACTTACCTTCGGATGGGATCTAAGAGAGAGAAAATAAAAATGGCAGCCTTGGATTTATAAGGTGTAGTCTCGTGGAATCTCACGAGATCTTATCTTCCACTGCACATGTACGCAAATGGAATGGGGGCAGTTTTCTAATAATTGCAGAGGCAGTGGAGAGAACACTATTCTAGCTGAACTTTTGCTTATGCTATTTATTTTATTTTGTTTTGCTGTTTACCAGCCCATTTAACTGTAAGCTATTTTGGCGTAGTAAGGGACAAGTTCTACCTTAAATTAATCCCAGAATTCGATGGCTCGACCCTAGTACTTACTGGGTGGAGAAGGTGGATCTGCCTTGTCTGTTGTCTAGTGTTAAGGGCACTGAACCCGTGATTCCTCTACGTCTGTACGGCGGGACTTTTGCGGTATATCAAACGCTTACTCCTGAAAAAAAAACACGATTATGAAAGGATAAAGGCGGCATTATACAAGACTTTCGCTATCGACCTCTCCACTGCTTGGGAGCAATTTGAGGCAAAAACCTTGCATCCTGGCGAAACTGTCGACGTTTATTTAGCTGAGCTGGCGAAGTTGACGGTGTTGTTTGGTGGGCTGTCTGAGCAGGCCTTGGCATGCAAATTTTTGCCAGTGCTCCCAACCGGAGCAAAGAAACTCCTGCGGCCTAGCTCAAGCATAAATGCATTGTTCCTTAATGACCTGGTTGACCGGGCTAGGACCGTGATGAAGAATACTTATGAGATGAGAGAACCGGTAGTCGCTGCTGCACAGCCTGCAGCAAGTGATGATAGACCGTCCCAAGGGCCCGGACTGCGTGGTGAAGTCATGTGTTATAGGGCCACATTGCGAGGAACTGCCGGCGGCGACTGACAGATATTCGCTACTACCAATGTAATAAGACTGGTCATATGGCCCGGGATTGTTCGGGATACGGGGTTGGGGACAAGGTGCCAGCGTCGACCTCTTCCCCAAATAGAAATTAGGCGAGACGCTTCCGACCATTCAGGTCTATGTTAATGAGACATTGTGCTCAGCACTCCTTGACTCTCGGTGCTTTCGCACCATAGTGAGTGCGGACCTCTGTCGCACTTGGAAAAAGAAGACTACCAGAATAAATACCCTCAGTGGAGCGACGCGAACATGTTGCGGGGTGGGCGCTTTGTACATTCGCACAAAAACCGAAAATTCGGCCAACGTAGAAGCGCTGGTAGTACTCGAGAAACCGCTCAGCTTTGACGTGCTTCTAGGCTATGATGCCATCAGAGCCCTATGTGGCGCTCACATAACGCAGGCGGGGGCGGTACAGTGCCAGGAAAAGATTCCAGTATGCGCTGCTTTGCAGGTTGATCAGATAGACTTTATTGTCGAATTTTACCAACAGCAGGAGGCTTGGACAGCCGCGTGAAGGAGTCGGAAACCCAGGAACCAGCCAAACTGCGAAATGAGGTAACAGAGTAGCATATGCCCGACCAAATGAGGCCTGCATACGAAGAGGGACATTGTGATTGGATCAATGACGGCTGGTTAATTCCCTACTGCTATGAGAAATTTGAACCTCCCAGAGGTCTGATTCCGCTGATAGCGATCGCTCAGCACAACAAAGCAGAGGTGAGGCCAGTAATGGACTACCGTGAACTGAACGTGCATGTTGATGCGTTCACGGCAGATGCTGACATTTGTGTCAGCAATCTACGAGTGGTGCTAGAAGGGTTCCAATGTGTCCCTTCTGTATTTAAGAAAAGCGTACATGCAGGCCGAATCAGTGAAACAATGTGCCCATTTCAGGCGGTGGTGTTTGCTGGCAGGAGGTACTGCCTTACTAAACGTGGCACCCCTAAATAATGAAGACCATCATTAACGCTGTGTTGTTAAAGGAGGAAACAATAAAAGATGGGACATATATGGCTGGATGAGACATATATGGCTGAGTCTTGTTTGACGTGAAAGGACCCAGAACGTTTGGAAAATGGCGTCCGTGTCTTGGGTCTTAACGTTCGACAGGAGCGAGGGACTTTGAAATGGAGGTGCGGAACTGTAGTTCCTCAACTGCCCGATGTATTCACGCGAGCAGTATTCTCCCTGTGTGGAAAACTTGTGGGGCACCTACCAGTGTGTGCATGGACTCGTGTGGCAACAGGCATCATAAAAAGGAGGGCAAGCGCAGTCACTAAATGCTGGGACGATGAAACAGCCGACGATCTGTTGGTTTGCACGGTAAAAAAGACCATCGCAAGGGTAATGACCCCGCCAAAGGAGACTGGTACGTGCAGAGAGAACATCTGGACGTGTGGGTGGATGCGAGCTCTCTGGCAATTGGTGTTCTGTTGGAGAAGAATATAGCTGCGACTGAGGACTCCTGCTGGTTGCGACCGGCGAATGACGCTGCTTATATCAACCTGGCAGAGCTCGATACGGTGATAAAACTCCAGTGGAAAGTCAGAAAATTAGGCATATACACAGATTCACTATCACAAGGCCAGGGTGCGCACTAAGGCAGCCAGCCGGATGCTGGTCAGACGGAGTTTGGAGACCGTAAAAAAGCTGGTAACAGAGTACAACCTGTCTGTTGATGCGGTACTGGTCACTTCAAATTGCAACCTTGCTGATAGGCTCACTCGGGTGCCACAGAGCTTGTATGACATCATGAAGAAGAAAGCCAATCCAGTACCATTATGTGCCGCCTCTATTGAGGTGGCGGATTAAATCAGGAAGATACACCACCTCAGTGGACACCCCGGAGTGAGACGGACATGTTATTTTGTTATTTTGTCCAGTCCGTCGCTGTCCAAAAGTGCGGTAGTCAAGGAGTATCAAACATGCCAGTCAATCAACCTCGCCCCAGCCAGATGGCGGAAAGGTCGGCTGGGAGTAGACGTGACTTGGAGCCACTGGGTACGGACATAACCCATTACAGCAGCCAGCACTTCCTCACCCTGATCGATTGTAGACCGACAAGGTTCACAATCTGGCGCCCGTTAATAAGACAGGATTCCTCCAGTGTCATTCGTGAATTGGAGTCCATATTTTATGAAAGGGGGCCGCCTGAAGAGATCCTCACGGCCTTCTGCAGTAGGGAGTTCAGACGTTTCGTAGACAAGTGGGGGATCCAGCTCAGACACAAATGTGCATATGTACCGAGTGGCAACGGCATAGCAGAGCGGTGCCATCGAAGCGTGAAGAGAATTGCAGCAAGAAAACGATGCACGATCACAGAGGCGGTTTATAGATACAATGCAGCTCCAAATGATGGCATTACTGCTGCAGGCGCCCCCACCAATGCGATCCATTGCTATCGAGTGCGCATCAAGGACATTGGCGCCCGTCTTCCTGATCGGCACAAAACCCGAGGGCCGTATGAGTTAGGGGACACTGTCTGGATGAAGCCTCCCAATAATCGATGCACCAACAGCTGCCAAAGAGGTCAAATCATTGTAATCATCAGTGAGCAAGCCGTGCATGTCGACGGTGTCCCACGCCATGTAAAGGTTATCCGGCCTGCCCTGAATACGAACCAGTTGGCGAATAGCAGTAATGATTACTCATCCAACGATGACCTGTGGATCCGTCCTATTCTCCGTGATGGTACAACTGCGAACCCCAACGCTGATGCCGGTAGTTTCAGCAACCCTTTCTGAGAGCTCCGATGAAGATGGAGAAGTCTAGCCTGATAGTATGACTGTACACCCTTATGCTGATGCCAATGGTTCCGAGAACTTTTCTAAGAGCTCCAATGAAGATGAAGTAGTCCAGCCAATCCCCTTTCGTAAGAGTGCCCGCAACAAACGACCACATTCACCATGCCACATGTATGATCTGGAGACCAGAGGGAAGTTTAAAGTTGAATGTAATAATCAAAGAAGAAAGCGCCCATGTGTGTTTGTATTGGGCGGTTATACAACTTACCTTCAGATGGGATCTGAGAGAGAGAGAGAAATTAAAGATGGCAACCTTGGATTTATAAGGTGTAATCTCGTGGAATTTCACGAGATATTATCTTCCACTGCACATGTATGCAAATGGAATCTGGTCAGTTTTCTGGCAGAGGTAGTGGGGAGAACACGTGATGGAAGTTGAGAAAGAAAGTTGACAGTGAAAAATTCTAGCTTAAATTTTGCTTATTGTATTTATTTTATTTTGTTTTGATGTTATCCTGTCCATTAAACTGCACAAAACTTTAATTTCTTTGGTTTTTATTACAATAACATTTTAAAAAAATAAATATTAACAATTATTTTTTGCTTTAATCTATTTGGAGTCTTTCAAGGTGTCAGCGTACACTCTACACAACCTTTTCATCGGTTATTCTAAGAAGGTACAGACTTTTTACCATTCACTGCTAGGCAGATATCCCGATGAAATCTCCTTTTCTTGAGGCCAATGCATTTGTAATTTTTATAAAAGTATTCAGTGTTATCATTTCGCTTTACTCCTCACGTAGTTATCTTTGCACTGTTTTCTCCTGCTATGAAAAATATGTGCCTTACTAAACCGAAAAGTCTACATGACACGATACATCCAATAGCAAACCTCACCTGAAATGTCATCTAGTTTGCGGCATAGTCATCTGTGATAAACCGCATATGAACCCCATCAAAATACGTTGCAAGCATCTTGCGTATTCACCTCAGGATGTGGTGCATCTAAAAAGATTATTGAATCATTTAATGAGGCAGAGGTTCATACTTACTAACAAGTGTGTCTTGTTTTAAATTTGTACTTTGGATAGTCTCACATATTATGCGTCCGTGCTTTAGACAACCTGCTATAACAAGATACCTTCTTCTTTCATATTCATTTGAGAGTAGTTATCTGGTTTAACATGAAGGTATATCACAAAATATTGGCAATTGACAGCAAATTGATTTCATTCTGTTTTTAGACATGTATTTACCCTTTGCATTCATCAACTGGTTACTGACATGTGGCCCCGATACAACACAGACGACAGTTATTGGTTCTACGTCATCGTCCGACTGTCATAAATTGCGGCACCAGCGATTATTCACATCGTTGAGAGGAATATTTTGTGCTTAACATACAGCTATTCCAACGCCATAAGCTAGACAGAACCTGCTAGTTAGGTTCTGTTCAAACACTCTTTGATTTTCGAATTACCTGCATGGAGATAAGGAAACATCGGACAGGTAGACTGTAAAAACCCCAGGAAATAAATAAATGCAAATGAAACTAGAATTTAAACTGGAATGTTTGAATGTCAGTAAAATAAGGACCAGTTTTTTTTTAAGGTTTAGGATATTAGAGACTCTAGGATGATAGTTGTCATTAATGATGAGCTCAAGATATTGGATATTGTTCTTTTTTTATGGAAATGACTCACGAGAAATCATTGAGCCACATGGTGCAATAAACAAAAATTATACCACTTTAAGATAAAAAAAACCCAGCTAACAATGCGTGTTAAACAAAAATATTCTTACTAAAAACTGCCATACTACCCAGCAGTTTCCGCAATGTTTATGATATATAAGGTTTACTACAAAAACATTAGAGAAGCGAGATTTACAAAGTTGTCGAAAGAAAATTCCCCATCCAGCTTCTACTTTTTTAAATGCCGAAATGTCTAAAAGCAGTTACCTATAGGATAGCAATATACGTAAAAAATGGACTATTGTAAACAGATGTTAGGAGCACGTGTGTTTGTTATGAAAGAGAACACCATTGACTTCAAAATCGTTCAGCAGAATGTTTACTCCAGAATGTTTACTACATTATGTTTACTCCAGAATGTTTACTACATTATGTTGACTACAGAATGTTTACTACATTATGTTTACTACAGTATGTTTACTACAGTATGTTGACTACAGAATGTTTACTACATTATGTTTACTACAGTATGTTTACTACAGTATGTTGACTACAGAATGTTTACTACATTATGTTTACTACAGTATGTTTACTACAGTATGTTGACTACAGAATGTTTACTACATTATGTTTACTACAGTATGTTTACTACAGTATGTTGACTACAGAATGTTTACTACGAAATGTTTACTACAGTATGTTTACTACGGAATGTTTACTACAGAATGTTTACTACAGAATGTTTACTACAGAATGCTTACTATAGAATGTTTACTACAGAGTGTTTACTACAGAATGTTTACTGCAAAATGTTTACAACACTATGTTTACTACAGAATGTTTACTACAGAATGCTTACTACAGAATGTTTACTACAGAATGCTTACTACAGAATGTTTACTACAGAATGCTTACTACAGAATGTTTACTACGGAATGTTTACTACAGAATGTTTTTTACACAATGACAACCACTTATCAAGGCCCGGAAGCCACTCAAGGATAAGGGTTATTGCAAGTACATTACTACAGAATGTTTACTACATAATGTTTACCACAGTATGTTTACTACGGAATGTTTACTACGGAATGTTACTACAGAATGTTTACTACGGAATGTTTACTACGGAATGTATACTACGGAATGTTTACTACAGAATGTTTACTACGGAATGTTTACAACAGAATGTTTACTACGGAATGTTTACAACAGAATTTTTACTACAGAATGTTTACTACGGAATCTTTACTACGGAATGTTTACTACGGAACGTTTACTACGGAATATTTACTACGGAATGTTTACTACGGAATGTTTACTACGGAATATTTACAATAGAATGTTTACTACAGACTGTTTACAACAGTATGTTTACTACAGAATGTTTGCTACAGAATGTTTACTACAGAAGGTTTAGTACGGAATATTTACTACGGAATGTTAACTACGGAATGTTTACCACAGAATATTTACTGCCATATGTTTACTACGGAATATTTACTACAGAATGTTTACTAGGGAATGTTAACTACAGTATGTTTACAGCAGTATGTTTACTACAGAATGTTTACTACAGAATGTTTACTAGGCAATGTTTACTACGGAATCTTTACTACAGTATGTTTACTACAGAATGTTTACTACGGAATGTTTACTACAGAATGTGTACAACAGAATGTTTACTACAGAATGTTTACTACAGAATGTTTACAACAGAATGTTTAGTAGGGAATGTTTACTACGGAATGTTTATTACAGTATGTTTACTACAGAATGTTAACTACGGAATATTTACTACAGAATGTGTACTACAGAATGTTTACTACAGAATGTTTACAACAGAATGTTTACTACGGAATGTTTATTACAGTATGTTTACTACGGAATATTTACTACAGTATGTTTACTACAGAATGTTTATTACAGTATGTTTACTACAGAATGTTTATTACAGTATGTTTACTACGGAATGTTTACTACAGAATGTTTACTACAGTATGTTTACTACAGTATGTTTACTAGGGAATGTTAACTACGGAATGTTTACTACAGAATGTTTACTACCATATGTTTACTACGGAATATTTACTACAGAATGTTTACTACCATATGTTTACTACGGAATGTTTACTACAGTATGTTGACTACAGAATATTTACTACAGAATATTTACAACAGAATTTTTACTACAGAATGTTTACTACAGAATGTTAACAACAGAATGTTTACTACAGATTATTTACTACAGAATATTTACTACAGAATGTTTACTACGGAATATTTACTACAGAATGTTTACTACAGAATATTTACTACAGAATATTTACTACAGAATGTTAACTACATAATGTTTACTACAGAATGTTTACTACAGAATGTTTACTACAGAATGTTTTCTACATAATGTTTACTACAGAATGTAAACTACGGAATATTTACTACAGAATGTTGTCTACAGAATGTTTACTACAGAATGTTTACTACGGAATGTTTACTACAGAATTTTTACTACGGAATATTTACTACAAAATGTTTACTACAGAATGTTTGCTACAGAATGTTTACTACAGAAGGTTTAGTACGGAATATTTACTACGGAATGTTTACTACGGAATGTTTACCACGGAATGTTTACTTCAGTATGTTTACTATGGAATGTTTACTACAGAATGTTTACTACAGAATGTTTACCACGGAATGTTTACTACAGTATGTTTACTACAGAATGTTTACTACGGAATATTTACTACATAATGTTTACTACAGAATGTTTACTACGTAAAGTTTACTACAGTATATGTACTACGAAATTTTTACAACAGAATGTTTACTCCAGAATGTTTACTAGGGAATGTTTAGTACGGAATGTTTACTACGGAATGTTTACTACGGAATGTTTTCTACAGAATGTTTACTACAGAATGTTTACTACGGAATGTTTACTACGGAATGTTTTCTACAGAATGTTTACTACAGAATGTTTACTACGGAATGTTTTCTACAGAATGTTTACTACAGAATGTTTACTACGGAATGTTTACTACGGAATGTTTTCTACAGAATGTTTACTACAGAATGTTTACTACGGAATGTTTACTACAGAATGTTTACTACGGAATGTTTACTACGGAATGTTTTCTACAGAATGTTTACTACAGAATGTTTACTACGGAATGTTTACTACGGAATGTTTACTACGGAATGTTTTCTACAGAATGTTTACTACAGAATGTTTACTACAAAATGTTTACTACAGTATGTTTACTACAGAATATTTACTACAGAATATTTACTACAGAGTGTTTACTACAGAATGTTTAGTACAGAATGTTTACTATAGAATAGTTTCTACAGAATATTTACTACAGAATGTTTACTACAGAATCTTTACTACAGAATGTTTACTACAGTATGTGTACTGCAGAATGTTACTACGGAATATTTACTACAATGTATTTACTACAGAAGCTTTACTACAGAATGTTTACTACAGTTTGTCTACTAAAGATTGTTTACTACACAATGTTTATTGCAGTATGTTTACTACAGAATGTTTACTACAATATATTTACTACAGAATGTTTACTACAGATTGTTTACTACAGAATCGGTAATGTTATTTGTAATGTCAATTTAGTAAAATTTCTGTGGGGTATATGGGAAAGGAAAAAAGGTACCGTTTAAGGTTAGGTTATGGTTAGAAACAAAACAAGACAAACAAGTAATATACGACGTACTGGGCGTATATGCATCTCTCTTCGGAAACAAGAAGGAAAGGATGGCTCGCTCATTTATATACCCAAACAACACCTTGGGAAGGCTGAGCATGATGGGAGAAGCTACTTTTCTTGTGTCTTCCTTTTTTTTTTTGATACGAGGATATAAATGCCGGGGAAAATTCCCTTCAAGGAACACAAAAAGAAAAGAGTCTCTTGAAAAGTATTTCGTGTTGCTGACGTTCAGATTGTGCGGTGTGACATTGGTGGCGAGAGGCCAGGTGTAGTCGTTTGGTAAGGAAAAGGGCAGAAACGTGCTGTTGTCGAGCCAGTGACTCAGTCCTCCCCGAACCCCAGAACCAAATCCTGATCGTAACCTCACAATTTCCTATTGCAAGCTATATGTAATTGTATGATCTGTCAAGTCCACATGATAATTGTATGATCTGTCAAGTCCACATGATGTTGGCTTCAAAGTGAAGAACAATCTGTTACGTCAGGCAGTAAATATTCAGAAGGACTTGCCATTACAAATGACACAATGTATGTAGAGATTATTATACAATTTTACTATCCTCTATAACACATACAAAATCCATCCCCTATAAACAACAACTCGCCCCCCCCCAATTGTCCGCCTTGATTATTTTTTATAAAAGTTGACGCAGATCATAGCCTATGGCTCTCCGTGAGTAGACACGTAGCTACTTTGGACTTGACGGACTGAGAATACAACTATCCTGCGTTCTTTATTACTTTTTTCTGAAAGCAGCTTTAGTCTCAGTACATCTATTACGTTTGAAGGAATGAAAAAAAGTGATGGTAGCAGCACATTCTCAGCCAACTTTATTCATCATCCTACACTCTCTTCCATACCTGTGTCATTCGTGTTTGATCTCAAAAATGAAAGTTTGTTATTTACAAAAATGTTTATCTTATAGGGTTCTACTTCAATCTAAACTCGAACATTCCCAGCCTCTTATTTAGATTAAAATAGTAATTTGATGCAGCACAATGATATGTGTATGTATATATTCTGACACAATTTAAAATAGTAATTTGATGCAGTACAATGATATGTGTATGGGTATATTCTGACACAATTAAAATAGTAATTTGATATAGTACAATGATATGTGTATGTGTATATTCTGACACAATTTAAAATAGTAATTTGATGCAGTACAATGATAGGTGTATGTGTATATTCTGACACAATTAAAATAGTAATTTGATATAGTACAATGATATGTGTATGTGTATATTCTGACACAATTTAAAATAGTAATTTGATGCAGTACAATGATAGGTGTATGTGTATATTCTGACACAATTAAAATAGTAATTTGATATAGTACAATGATATGTGTATGTGTATATTCTGACACAATTTAAAATAGTAATTTGATGCAGTACAATGATAGGTGTATGTGTATATTCT
This sequence comes from Euprymna scolopes, assembly GCF_053919585.1. NCBI lineage: Eukaryota > Metazoa > Mollusca > Cephalopoda > Sepiida > Sepiolidae > Euprymna > Euprymna scolopes. The sequence goes on along the minus strand of NC_136488.1, from coordinate 168,851,267 downwards.
GACACAATTAAAATAGTAATTTGATATAGTACAATGATATGTGTATGTGTATATTCTGACACAATTAAAATAGTAATTTGATGCAGTACAATGATATGTGTATGTGTATATTCTGACATAATTAAAATAGTAATTTGATGCAGTACAATGATATGTGTATGGGTATATTCTGACACAATCTAAAATAGTAATTTGATGCAGTACAATGATATGCGTATGTGTATATTCTGACATAATTTAAAATAGTAATTTGATGCAGTACAATGATATGCGTATGTATATATTCTGACACAAATAAAATAGTAATTTGATATATTACAATGATATGTGTATGTGTATATTCTGACACAATTTAAAATAGTAATTTGATGCAGTACAATGATATGTGTATGTGTATATTCTGACATAATTGAAAATAGTAATTTTATGCAGTACGATGATATGTGTATGTGTATATTCTGACACAATTAAAATAGTAATTTGATGCAGTACAATGATATGTGTATGTATATATTCTGACACAATTAAAATAGTAATTTGATGCAGTACAATGATATATGTATGTATATATTCTGACACAATTTAAAATAGTAATTTGATGACGTACTATGATATGTGTATGTGTATATTCTGACACAATTAAAATAGTAATTTGATGGAGTACAATGATATGTGTATGTATATATTCTGACACAATTAAAATAGTAATTTGATGCAGTACAATGATATGTGGATGTATATATTCTGACATAATTAAAAATAGTAATTTTATGCAGTACAATGATATGTGTATGTGTATATTCTGACACAATTAAAATAGTAATTTGATGCAGTACAATGATATGTGTATGTATATATTCTGACACAATTAAAATAGTAATTTGATGCAGTACAATGATATGTGTATGTATATATTCTGACACAATTTAAAATAGTAATTTGATGACGTACTATGATATGTGTATGTGTATATTCTGACACAATTAAAATAGTAATTTGATGCAGTACAATGATATGTGGATGTATATATTCTCACACAATTTAAAATAGTAATTTGATGCAGTACAATGATATGTGTATGTATATATTCTGACACAATTGAAAATAGTAATTTGATGCAGTACAATGATATGTGTATGTATATATTCTGACACAATTTAAAATAGTAATTTGATGACGTACTATGATATGTGGATGTGTATATTCTGACATAATTGAAAATAGTAATTTGATGCAGTACAATGATATGTGTATGTGTATATTCTGACACAATTGAAATAGTAATTTGATATAGTACAATGATATGTGTATGTGTATATTCTGACACAATTAACATAGTAATTTGATATAGTACAATGATATGTGTATGTGTATATTCTGACATAATTAAAAATAGTAATTTGATGCAGTACAATGATATGTGTATGTGTATAATCTGACACAATTAAAATAGTAATTTGATATAGTACAATGATATGTGTATGTATATATTCTGACACAATTAAAACAGTAATTTGATGTAGTACAATGATCTGTGGATGTATATATTCTGACATAATTGAAAATAGTAATTTGATGGAGTACAATGATATGTGTATGTATATATTCTGACACCATTGAAAATAGTAATTTATTGCAGTACAATGATATGTGTATATATATTCTGACACATTTAAAATAGTAATTTATTGCAGTACAATGATATGTGTATGGATATATTCTGACACCATTGAAAATAGTAATTTGATGCAGTACAATGATATGTGTATGTATATATTCTGACACATTTAAAATAGTAATTTGATGCAGTACAATGATATGTGTATGTGTATATTCTGACACAATTAAAATAGTAATTTGATATAGTACAATAATATGTGTATGTGTATATTCTGACACAATTAAAATAGTAATTTGATATAGTACAATGATATGTGTATGTATATATTCTGACACAATTAAAATAGTAATTTGATGCAGTACAATGATATGTGTATGTATATATTCTGACACAATTGAAATAGTAATTTGATGTATTACAATAATATGTGTGTATGTATATATTCTGACACCATTGAAAATAGTAATTTGATGCAGTACAATGATATGTGTAGGTATATAGTCTACAACTTATAATTAAAAACAGTAATTTGATGCAGTACAATGATATGTGTATGTGTATATTCTGGAACTTACACTTGAAAATATTTATTTGGTGCAGTACACTCATATATATATATATATATATATATTTATATATATATATATATATATATATATATATATATATATATATATATATATATATATATATTATGAAACTTACAATTGAAAATAGTAATTTGATGCAGTACAATGCCGACATCAAATTATGACGCTCAAATCTACTGACGAAATTATTCGCGCAATGATTTCCACGCGGGATATCAAGGGGGAAAAGATCTAGTCGTCTATGTCCGTTTCTCGTTTCTTGTCGTTCATCGACCGAACCGATTAACGGAGGTCAGTACTTGCTAGCCGATTTCTTCAGACATCTCAATGGAGCAGATATAAGAATGGTAAAATATCTGTCAAACGCAACCTACCATTCAATTTTTCCAACGGAAAGTTTCGTACAATTTAGCATAAATGACAAAGATAACTTTTGAATATTTTATTTACTTTTCCGTGTGATGTGCTCTCCATTATTGTCTAAACGTTTCCGATCGCTGTGAATAGTGCTATATTATAATCATATCCCTTATGCAGATCGCGTAAGACAAGGTATGAAGCCACTACATCTAAGGACCTTTAAAAGCACTATTTCTAGGACAAATGTTTGCTAATAATTAGTGTTATAACGAAAGTTGTTGACCTAGCAATATCTCCTGCTTTGTCAGAAACGTCATTGAATGTGAGAATTAAAAGTACAAACTGAGAGAAGCGAGAGTTACGCGACTGCTGGAAATAAATTATAATTATATTTTTTTCTCTATATATATATATATTTATCGCCTGTCGGTTTAAATGTATGTAATATGTATGTTTGTATGTCGGTCTACAATGTTCGATAGAGTAGACAGATTTTCACTAGATCAGTATCGTGTTGAAGCTCCACCCTTCGGACGACGAATATCGAAATATTGGCTAAAAACATTAATTCCTCCACCCGCAAGTCGATACTTTGCTACAAGGAGGGGTCGCTTTTTTTCGCCGATATTTTCGAAAGTCATTCCTTCTTGTCGATTGACTAGCCTTGATTTAAATCTTTCTCTACTTCCGGTCGGGGATGGACACAACTGCAAAGACGTCAGTTTTTCTTTTTTCACGTTCTGTTTCTCCTTCGCGACGGGTTCGAGTCTCCCTGTATATGTATTTTTTTTTTGTTGCTCAACTCACACCTCTAATCATCCGGGCAAAGCCGGGCACCCAGGCTAGTATATATATATATATATATATATATATATATATATATATATATAAATCACAAAAATAGTTTCTACATATTTTATTTACTTTTCTCTGTGATATTTTCTCCATCATTGTCTAAAAGTTTCTGATGGCTTTGGAAAGCACTTCATTATTATTGCAATAATATTTTTTATAGAAATTAAATATTAAATCATCATAAAGCTATTAGAAATGTATATATATATATATATATATATATATATATATATATAAGTATAATATGTATATATATTATATATGAATAAGTTTGCAAAATTTATTTTAAGTCAGAAACTAGATCAATATCAGGAACGTTTTTGTTCTTGTTTTTCAAAGAGGATGTGTTTGATGAACACTGCTGGGGAGCCATGATTTAATATTGTCGGTTTTTAAACCCCCGAAACAGAGCACAATTGTAAACACTTGAAATAATATTAGAATTCTTGTGAGTAAACTAATACAATGAATAACGGGAATTCATTTATTTTTTTGCTTCATTTCCGATTATAAAATAGTAGGCAGGTGCCTGGCGTTTCCCTAGTGTTTGGAGGTGTGTGGTGAGCAAAAACCAGAAAAAGTGGTAGTAGCGCGAAGGAGGAAAACAACGTAAAAAAAGTGACGTCTTTGCTTTTGCGACTATTGCCAAACCGGAAGTGGCGAAGGTTCCAATTAAAGCTGGGCAATCGAAAAGAAAGCATGGCTTTCGAAAATATCAGTGAAAAAGCGACCCCTACTTTGTAGAAAATTACCTTGGTTAGGATGAGGAAATTTGTGTATTTAGCCAATATGTCGATATTTGTAGTCCGAAGGGTCCAGCTCCAAAATAATACCGATCCTGTGAAAATCCGTCGCCTCTGTCGAAGGTTTTTAGGAAGACATACATACATACATACATACCTACATGCATACATTTAAATAGTCAGGTTAGCTTTATATGATAGACTAGCATAGGTTGCCCGGCGTTTCTAGGGCGTTCGGAAGTGTGTTGGGCAAAAAAGTGGTAGTAGGCAGGCAGGCTCGAACCCGTACTGCGAAGGAGAAAAACAACGTAGAAAGGGACATCTTTGCTGTTGCGTCCATCGCCAAACAGGAAGTGGCGACGACTTACATTAAGGCTATCCAATCGAAAAAGTGGGTGACTATATCGGTGAAAAAATGGTATGTGATTCTGTTCATTGTTGGACATTTGATCATGATGACGTCAGAGAAAATGGTATGCCATTTTTTTTCCTGACTTCCGAGGATCAGATATGACATCTCAATTAGTAAAATTAGTTTTTACGTATATTGTAAAATGCTAGAAAAGTTAAATTGAAAGACAAAAAACATGTTAAACCATAATGGAAATATCACAAAAATAATAAACACACTGTATATTGTTTTAATGCTGAACTGCACAGAGCGTTTTTTTAAGCAAACAGAATATTGAATTGTATTTGACAGGTATTTTCAAATTTGTTTCCATCTAATCCGTTTATTCATCTAGTTAGAAGCTACTGATTTCAGTCGATCGCTTCGGACGATGAATTATTAAAAACAAGAATTTACTAATGAATATTTGCTTTGGAATTCCGCATGGATGTCATTGCTCAATTGTTTCTATTTGTATCGATCCATATGAATGTCGCAGATTTTATTCAGCATTTTTCTTCAAGAAAAAAACAGATCAAGAATTATTTTCAACTATCAGCTAAAAAATGTATTAAAAAATTAGGAAGAAATATTACATTTTCTTATTATATTTTAATAAAAGTTATAAGGGATTTTATTGTTAATATAGTGGACATAAAATGTTTACGGGCACAGGGAACATGACTTGGAACAGATGTATTAAGAGTATTACCAAGTCTGTTGCGCAGAAGTTAGGCTCTCGCTACACTATTAGAATGCTACTTACGCCTGAAAGTACATTGTACCGCGATAAGGCTACCATTCGCCCATGTATGGAGTACTGTTGTCTCATTTTGGGCTGGTGCATCTGCTACTAGTCTCTCACTCCTAGACAGGGTTCAAAACAGAGTCGCCAACCCGATAGGTCCTGAACTGTTATCTAGGCTTCAGCCTCTATCCCATCGACGAGATGCTGCATGTCTCTCTCTGCCTGTTCTACAACTATTTTAATGGTGAATGCTCTGAAGAACTGCAAGCACCTGTATCCCCTCAACGTAAATATCCCCGACAAGCAGCTAAATCCCACCCCGACACAGTAGAGATCCCTCGGTGTAAGAAAGCCTTCTACCTTCAATAGTTTCTTCCTCAGAACTGCTAGACTTTAGAACTCCCTTCCAGGATCCTGCTTTCCTAACTGTACTGACATGCAGATGTTCAAGTGTAATGTAGACAGACATGTTGCTGCCCACCTCCATTCATAATATCCCTGCAACTTATGTACTAGATAGTAGCCCCCTACTTCAAAGTAGCTCTGTGCCTTGTTTGGGGCGAAAATTGAATTATATATATATATATATATATATATATATATATATATATATATCTCACAAAGAGAGTTTCGAAACGTTTTATTTACTGTGTGATATCATTTTTTCAATATTGTCAAATATTTACTGTTCGCTTTGTATAGTGCTTCATTATAATTGCAATAATATTTTTTATAGAAATCGCTACAGACAAAACATGAAGCTACGTGACCTAAGAAGCTATAAAAATAATACTTTTGGGTCAAAAGTTTGTCTTTTTCTGTGAAAATTGAATGGCAAAATAAGGGAAAAGGCAACTGGTTATTTAAAGCAAATTAAAATAAAGTTATTACTAATGTATATATATATATACATATATATATATATATATATATATGGAGGTCTCCACTTATCAAGGCCCAGAAGCTACTCGTGGATAAGGGTTATTGCGTGTACAGTAACCAATGGGATAGTGTTGTAGTATTCGTTAGGATTGGAGATTTGATAAAGTGTCATTACTTAAGAGGGCGGTTCGTCAGGAATTTGTTTATGTTGAACTTCAAGATATCCAAGTTGAAGTCAGGTGCGAAACAGGCAAGTGGTAGAGCGTTTCACTGGCGTTCAGTTCTATATATAAATATATATTTATAATAGAATCCAAAATCAATATATTCATAAGAATAATTCTGCGCTAAAAAATAGGTTCTGTCAAGAATTCAACATTTAACACGCTAAAGGAAATAATCGGTAAGAAAAACAGCATAACGAAATTTGACATACATATAGACACACACACACATATGTATATAATATGTGTGTGTGTGTGTGTGTGTGTGTGTGTGAAAGACAGTTTATTTACATTTCTGTATGACATTTTTTCCATTATTGTTCAACAGATCCAATGAATTACTAATAAAGATTCCGTATTTGTCTGACAAAATGCGAAACTATTCTCTAATTCTTAGTAACGTAGAATTGTAACGTTTATAATACTGTAACGTTTATAATACTTCACAGTTTAATATTGTTACTCTTTCGGATTTATTATGTTTTTATGTAATCAGTTTGTTGGCTTTATAATAAGTACCTCCTTTTATACAAATATGTAACCACTTATAAAGGCCCGGAGGCAACTCGTGGATATAATATGCTAGGCCATGGGAGATTATCGTATTAATCACTAGTAGTGGAAATTTGATGAGTAAGATTAACTTAGGGGACGGCTCATCAAGAACTTGTAAACATTATGCTTGAAGACAACCATATTGTAGTAAGCTGGAAATATAAGAGAGTTCCCCAGGCATGTAGTTCTCAGAAACAAACTTTGTTCATGGAATCTGCGTTTAGGTTTAGGCACAGATAAAGAGTGGGAGGAATTATTGATTGTGTTTTCAGCTAGACGAGTGTTTCTTGTGAAAGTGTGGCGAGGGGGTCCATAGATTGAAGCGCAGTCGAGCACTTGCCATGAAAATAACGATAAAGCAGAGACAGGCTCGCACGTTACTTCTGTGGGAAATAGGTTGCAGAGAAGAGAAAAGAGCACAGAGTCAGTCTACTCTTTCTCCATAGTTAACTTGAGTGCAGAGTGGAGACTATTTAAATTCAGGAAACAGTAGAAAGGTTCAAAACAACTATATACAGGAAACCGACTTTAACAGGCCTGTATATTAGTTGGGATTCTTTTGCCCCTAGCAATAGAAAAATCAGTTTGGTCAAGACTTCGCTTCACCGGGCCCTCATGATTTACTCGGATAGCAAACTTGATAAAGAATTGAAGATAACCGATATCATTGCGAAGAATGGTTTCCCTGAGGTTATAATCTCTGGGCACATTTGCCAAGCACTTGCTAAATTTAATACCAACTTTTTTTCTAAGCCTAGCTAAGTGTCCAGTTTATGTCAAACTCCCTTATATTGGTTCTATCAGTAAAGGGCTTGTCGATAACATTACTTCGGTTATATGCCACTGTTTCTTTGCGGTGTAGCCTCGTGTGGAGTTCGGCACTGAAACTGCCTTCATTGCTTATAAAAAGCACTTCCCACACAACAAAAAAGTTTACTTGTATACCAATTTAAATTTCAGTGTGATGCCAACTGTGGGTCGTACGTTTCAACGTCTGGGAATCAGATTGGCACAGCATGCCCTTGCTTATTTCGAAAGATCCGGGGGTCTAGAATAAACACATTTTTGAACACATCCGATTGTTCAAAGAATATATCCGGGCGCTCACAAATTTATGAGTCATCAATTGGTGCGCACTTCTAGGACAATAAAGCATGTGGTGAAGCGTAATCGCATAATACACAACACCCGTTCCAAACAGCATCTCAATATTTTGGAGGCCGTAAGTGTGCTAATACGCAGACCATCGCTCTGCAGGCAAAAAGAGCCGACGCATAAATTAGAAATTTTTAAAGAGCTCTAATTAACAAAAAAATTTTTTAAATGCCTACATTGGGTCGATATTCCTTGTTTCCGCACTTATTTTCAAACAAGTTATTTCTCTTTCTTTCCCATCCCGAGTTCTGAATTATGAACTATATATCATTGTTGATTCATTTAATTTTCTTCGTGTAATTTTATTCTTTGGTTTCACTCCTACCCTCGTTTCCATTTTCAATTATGTGTAAATTATTTTATTTTAATCGTTACCGATGTTATCTGTTGAAATGGTCTTCGAGGTTCTTATTTTTTTTTAGTCGAATTGTCTTTTTCAATTTTCTCCCGCCTTTTTTTCTTCCATTGATCTTCTCTATTAAAATTCATATAATAACCATACTTATCCTGTTTAAAACATTGTACTATTAAACACCTTACGCACATACATTATATATATATATATATATATATATATATATATATATATATATATATATATATATATATATATATATATTCTCCCCTTTTTCTTCCCTGATCTTTCTTATTTATACTTATGTCTCGGCAGTAGAGTGAAAAGCATATCTTATTTTTCTTTTATTAATATTATTGGAATTTTTTCCTTTTTTCCTTGTACATATTTTTGTGAATTATTCCATGGATTTCGGCCTTTAGATTATTATGGACCATCTTCTTCCAATTACGGGATTTCCTTGGATTTTACTTGTGCAAATGGAAATTCAATTAACTTTCTTGAAGTTATATATTTGGATTTTACCGTCACTGGACTATCCATTCATGTGTAATCACCTTTTTCTTCCTCATATTCTTTCTGCTTCACTTTTTTTGTTATCAAGTAAGATCTTTGACTTACTTGTTCATTCATCAAATACTTTTGCATGCAAAATCCGATCCCGCATTTTGCTAATTCCTACCCTCTGATGAGAAGGGAAGTATTTCTTCGAAACTCCGCGGGTTAATGACTATCCGCTTATCTAGTGTTTCCTTTACAGATTAAATATGTTTTTAACTCATTTCAAAGTGTTTTTAACATGTTTTATTAACTGTTTGATCGTATATATATATATATACATATATATATATATATATATATATATATATATATATATATATATATATAAAGCTGAACGTCTGTGTGTATCTGATGACGAATAGGCTCCTATATGGTTGACTATTTTAGAAAACTGATCACATATAATGATAGAAGACGTATCGATACACAGGAATGGGTATGTTTGATCTGGCATAATGATGATTCATTAAAATTGTGGGGTCTTCGTACGCGCCTGGTCACCAAAGTATGGAAAAAAAATTACCAATTAAAAAAAACGTTTACAGGTGTTTTTGATATAGATGTACATAAGAATTCTTTTATACGTATGTTTTGACTTAAATAGAGATGGTACAACAAAATTGTAGGGTCTGCGTTCGCGCCTGGCCTCCATAAAATGGAAATAGGCACACACTTTAATAAAGACTTTTCATATCTATCTGCGTAAGTATACTGTGATAACTATGTTTCAGTTTGAAGAAATATGGTATAATAAAATTATAGGGTGTTCATTCGCGCTAGACCTCCATGGAATGGAAATATGTCACAAAGTTTTACAAGGTTTTTTTAATATAGATCCACAGAATATTGTGATAAGTGTTTCAGTGTGAACAGGTATAGTATAATACATTATGGGGTTTATCTATTTTATTTTTACTTTCATCATATTTTGTTTTGGTTTTGATACCCCCAAATTCGAAGCTATCTCTTTACAACTCTTCCTTTTCATAACTTATCATACTTTCATAAATCAGAGTCCATTTTCTGTAGGCTGTTTTTGAACCCAGTCAACGACGGGTATTTTGCTAGTATGTATATATATATATATATATATATATATATTGAACATTAATTTATGCTTTACTTTGTATGCATATATATATGCATATATAAGATAATACTTTAGTCGATTCAGATAACAATGTATAAATCATGCAAATAAATATGCCCTATATAAACGAAAAGAGGGTGCTTGTTTTTAAAATGGGCGATTTCTCCTGAAATATCAACTTTTACCATAGTGGAAAAACTTAAAAATAAATAAAAAATTGACTGAAAAGTAAATTGATAAGATTTTGTATTTTTAGCCCCCCCCCGCCTCCTATTTACCGTTTTATCCTCTTTGCAGATGAAATGCCTATATCATAGTATTTAATGTGCATACCTTGATCTAAGTTGTTCTATTAACTTGGTTTTGTTTCTATGTAGCTAAATATTAGCTCATATAGACGACTGCTTTCGGCAGAAATTGATCGTTTGTTCAACATAAAAACGTGAATAAGAGAAAAGAAGGGTTTGTGTGTAAAAAGCGCTATCTTGCCTAACAGCTTCTGTCTGATAACATAGGAACGTAGCACTCATCTCCTATATCTCTCCAGAGTTCATGGCATACTTAACGTTAGAAGGTTTCAGGTGTAAGGTTACAATACCCTGCGTAAAACATATAAACATCTCGTAAAAAATATAAATCAGAGATGAAATAGAACGAAAGAAACTTTCGTAAATGTTTCTCATCTTATAAACTTAAAAATCTTCTATAATAAAAAAAGAGATTTACTGCGCAAACCTTTTTTATAGATAAAACATTTCCCGAAATAAAATGTTTGGAACAGTTATTTTATGCTAAAATATAACGATATTTATTTATTTGTTTAATCTCGAGAAAGCCAACAATGATATTAGTCTTCTAGTCTTTTTTCTCATGATAAAATCATTTTAATCAGTGTATGATTCAAATTGTTCACGTTCTGCACTATAAATTTCGAACCATTCATCAAAATCTGCGTAGTTATATTGACACACAAGTTTCCATTATGTCACCAAGGTTAAGAGATGTTCAGTCCGGCAAGTTGCAAATCAGAAACGTAAATAATTCTGTATATAATAATAACCCCCAAAAATAGTAGGAACGCTAGGAACAATACCCGAAAACCCGTAAAATATGAGAGAGATTGGAATCAGACGGATGGTTGATGAGATACAACGGATAACAATAATGACAACAGCTGAAATATTAAGGAAAACACTTGAATACGAAGACTTCTATGAGCTAACTGGACATACGTAAAATGCTGCGGATAGAAAACACAAACAAGAATCAGAATGAATCATGAAAACGAAATATATCATATATATATATATATTATAATTGTAAGTTAAACACCCCTCTTGTGCCCTTACCCCCTTCTTGTGTGTGTATCACCAAAAACCGACGCTAACCCAAATAAGCGAGAAGGGCCAAGGAGAATGGAAAGACCGAGAGGTGATAGTACTAGTCAGACCTCTGCTGGATGAGTGCAAAAAGGGCTGGGACCTGGAGGAGGCCTTTTGCCATCAAAATTGCAGTGAAGACCAATAGTTGCCGTTAACGAGAAATCAATGGTAAATGTCTGTAACGATAATGCAAATCCGTCTTCCATGGTCATAGGAAAAGGTTAAGAGAACTGAACTTGAGGAGACTTGTTGTCACTCAGACTCCAGAGAAAGCCACAAGTTTTTCTTAAAGAGAAAACTTTGACAATGGCCTGTATGACTACTCATAGTGATTAAATACTACTACTACTACTACTAATAATAATAATCTTTCTAATATATAACACTCATTATGTGTATATGTCTGTCTCCATTTTTTCAAAGTTCATCTGTTATGAAAAGCAAGGTCCAAGAGCAGCAGGAGTTGGTCAAATAATGGCATTTCTGTACACCCTTATTTTTTTATAAATGGATGGAAAAACTATAAAGGGTCAAAATGCAAGAAATTTGGAACTTGGCACGTTCGAGTATGAAAAGTAAAGTTTTCCTATTAATTGGCGAAAACCGTTAAATGTTCATCCAATAAAAAAGGAAATTTTACTTCTTCATCTTGCAACGCTTCTCGGCAAGCATTACACACGCACACACACACACACACACACACACACACAATGACTATCCCTGTTTCGACGTTCGTATAAAATCCATCTTTCTCTTTTCCATTGAACCTTTAAATAACTTTACAATCGAAATCTTTCCTCAATTAAAGAAATACCGACTTTTTATATGCTTAAATTCGACCGTGTCTTAATTTGCACCTTTTCGTTTCCTATCGGCCGGGTTTCAAATCATAGTGTCGGTGACATTTTACACTACGCATACACCACACTTGGACACTTTTTTCTATGACTGTTGTCTCCCTGATTTCATGATTACACAGGCAGCGTCCCTGCGGTAGTTGTTTGATTTGGGTACTCCTTAGCAAAAGTGGACCTTCTTAAGGAGAATTTGCTCCCACTTCTGCCTCGTGCAAATCGTCTGACTCCGTTTCACCGTCTTCATATATAAACCTCTTTCACTACCACTGGCCCACACTACGCAACCAGACGCAACTAGCCGACAATACAACGTTAATTCTAAAAAAGCTCGGCTAGAATTAACCATTTTTATAACTTAACAACACACACCTCCAAAGTCAGACTCGATTTATAATTCAATCGGTACTCATGCACTTATTGATCCGTGCTGAAATAATAACATTATTTTAAAAGCCATTCTTAACATGGGGAGCAGAGGGTGTTTTGTATCTATTCTGTACTTAAACCTTACAATTGAATAAAAAAACATATCAAAAAACTTGGAAATACGATTTAAAAAATAGCGTGGATCAGTAAGTGCATTAGTTTCATTCAATCTTTTCAGGACGAGCACAAATCTCAAAGTCCGGCACTTGTAATTCAAAATACTTCTATACAACGACGAATTTTCAGTTTGACTTGTATGTGTATATAAAAAATCTCCGTAGCCCGACAAATTATCACAAATTCCGACCTTCGAATGGTAGTTAAACGTCTCCAAAGCATAGGTAATTTTCGCAAAGTTCGGCTTTTGAAGACGTATTTAAACTTATCCGCAGCATGACGAATTTTTAATTTGACTTTCGAATGCGCATTTAACATTCAACCGAACCGTATTTTAATATATTTTACGACAGTTAAAAAAATCCAACCGAATTCTATCAGTAATGCCAATTTAAAATTAAAAAAAAAAACAAAAGAGGTTTGTCTCACCTCAGTTATATCGACCTTCGTCAATTAAGTGGGGGGGGGGGCAACGCATTCTCCTCCAGCATTAGAACGACATTGTAAATTCCGACCTGTTAGCCTTTCAGAACACCGCTAGGCATTGCCAGCTTTTCAGAACACCGCTAGGCATTGCCAGCTTTTCAGAACACCGCTAGGCATTGCCAGCCTTTCAAAACACCGCTACGCATTGCCAGCCTTTCAGAACACCGTTAGACAATGTTAGTCTCCTAAAACACCGCTATACTTTACTAGCCTCCCAAGAGAACATGCAATTCAGTCGGATCGTAATTCTCGATTATGCTACGACAATTGGAAAAAAAAGTGTGACCCGAATCACATTTAAATCTTGTCATTTTTCGAAGCTTTAAATGTTCTACGTTCGACACGAATCATTCTAATCTTTCCCTTCCTCTCTGCTTTAAATGTTTGAATTTCGATGCGAACCCTTTAATATTTCCCAGTATTGATGCTTTCAATTTTCCAAATTCCACTTTCATATCGCCTGAATTAACACCGAAATAGATTGTAGTATTAAAGTGAAAGTTTTCTTTTTAACTACCGAACGACTTATAGTCAACAATGAATCTTCTCTCAATTTAAGAAATACCGGTTTTTTATATGCTCAAATTTGACCATGTTTTCGTTTCCCATCGATCGGGGTTTTTTGCCGGTGTTTTTATTTTACAATACGCACACGCCAACCCTTGACGCTTGATTCTTTGACCGTTGTCATACAAGCTTCAAGTGCTTCTGTATGGATGCACACCAATATAAAATACCTTTATACGTTAAATACAGTTCAGTTTTAAGTATTTATAAGTCTACGTCCAAAATTATCTCCAATCTTAACGACTAAAGCTGAAGTTTTGCTTTTGATTCTAACTAGTGACATATTTTTTATTTTTGTTTTGTTTTTAAATCAGTACAATATATTGGGTACAATATAATAATCAACAGATAATTGGCTCTATAATAATACACTTGAAATCTGCATGAGTTGAAATATCTTATTAAAAAGTATTTTACTGTTACGTTGTCGAATCATAAAATGAGCGTTTGTTGTATTGTCTATTTATAAAAGATTGAGTGTTTGATTATCTTATCAGAGTTAATGTTGTTGTATGTGTGATCGTCTAGTTGTCTTTCTATTACATATGTTGATATACTGTTAAGTGTGAATATGTGTGTGACATGTCATGTATTTTCAACATACCTTCTGCCATTTTGTTGGTCCATCTGGAAATTCTCGTCTGGGAGGGAGACTTGATACCTGTTTTTGGGGACGAAGATTTATTTCACTCCAAGGCAAGAAATTGGTTCTATAGTTTTTTTTTATTCGCCTTCCAGTTTGTTCGTAGAAGAAAGGAAAGTGAATTTGGCCTGTGTTGTTTTTTTTTCTAGGTCTTATTTCTACCACGTCAGCGTTCGTCCCCCCCCCCATCGAAGGGGAGGAGACAACGGCGAAACCGTCCGCTCTCTTCCAAGTCCCAAACAGATCTCCTCGATTCAGCTAACCTGATCACATGACTCACACGCAATCAAATCAGCTGAACTTCCGTTCAACGTGTCTACACTATAATTCACTCTCTCTCTCTCTCTCTCTCTCTCTCTCTCTCTCTCTCTCTCCATTCTCTAACATTACGACCGGGCAACCTTGGGAGACGTGATAGTAAAATATATTATTCAAATAAATAAAAATAACAAATCCATCCATAAATAATCAAACAACGAGTGAAAAATCGTAGCACCCCAGCAATAGCCACCGAGAAGTGACGACAGCTTAGTTATTTGCATCATAATATAAAATCATGACTGTACCTGATTCGAATCTAGTTATTCAACAGAAACACTTTCACTTAAAAATGTCGCAACCTCTATTCTATTGCAGTGTTTTGTATATAAAAAGGACTGCATAAACGAGGGGTGTGTGTGAGTACATTTTAAGCACATATATTTACCTTCAACAACAATTCAAAAACGGGATATATAATATTTTATTAACATTTTCCTTACTTACAAAGGGACGAGAAATCTTCTAGCGAAATATATCTTTCCAATCAGGGAAACATTACCTTCTTTACCTTGCTCTTGGTTGACGAAGCGGCTAAAGCAGAATGTACCGAATATATTTTCCGAAAGCTTTTATTTTTAATGTTTTTCTGTTGATTACGCGCATGATTCTCCCTATATTCCTGCTATTTACCTACACCCCATAGCTTTAAACGCTGAACAATTCCCAACCAGCTGAGAATTTGGCCTGTCCCGCCTCTCGTGTATCTAGTTCTTTCGCTCTTTTTTTTTTACATTTTCACCGCAAACAACGCATATTGCCACTTTATTGTAGGGGGCTACTACCAGGGACATAGCCATGAGGTGTACTGTGTAGGGAGTTGGAAAGCAAGATGTCGGTTCTCGTTGCACTTGAACTTCTGCATGTCAGTACAGTTGGGGAAGCAGGGACCCGGCAGGGAATTCCAAAGTCTAGCTGTCCTGGGGAAGAAACTACTGGAGTAGAAGGCTCTCTTACATCTAGGGATATCTACTGTGAAGGGGTGGGATTTAGTTGCTTGTCGGGTTTGTCGGGGGTATTTGCGTCGAGGGGGTACAAGTGCTTGCAGTTCGTCGGATCATTCACCGTTAAAGTACTTGTAGAAAAGGCAGAGGAATGCAACATTTCGTCGATGGGACAGAGGCTGAAGTTTAGATGACAGTTCAGAATCTATCAGATTGGCGACTCTCTTTTGAACCTTGTCTACGAGCGAGAGACTAGTAGCAGATGCACCAGCCCAAATATGACAACAATACTCCATACATGGGCGAATGGTGGCCTTATAGAGGTATCGGATACTTTCGGGCGTTAGTAGCTTTCTAGCACGATAGAGAGAACCTACCTTCTTCGCAGCGGTCCTGGCGATACTATTTATGTAATTGTTCCAACTCATGTTTCATAGAGCGTAAGGCCGAGGAGTTTAAAGGATGTACTTTTTGATAAAGTCATTGGCCATTGCTATTGGTGGTAGAGAAGGTTTCTTGTAATTATTGAAGGAAACGAGTTTAGTCTTCGCAACATTGAATGTGACCATCCATTTTTGTCCCCATTCCACTACAGATTGGAGGTCATCCTCTAGTGCTTCTGCCATTTCTTTAGATATGTATTTATATATACTCAAACTAATTCTTTGTATGACGTAATTCAACTCACATCTTTTAAAATGTGACTTTTGAATCACCTTTTTCTATCTGTTAGAAACATGTTGTTTTTATCCACCAATTTTTTTCTTTTACTGTTTTAAGTTAACCTAAATATTTTACAAAATATTTTTTCTTTCAAAACATTCCCTCCGCATTATCTTATTTTAATGAGGTTTACATTCAATTTTTATGCTGGGAACATCTGTTGGTGTTTATTTGTTTGCTTCTTTGTTGATTATGATTCATGTCATGAGTTTTGTTGGCGTTATTGCTCTTATTATATTAAACATTCCTTCTAGAATGGTTTCGTGTACTTACGAAAGCGATCACGTGAAGGTTATCAACACCCTAAGTCACAGTTTTTGCTTGGAACAAACTGCGTTCGAAAGTCACACACCAAGATCTGTTCTTGGCCTTCGGGACAAGATCAAAGTGTAGTATCTGTTCCGGCAGATGCTGCAAGCTATGACTAGCAAAGACCATATGTGGGGGCGACCCCACATATAAGACCTTGGTCAATGTAGGGGCAACCCTTCATACCAATTGTCACTATCCAGCTCCCCTACTCCCCGGGGAGCTGGTCCCCATTTCCCCTTCACTCCTCACATTAAAAATCGGCCTTGTGCCTAATTTGCTCGGTGGGGGAGCAAATAAACACCATCTGTTCCGGCAGATACTGCAAGCTATGAATAGCTATGACTAGCTATGACTAGCAAAGACCAGATGTGGGGGCAACCCCACATGCCTGACCATTAACCAGCTCCCATTTCCCACCTCTCGGGAGCTGGTCCCCTTTTTCCCTCCCCCCTCCCTTCACTCCTCACATTAAAAATTGGCCTTGTGCCTAATTTGCTCGGTGGGGGAGCAAATAAATACCATCTGTTTCGGCAGATACTGCACTTAAGATAATTTGTACCAGTCAATGGAGGGGAAACCCTCTATACTGGGACAATTATTATTTTTGGTAACCAGAGTGACCCCTTTTAGGGGAGCTGGTTTTTACCTCACATTAAAAACGGCCTTGTGCCTAATTTGCTCAGTGGGGGAGCAAATAAATACCATCTGTTCCGGCAGATACTGCAAGCTATGACTAGCTATGACTAGCTATGACTAGCAAAGACCAGATGTGGGGGCAACCCCACATGCCTGACCATTAACCAGCTCCCATTTCCCACCTCTCGGGAGCTGGTCCCCTTTTTCCCTTCCCCCTCCCTTCACTCCTCACATTAAAAATCGGCCTTGTGCCTAATTTGCTCGGTGGGGGAGCAAATAAATACCATCTGTTCCGGCAGATACTGCACTTAAGATAATTTGTACCAGTCAATGGAGGGGAAACCCTCTATACTGGGACAATTATTATTTTTGGTAACCAGAGTGCCCCCTTTTTGCCTACTTTTAGGGGAGCTGGTTTTTACCTCACATTAAAACGGCCTTGTGCCTAATTTGCTCAGTGGGGGAGCAAATAAATACCATCTGTTCCGGCAGATGCTGCAAGCTGTGACTAGCTATGACTAGCAAAGACCAGATGTGGGGGCAACCCCACATGCCTGACCTTTAACCAGCTCCCATTTCCCACCTCTCGGGAGCTGGTCCCCTTTTTCCCTTCCCCCTCCCTTCACTCCTCACATTAAAAATTGGCCTTGTGCCTAATTTGCTCGGTGGGGGAGCAAATAAATACCATCTGTTCCGGCAGATGCTGCACTTAGGATAATTTGTACCGGTCAATGGAGGGGAAACCCTCTATACTGGGACAATTATTATTTTTGGTAACCAGAGTGCCCCCTTTTTGCCTACTTTAAGGGGAGCTGGTTTTTACCTCACATTAAAAACGGCCTTGTGCCTAATTTGCTCAGTGGGGGAGCAAATAAATACCATCTGTTCCGGCAGATACTGCAAGCAAAGACCATATGTGGGGGCGACCCCACATATAAGACCTTGGTCAATGTAGGGGCAACCCTTCATACCAATTGTCACTATCCAGCTCCCCTACTCCCCGGGGAGTTGGTCCCCATTTCCCCTTCACTCCTCACATTAAAAATCGGTCTTGTGCCTAATTTGCTCGGTGGGGGAGCAAATAAATACCATCTGTTCCGGCAGATACTGCAAGCAAAGACCATATGTGGGGGCGACCCCACATATAAGACCTTGGTCAATGTAGGGGCAACCCTTCATACCAATTGTCACTATCCAGCTCCCCTACTCCCCGGGGAGTTGGTCCCCATTTCCCCTTCACTCCTCACATTAAAAATCGGTCTTGTGCCTAATTTGCTCGGTGGGGGAGCAAATAAATACCATCTGTTCTTCAGATGCTGCACTTCTATTTCTTGTTCTCTTTCGGTGGAGGAGAAATCCTTCACGGCTGAGACAATTTTTATTTTTGTACCTTTTCTCCACGTTAAAAAACAACCCTGGTGTCTAACTCTGTCCCGTGGGGAGGCATAGTAAATAGGTACAATCACCTCCCTGCTGTTGCAGTCTTGGCTCTTCCTGAGCATCATTCATTCATTTTGAATAAATCAGATGATTATTGCTGGCATTTGTTTCCCCGATATCTTTCTGATTGGAATTCTTTCTACAAATATGTCAGATATTACAGGAATGTAAGATTATGATGGCAACATAAAGTTGCCTTGCTGATTTTCCTAAATCGACTATTACTACCAAAAGGTTTTCTACATAACAGTTAACAGAACAATAATAATGCTCATTATCTAACAGTTTACGCTTTGGTAATAATATAAAATAATATAAGAGAATATAAAATAATATAAAAGTTGAATACAAACCTCACTAAAATAAGATAATGGCAAAAATAAATTAAGCATGCGACTAAGTGAAAATTGTATTTTATTCATAGGAAAATTCAGTTTATTTAAGAAATGGTGCGGATATTGAGGGAAGAAACATCTATGTAGATAATTCGTTTCATGCAAATTAAGAATCGAATTTGTGGAATTCTTTTGTAATGAAATATTACCATTTATTTACAATGATTACCAAAAAATTTCTTATACGCGTAATTTCTGCAAAGTTCTGATCTAAAATAGAATACAAATAGAAGTGATCTGAATCGAAATTACTCTGTCAAAAAAAAGATTAATCCCAAAGATTTATCTTTAAATCATCTTTGTTACTTATCTTTCGGCTTTATTTACTGCACAATATTCAATTTACTTACATCGTCCGGTTATGCTACAATTTTCCATTCAATTGTGAGTTCCCGTTTTGGGACTTTTCGGAAGTAGAATTACTGACTATATAACCTTTGAACGTTTTCAGGCGCATCTTACGGAAGGTGAAAATCCAAAGAATAGCTAGTTTTCGCTCCGTCAATCATAATCGGGTAGAAATCTTAAACAATTAGTTATTGTATTCCGTGTACGACCCGTATTCATAATTAGACTATCATTAGAACTGTTTATTACTTATAACTCTATTATTATTAATGTTTGAATAATAAATGCAGTAGCTTAAAATAATTAAAATAAATTTAAAGATAATATTCGAAAAATAATGTTATTAGAAAATATAAAATAATAAATATATTTTACTTTCAAAGTCCTATTCAAATATTGTTTCTTAAGTACGAGTTGTCGGTTAATTTATCTAATTATTATTTTGTATCCATTTCAAGTCAATAAATAATCTGCAACGATTCAATATAATGAGAAAACTTTTAATTAAATTGAAATATCAAATAATGTGTTTTACAATTAAACATACAGGGTAGTGCCAAATAACAAGGACTTTTGAGATTGCTATTATTCTGCTCTATAATATTTGAAATACATCCAAATATGCACTGTTCTTTTGCAAAAACATGCTATTTCATAGCTTTGAAATTAACTAGTGTGTTAGTTTCAGATAAAAGTTCGTAACCGGACTATTTAACATGAGGTTTTTGCATACGAAAGTTATGTGAAAAGTAACGAGTCTATCTTAGCTGTTTTGAGAGTGTTTCGTCGTCACATTTACTTTACTCAGCATAGAGCAGTTCCTCAAAGAGACACAAGAGAGTGTCGCTAGGACCGCTGCGAAGAATGGCGACATCGGTGAGTTTGAGAGTATTTATGTAGAGAAAACATACAGCACATTCCACACTGAAAAATGTAAATATAAACAGCTAGTATGATATTACTTGATTCACACGTAACATAATCGAATCCTGCTTAAATCAGAGAAAAATCTAGGTTGTCCTTGATGGTCGTCTATCTGAAGAAAATTATTTAAATTCAAGTGTGCAACATGTGTTAATCCTCTGACCTTTATTATTTGTGATATTCATAAACGACCTCTATGATGAAATTGCCTCTGAGATGGGTACATTTACTGATTACGGTATGCTTTATGACAGACTCAAGGGGGAAACAAATAAATACACATCTAAGGAAATGGTTAAAAGTCTAGAGGACTGTAATGGAATGGGGCCAAAACTGTCATGCAGATGTTCAAGTGTAAGTGTCCAACTTTCTACATACGATACTTGCGAATCTGGTCCCAAAGAGTAGCTCCTTATGATTAGTGGTACTGTGACTTGTGCAATATACCTATAATATTCAGTCCCTTTCATTCACAAAACCTTAATCTGCGAATACGAAACGATAAGATAATTTACTGTTTATTATTTATCTACTTATCGAAACTAGATGAAACTCGTAAATATATTCGAAAATGTATGAAAACATATGAACCGACAATAAGAAAATTTGTTAATGCAATATTTCTACAACATGGCTCTGGGTGTAGTTGATAAAAAAGCTTATGAAACATAATATTTACTTCCAAGTAAAAATAGATAAATAGAAAATGGAAAATAAACAAAAACTAAAGAACATCACTAAAATCTTTGAAAATTTGAAGACAAAACCCACTAAACCTATATCGTCAAATATACATTCATTAAAAAGATATTACAAAGTAAAGCACTGCTTCTATTCATAACCAAATATTCGTACTAACTCAGCAACGAATTGCACAACTTCCTTTTCAAAAGGCATTACAGCCAACCGAAGCAAATTTAGTAGATAAAAAAATCGGGAACACAGATAGGAAATAGTCAGTATCGCCCACTTCTAGAAGAAAGGTATTTCTTGTCTGTAATAACCGTGGAAAAAGAAGAAGACAAGAAACAAACAGAAATAAAAAAAAACTCGCTTCTCGCAGACACGTCGTTCGTCACAAAGAGCAATCAAATTGCCAGCACCACCTACAGACAATCTTCAGGACTCCCTCTGACTGCTTCACAGTCACCTGCCTTTATAGCGGCCGGGAATTATGTATTTGCATAATCGCGCGAGACAGACAGATTCTACGATAATTGCATGGGGTGAACACTAATAAAAACCCATTGACGCCATCTTGAACTCTCTCTTCCGCTCAGACCGAAACACAACAGACGTATCCGAGGTAAGCTCTCTATTTCACCTTATTTCGGTTATTGCTAATTGTGCTACAGTCCCCCTGATCTCATGATCACAAACGGAGCGGGGGTAGTCATATTTGTCGGGTACTTCTTCGAAGAACCGGATGCAGCACTTCCCCCTTGTCATCTTCCTCATTACCACCGTTATTGCCACCAGTCTGTCCATAGGCAGTGTTTCACAATCAGGGCAGGGGGACAGTATCCGTCTTTGTCGGGTACTCCTTTCTAAAGGCAAGACGGGTGGTCTCTCTTCCGCTTCTTCAGTATGTGCATTATATGGCTCAAAATCCTCTTCGTCACCCTGCATCATAATCTCTGTCCTTTCAGAAGAGATTGTACTGTCTGAGTCTTCCTCTTCCTCCGATGTAACAACATAATGGCGAGGGCGCAGATCTTTCACGTGGCGAGGCACACCGTCCACCAAAATCGATTGAGGGCTGATTACCTTGGTCACCTCACCCTTGCCGAACCTCGTGGTACATCGATTTTGCGGTCTGTTGACCCACACGCGATCTCCAACCTGGCGAGATTGGTCTCCTT
Organism: Euprymna scolopes; assembly: GCF_053919585.1. Taxonomy (NCBI): domain Eukaryota; kingdom Metazoa; phylum Mollusca; class Cephalopoda; order Sepiida; family Sepiolidae; genus Euprymna; species Euprymna scolopes. The sequence continues at coordinate 168,828,757 of NC_136488.1, read as the reverse complement.
TACTCGAACTTCGTATCGTTAAATCCTATTGGAAGGCGCAGTGAAGGGAGATGTGTCGTCTATTGGTGTGATGTTATATCAGTAGACAGCCTCCTGTATGGGACAGCGCATTCTAGCCGCTATTCGTTTCACTGTACGGTGACATCGCTCCGCTATGCCATTCCCGCCTGGAGTGTACGCACAATGGAATCGCAAGTGAACTCCCCATTTATGTGCAAATGCTTGGAACGCGTTGCTGCAGAAAGCCCTGTCATTGTCTAAAAAGATTTCATGCGGCGAGCTACGCTCGAGGAACACTGCCTCCAACTGATGAATTACACTTGCTGAGTCCTGCCTTGCCAATGTCCTCCAAATGGAGAAACGCGATGGACCACACTCTGTTAGAGTTAAAAAATGGAAGGTGCCATAATGCGTGATATCCATTTCAATTATCTGCCAATTCTTGTAAACTTCCAGCTTTCCCTTTTCCCACCTGACTGGCGCTGGGTCAATGGATTGACATTCCTCACATTTCTGTATAACCGTTTTAACGGTTGCTTTTGTCGTAGTTGAGCAACTTCTCCTGACAAAGTAGGTAGTACGTCGCACTCTCAGATGTCCACTACCTTTGTGAATAGCCAGGATTTGACTCTCATCCAGCTCGTCTGTGTGAATCGCGCCTATCACCGGGTCAAGCCCGTTTTTCTTTTTCATTGCCTAAAACCACCGCTGTGGTACTCGTGTCAATCGGTCAGCGATGTTTCGTGCTGATGGAACCACGGTTAGGTCAACTGTCAGCCCGTACTCTTCCACAAGCTCCTTGAGAGTGCTTAGTCGCCTCCTAATAAGCATCCCGCTTGCTCCTTTGGTGTGCACTCGCGCCTTTCCAGTTAGCGTGTCCGAGACCCAATGGTATACGCAGACAGAATCTGTCTTTATGTGTAGCACCTTGCTTTGCCACTGAAAATCCAAATCGATGCCTTTCAATACGGCATCCAGTTCGGCTAAGTTGATATGCTGAGAATCATCTTCAGGTCGCAGCCAGCATGTATCTTCCAACATAGTTTCACGCATCTCCAAGGCTGCACCACTTGCTAGGGAGCTAGCATCGACCCATACATTCAGCTCTTTGCAGTCCACACACCAATTTCCCCGGGCCGGATCGTTTTGCTGCGCAGATTCTAAGGTTTCGAACATAATACGATGCAGTACGGCGTCCCTTGCTTCATCATCGCAGCCCTTCGTTACTGAACTTAATCTTTATCTGAGTATTCCACAAGGCACACGAAGCCAACCGCACACCGGAAGGTGCCCGACAAGTCGATCACACAGGGAAAACATTGTTCGTCGCGTAACAATGCTAGGAGCCTATGGAATTGCATTTCCTCGCTTCCACCGCAGTTCACTGCATTCCATCCTGACCGCTAATCTCAGCACCCGTGCACCGTCCTTCAACCGCTCCGGGTTCTTGCACTCCAACCCGAACTGCGCTAGGTGTTCTCTTACACGGGTCGCCGGCACCACGTCTTCGTTGACAAAAATGTCATCAAAGTAAGCAGATATTGCGCGGCTTACAACTTCTTCCTGAGATAATACTTCGCTGACAATTGTTCTCATTATCAGGGGCAACAGTCAAACCGAACGCCAGACGGGCCAGACAGTATTTTTTCCTGTCGATTTTCACAGTCTGGTATGGTCACAGTGTATCATGGACCCGGACTTGGAGGTATGCTCTCCTGAGGTCCAGTAGAGACACGTTAGCACTTTTTTGTCTCCATTCGCGCAGCTTAGCCGCACAAACACGTAATGATTTAGCCCCCGGTATTCCATCACTAAGCGCACTTTGACTTTGTTCTGCTGTATAACAGTCATCAGGGGAATTAGGCGTTTGGGGGCTCCCAATTTATCCTCTGGGTACGGCACGAGCCCACCATTATCTATCCAGGTGCAGAGCTCCTGCGTGTACTGTTCACGGATTTCTGCCGGCACTGGGTATTCTGACACTCTATTGTGTAGCCTTTCAGGAGGTGGTCATCAGACCACTTCTACAATACGTTTAAATTTGCATTGCACTGTAGAGTACTAAGTGTTGATTGTACAGAATATATTTATATCTTGAATCAATGTTTATCTGCAAAAGTCGAGTATCATGGTTAAAATGTGCTATAAAAACATTTATTTTGAACCCGCTCTTTTCTTATTCAACCCCCTACTATTTATTTTATACGTCTGTCCTGTCTGTTTGTGCGGTCATAAAACTTCTTAAATGCAGTAAGCGTGTTAGTCTGTATAAGGGTGTAAACCTTGGTCGGAATCGGACTGTTTTCCTGTAATCAGAGTTTTTCGATTATAAATGCTCGATATTATCGGAAATATTTCGATACAAAACCTATATGAGAATACTTCCAGACACATAAAATACATATGTGTGAAATCTCATGAATCGGCTCAATCGTTTTAGAGCCTATAAGAAACGAAGTCATACAAAGCCAGAAACACAGACACAAAGAGATACACACAGGCAAATGCATTTTATATATAAGTAGAGAATATTACTATTTTCAACCACAGATTGCTATTGATTGTCAGCATAAAAATTAACGTTCAAACAACGCACAAAGAATGCACAGTGAAAGATACTGCTAAGTCTGCTACAAAGCGATTTAGCTTTCGGTACCGCGTTTGTAAACTTTACCAGCGGACACTATTCTATATCTCTATAAAACTACTGCCTAGCTATGAATTTGGTAGTTTTGCAACAAACTTCGCTCTTTCTGAAGGGCATAAAAAGGGGCTCTAAGAAAACAAGTCTAACAGTCTACTAAGTTCTGCACCCTGGCCTATCACCGTGACTTTGCAACATGTGCTTGTTTTACAAATATTTCCAAGTTACTAACCTTGTACCATATAAACTAAAAAACTACAAAGAAATCCGATTAACAGCAAACATTTATCAATTCACCGTGGAAATTCGTTTTAATCATTTATTTACAAATCCGACACATTTGTTTGGATCACTGGTTTTTGTAATTCGCTAAGTTTTATTTTAACTTGATTGTATCAATCTTTAAAAAAAACCAATGTAATTTGAACAAATGATTTTTTATTTAGGACTCCCTTGATGAATCTGACCGCTAATTACAATAAAACCTTACGCCTTTGTTACAATATTGTAGCTCTGTGTCATGCTTTTTCTCGCTCTTATTAAAGTTATTTTCTTGCTATTGAGTAAAAACATAACGGTAATTTATTTAGCGAATTATTTGAATCTCGGCGCTTTTTCGTTGATGGCATTTTTTGTGATGGAATCTGTATTCTTTTGACTTTTTTCAAAATATACTCGATATTATTTTCATTGATAGGAAATCGCACTGTTCTGACTTCTGTGTTCAGAGATAATCACAGCTGATATTTTCTCATTCGGTTTCGTCCAAGGGCACACAGGCGGGAAATCGATTGCTATCAAATACCAAAATATTTATTATAGAAATACATTTGTCGAGGGCAAAAAGAAGGAAGCAGGAATAGAAATAGCAAATATGATGTTAACAAGTGCACTGCAGTAAAAATGTACTATATTTATAGGATTCGCTATTTATGTGCACAGAAATTTTAAAAGCTTCAAAATAATAGAGCCATCAAAAGAAAACAAAATCGTTGACCCTGGAGATAATTGACACTAATTACGAAGCTTTGAATAAAATATGAAGATACAAGAAACGTCTCCAATAAGTTTCTAGAGTTTTTATACTGGCGTTTTTTTTTTGTTTGTTTTTTTAATTACATTTTCACCCCAACAAGGCACATTGCCACTTTGGTGTAGGGAGCTAGTATCAGGGTCAGACACTACTGGGGCACTATGTAGGGATTTAAGAAGCAAGATGTCGGTTCACGTTGCACTTGAACTTCTGCATGCCATTACAGTTAGGGAAGCAGGATCCTGGAATGGAATTCTAGAGTCTAGCGGTTCTGGGGAAGAAACTACTGGAGTAAAAAGATCTTTTACATCTAGGGATCTCTACTGTGTGGGGGTGGGATGAGCTGCCTGTCGGGTTTGTCGAGGGTGTCTGCGTCGTGGGGGCACAACTGTTTGCAGTTCGTCAGAGCATTCACCATTAAAATACTTGTAGAACAAGCAGAGGGATGCAACGTTTGGGATAGAGGCTGAAGCTTAGATGCCAGTTCAGGGCCTATCAGATTGGCGACTCTTTTTTAACCTTGTCTAGGAGCGAGAGACTAGTAGTAGACGCACCAGCCCAGCTGTGATAACAATAATCCATACATGGGCGAATGGTGGCCTTATAGAGATACAGGATACTTTCAGGTGTCAATAGTTTTCTAGCACGGTAGAAAGAACCTACCTTTTTCGCAGCGGCTCTGGCAATGTTTTCAATATAATTGTTCCAGCTCATGTTTCCTGTGAACGTTAGGCCAAGCACTTTGAAAGATGTACTCTCAGACAGGGAGTCACTGGTCATTGTTATTCGTGGCAGAGAAGGTTTCTCGTAGTTATTGAAGGAAAACAGTTTAGTCTTGGCAGCATTGAATGTGACCATCCATTTATGTCCCCATTCCACTACAGATTGGAGGCCATCCTCTAGTGTGTTTGCCATTTCTTTAGATATGTGTTCATTTGTTTTCCTGTCATGCCTGTTATAGAGTGTAGTGTTATCAGCATATATACCCATCTCAGAGGCAATTTTGTCTGGGAGGTCATTAATAAATATCAGGAACAATAGAGGTCCAAGAATAGACCCCTGAGGCACTCTTGCATTTATATCACGCTATTTAGATGTTCGACCGTCGAGTACAACCTGATTTTTCTCTTATCTAAGAAGGATTTAATTATGCTAAGTATTCTACCAGTGATACCCTATGATTCAATTTTCCCGAGGAGGCCCTTGTGCCATACCCTGTCAAAAGCCTCAGATATATCTAGAGCTACCGCTCTGCCCTCCCCCGCTTTGTTCAATGAATGGTATATACGTTCAGAGATTACAGTGGGGATGTCAGCTGTGGAACGGGCTTGTCTAAATCCATATTATTTGTCAGTCAGGAGTTTAGCATCTGTAAGGTGCCGGACTAGAGCACTGTCGTAGACTCTTGAAAATTCGGTATGTTATTTATATACATCATATGAAATTGGTCTTTTATTTATAATTTCAGGTTCAAATGAACAGCTACAGCAGGAATTTGAATACACCCAACTTAAGCCTGATCGTCTCATCTGGTGAATTTAATAAAAAATTATCCGGACCTAAGGAGACTTTAGTAGATAGACAAGCAATAACATTCAATTTTAAACTTAGAAAAATGTCACAAAAACGAACGAAATGCTTCAGACTGTTTATAAATCGAGTATCAATTTTTTCAGTGGCATAAGAGATTAAAAGAAGAAAATCCGTGAGGTATTATGAGAGGTATTGGAGCAGTAAGGAAGTCAGAACAGCAGAGTTGATCGGCCAAATAAAGAATTGCATGGATAAGAGCCGTCGTGTGTCTATAGAGACAATATGTGCATAGCTCGATGTAAGTGCTGCACCATTTTTCACGAGGAACTAAAAACGCGAATAATTGGCGTGCAGTTGGTCTCAAGTGTGTAGTCGACAACTCCTTCTTTGTTACAGTGTTTCCTCTGACCCCGTCGAAGTCGCAATGGTCGTGATCGTCCTTCTTTCGGGAGTTCTTCACAAGATTCCTTCGCGTCGTAGGTCTCGTTGTTGGTTTAAGATGCCGGCGTCCGCTGAAAATTAATTAGCTGCTCATACAAGCCAATTAAAAAGAAACACCGAAGTTTCTAGTCTACTAAAGTTAATTCACGAAATTTACACGTGTGTTACATATCTTCAGTTCGATCTCAATACACAAGAAACATTCCGGAATATTATTCTTCATTCTCTGGGGTGGCGACGGTGGACGAAGGGGATGGCGTGTCTCTTGAGTTCTTCTCTCGAGATTAATGTGCTAATTTTGGCATGCCCATTTGCTTATATTTCGAGGGAAGGGTTGGTTGAATACGCCGCTAAACCAATCACCGATCAGCACTTTCGGGGACGTCCCGATACCTTGCACAGTCTGAGAATCTGTGATTTCATCTCCCTCCCATTCACATGCTCACAGGGGTTGACAGCTTGACCCCAGCTAAACTCGCACTCAAAAAGCCAGACATCCTTGAGTTGGATTTCGCCAGGTTAAGAAGGAAATTAGATTGCGTTCTAGTTTTAAAATTGTCATTTTTATCAAACAAGAAAAATATATCTCTGTTTTACAAAAACACAATAAATTCATCCTTTCAGTAAGGTTACCCGCCACTGCCAGGGCACCCAATAATACTTAACAGACAATACCAGCATAATTTCCGAGTCTTACTCAGTGTTTCTGGGGGCTCAATCTCCACCACTTGGGAGCTTTACCGTTCCCTGAGATGTTCACGCCATACAAACTATTTGGGCATCAAGACAGTTCCTCACCCTCCCTATAGTCCAGACCTTGTTCCCGATGAATTTGAGTTATTCTCGAAGTTCGAGGAAAACCTAAGACGCTATCGTTAAAAGGCAATAAGGAAGATGCAAAAAGGCAATGATCAGTGTCGCGGGCACGGTCACACAAGAAGACTTTCATGGGAACCTTACAGGGGTTGTTAGAACAGTACAAAAGACGTATTGCAGATGGAGAAGATTACTTCGAAGGGACTTTAGTTTCTTGTGTGTACTATCAATAAAATTGTTCATGCGTAAAAAAGTCTGGGAACTTATAGAAGACACTTTGTTCGTAGTTTCCTATTCAATTATAGAAGGCAAGTATAAATTATAAGAAAACGTATACAAGACGCTATTTTTACCTGCTTTTTTACCACGGACAAAGTATGACATTTGAAACGTAAGGGGCTTCTATTAAAGATCATGTATAACGAGGGACTGTAATGAGTTGACCAGTAAGATGTATTTTCATATTACATTAGCACTTCTGCAGTTTAGTATTATCAAGAAAATAAAACAGACGCCATTTTATCTGAGGAGGACAAATCTAGTATTTCCTTGGGCCATATTTTTTACTCTACCTGACCCAAGAATACATGGTTTACAGTATTTTTAAACATTTTTTATTCAGCAAACTATTTCCAAACCAACCAACAACTCAAACTCTCCTCTCTAAACGTTCTAACTATTGCATAACTTTATTAAATCGGTAGATTCAAATTGGTAATAATTTCGAGATTTTAAATCACTGCCTACAACAATTCCCAGGTCAATTTTTGCCCAGAATAAAATCATTTGTCAAAGATTCATTTATTGATTAAAATATAATCTATCTTTTACAGAACTGTCGTATAATTTGGATTCTTCGGACTACTTTTTTAAACTGTATTGTTATTTGCATAACTGTTCGGTTGATGTAATCTATGACCCTTTTTTTTCTAACATATTTCTGTCGAACTCGTAGTCTTTATGTTGAACTTTGGAATTCGAAAGGAGTTTCAAACGAACCCCTTTTTTACTTCACGGGGGCAGCATGCTCTCGTCTCGACAGCCATTAGTAAATAGAGGTCTTCTGTAATGCGCATCTGTATTTTCTGTCGCCCACATTGAGGATTTAAACTTCAACTTTCAAAATAATGTCATTTTTACAACTAAATTTTTCCAAGCACTTTAAGCACCGCGATACGGGTCCTGCTACTCTTTTTTAACGAAGTTAAAAGTTGACGTTCGAAATTCCGTGCGGATTCCTAAGTTCGAGAGTAAGAATTTAATTCAAGATGAAAACAATAATCTGAAGAATTCAAATGGTAGGAAGCTAAAAATTTCTTAATCATATACAAATTATTTTTATTATTTTAACTCCTTATCAGGCGTCTGACACCCGGATCGGATTTAAGTGAAAAACACAGTTTAATATTGCTTTTTGTTCTGCAATAACCAAGTGAATCGGGTGTTATTTAACAACTAAATTGAAGAAACTTAACGCCAACGTTTCCACAATGATTACTACGTTTCTTAGATGACATATTCCCAAGTAAATACTAGTGTTCTATAAAGGTTTTCCTCTTCGAAGGGTGTTTTTGTCTAGAATCGATAACCACGGCGCCAAACGTATAAAAAGAAAAATACTTCCTAAAGAAACAAGAAGATGTTGGTCGCCTGGCAGACATTCAAAGTAATTTAATATAAATGCTCAAAAACAATTACATAAATAGACTTGCGACGTAGTCTTATTAAATAGTAATCAGTCGTAAATACTTAATATCTAAAGAATATTTCCCAGGCGAATTGTTCACAATCACATTACATTAAACGTCTTTGTGTTGGAAGAACGATTTCAATTAATTGCAGTAATTCTTTGTGAATATCCCAAACATTATGATTTGATTGATAAATCTATTTTGTGTGAGTGTGAGGCTCATTCTGCAAACGTATCCCACGAGAAATCTTTACATGCATTTATGCAAGCATATGAATATTCAGATGGATAACACAATATATTCATTCGTTATTTGCCTTAAAAAAAGTCTAAACCTATAATCACGCAGTTATATACAAATCAGGCTTTTATAAATAGAAAGAGAAAAAATATAATTAAACGGCTCACAACCTGATAACAGGGGAAGTGACGGTGGTCTAATCGTTAAAGACACGGACTGATTACCTGAGTATCCCAAGTTCGAATTTAGTTTGTTCCACAAAAATTACTTTCACTTAGGATGTTGGGAACCTTTATGCGATCCCCCCAGTAAATGCCCAGTGGCGTTGTAGAAAGAATTCTGACTAGAGAGATATCGGGGAAACCAATAACAAACGTTACATCTAATAATTCGCTAGAAATTATAAACTGTTGTGTTATCTATTTACATATTATTTGTTTTGATAAGTGGAACGTGAGTTTGCAAATACAGATTCATAAATTACAGAAAACAACATTCAATATTTATATTTACTGCCTGTTTGTTGCACTTCTACAAAGATGTGTGATGCAAAAAAATTAATTGTGATGCTAAAAAATATGTACACTCTGGCCTGTTCCAGTCGTTTCGACAATAAAACCCGGAGGCGGTTTCATAACAAAATTGCATTTATTTAATTATTATCTTACTGTCAGAGCTCGTAAGAGGTGCCGAGCAAGAGTGCTAAAAGGTGGAGGTTTGGTTGGTTGGTTGGTTGGTTGTTTTACGGCATATCAACGGTTTTCAGGTTATTTAATGTTATTTGAGGAACGATTTTTAATGGAGCATATTTGTTTTTTAAGTCGGATTCTATTTAACCCATTGTTGGGACCCTAACAGGTACTACCACTTCGGGTGGCAGGGATATCTCTAGAGAACATCCTAATTTACCCTATATGTGCTTCTGGGTTGCACTTGCTAACACCACTGTATTTATATTTGCCCTCTATCGGCCCCACAACAGCGGAGTTACTATCTTTAAGAACATATCTGAGAAAATAGACCACGTCCTATCTGCACATCCCTCAGCTAACATCCACATCTGTGGTGACTTCAATGTTCATAACGTGGAATGGCTAACCCATTCAAATAAGACAGACGATGAGGGAAGGTTTTGTCATGATTTTACCATTGCTTATGACCTCACTCAGATTGTTCGCAAACCCACCCGTGTGCCCGATACACCCGGTCAATATGCAAGCCTCCTAGACCTTTTTCTCACAACTTCCCCTGAGCTATGTTCATGTTCCGTTCATTCTCCTCTAGGATCCTCCGACCACTCAGTTGTATAAGTTAAGATAAAAACAAAATGTAATAAGTCCCCTGACGTACCCCTTCACCGTACTGTATACCGATACTCTATGGCTGACTGGGATAGCTTCCGTACATTCATATCTGATTTACCTCTGCACTCCATGTTTAAAAAGGAAGTGTCCTCTATAGTATCAGATCTGACCGAATGGTTAATTATAGGCATAGACCAGTTCATACCATCTAAAAAATTCCAACAAAAACCTAACAGCCAGTCATGGTTCTCCCCAGAATGCGCTGCTGCTATCGCGCACAGAAATCACTTTTTTCCATAGCTACCAACGTAATAGATGCACTGAGACTAAAACTGCTTTCAGGACTGCAAGCAACCACTGTAAAAGAGTAATAAAAATGCGAGAGAGCTATATGCTCAGTCTGTTAAATCCAAGGTAGCTGATCAGCGGCTTGGTTCCCACCAGTTTTGGCAAATAACAAATAGGATCCTTAATCCATTTGACTAATTATCACCCGTACTATGATTAGTATTTTGTATAATTACATTCTTATTTACTGAAAATTAAATATATATATATATATATATATATATATATATATATAATTCAATTAAAATTACGTATATACGAAGGGCGTGCAATAAATAATGCCCCTGACCCACTTCCCATGCGAGTAGAACAACGAAAGTTGGCAAAGTTATTAGTCCTTCTCTACATAGGAACCAACCAGATTCATGGATTTCTCCCATCGTTTGATGCAGCTCTGGAGACCGTTTTTGTAGAACACCCCAGGTCAGGAGAGTAGGGAGGATGGGGGAGGATTTCATAACCACACGCTCACCCTTCTGATCTGGCGACATGCTAGTTGTGGACAAGAGCGTTGTACTGCAGGAGGAGGGTACCTTTGCTGACCTTGCGCCGCCTTTTGATTTTGATAGCTTCCCTTATCCTCAAAAGTAAAGCATAATAGGCTCCTGTAATTATGGTACCCTTTGCCAGGACATCTTTCATTACTACTCCGTCCTGGTCCCAGAAAACTGTGAGCATGACCTTGCCAGAGGAGGGCTGCACCCTTGCCTTCTTTGGAGGTGGTGAGTACAAGTGCTTCCACTGCATTGAGTGGGCGTTGGTCTCTTGATCATAGTGATGAACCCACGTTTCATCCTGTTTAATCAGTCTTTCGAAAAACGTTGACCCATCTTCTTGGCACATCTCCAAATTCATCCTCGAGCACTCGACGCGTTCTCGCTTCTAGAATGGTGTGAGCAACCTGGGTATCCATTTGGCAGACACCTTATGCGTATGCAAATGGTCCTGAATGATAGTTTCCACATACCCTGCACTAATCTTGACATCTTGGGCTATTTGGCGAATAGTGATGCGCCGATTTTCTAAAATGGCAGACTCAACTTGACGGACAGATGCCTCATCAATGGCAGAAGCGGGACGACCAGGTCTGGGAGCTGTTTCCACAGACTTCCGGCTATGTTTGAATTCACGATGCCAGCGTTTTCCAAGGTCATATGATCGGGCATTATCACCATAAGTTTCTTTCATTTCACCAAAAGTCTCCTGTTCTGTGCGTCCTTTCAAATACAAAAACCGGATCACTGCTCGACATTCAACAGGCTCCATTTCACACCTGACTCAGTTCAAACATCTGTAAACCAGAAACCACAATTAGTTCAGAGCTGTAATTTGCCACATAACCCGTAAGGATATAAATCATTGCACATGCAAAATCTCAGCTAGATCAGACAGCGGGAAGTGGGCACCTCGTAAATACGTTTGAAATGCTAAAACAACGCATATATTTTTATATATAAAAAATGGTTTCATTAAGATATTTCGATGATATACATCCTTGTCAATAAAAGTCTGTTTTTTCTCTTTTCTCTGATTCACATAGTGTAATCAGCGAGGGAGAGTGTATGTTCGTAGGTCTTATAACGGTATGACTTTAAAAAATTGTAATTAGCAGTGTGTCGCGTTAGCCACGAAAAGTGCATTAATAAAGTATTACTTGCATTTGAGGCGTTGCCTGTATTTTGGAATAAAGACTTACGTATATAAATACGTTTGGACTACTGAAAAACAACACATATTTTCTCATATTTACAAAAATTAATTTTTTTTTAATTCAGATATTTCGATGATATACACGCTTGTAAAGAAACCTTTTTGTTTCTCTTCTTCTGGTCTCATAACGGTATGGTTTTCAAAAGCAGTATTTAGTAGGGTGTTGCGCTAGCCACGCTAAGTTAATTAATAAAAGAAATCCTTTGTTTTACGCTTTGCCCATAATATATATATATAAATAAAATCAAATAAAAATTACAATTAAATTACAATTAACTTTTTGTTATCAAGTAAGATCTTTTACTTACTTGCAGTTTCATCAAATACTTTTTCTAGCAAAATTTGATCCCGCATTTTGCTAATTCCTACCCTCTGATAAGAAGGAAAGTATTTATTCGAAACTCCGCGGATTAAGAACTTATTAAGTGTTTCCTTTTCAGATTAAATAAGTTTTTTAAAACTTTTTTCCAAGTGTTTTTTTAAACATATTCTATTAACTATTTGCTCTCATATGTAACGTTCACGGCTTCCCCTCATTCGAACAATCTGGATTTTCTTATGATTACGTCCGAATTGTGCGTTAATTTAATTCCATTTATTCCCGTGACAATTGTTTGATGGCCTAAGATTAGCAAATCGAATTAATGGTGGCTTCGTATCTTCCAAACTGCTGAAAGTTGACCTTATACACTGATGATTGCCAGTGAGTTTTGGTATAAAACAATAATAATAAATTGTATTATTCAATTATATATGTATATACGTACACATACACACAAATTAATATATATTTATATATATATATATATATATATGTGCGTGTATGTGTGTGTATATATATATATATATATATATATATATATATATATATATCCATTATTACCGTTTTTTCTGGGAGGGATCTTTTTTTTCGTCGTCTTCTAATATCGTCTTTCCAAATCATAATCACCACTTTTGTTCAAGTCTAACGAAGTTGCCGGCTCGCGGACACGATTCAGTATCAGAAACATGTGTACTAAACAGAGAAACGGATATAAAATAAATAGTAATGATCACAATGATCACATTCTGCACGTTTTTACTAATTACCATTTTTGCTATATATATATATATATATATATGTATGTATATATATATATATATATATGTACATATATATATATGTTTGAGACGCTCTCCATGGGATTAATGGACTATCTCATGACGTCACTTCCTCTAGTGATGTCACTTTCGGTATCGAGTACCGGTGCCCGGAGTCAGAGATTGGTACGCGACGAAGCAGATCGTGTGCAAACGCCCACATTTGAGGAATGGTATTCTCAACCTGTCTTTGCCTGTAATATATATGAATACATGTTCGTTTTCCAAAAATCATGTGTTTCATTTCATTTATTACCATTTAACCCCATAGCAACACATATAATAGGATACGTGTGTGTGTGTGTGTGTTTCCAAAGATAAAATAGACCACATAAAATTAAATGTTGATTCCTAGCGGATGTGAAAGACAAATGCGTCGTAATAGCTTACTTGCCATTAATGTATTATTTTTGAGCCTTCCGGTTTAAGTGATATTTTCCGAAATGTGTTCTTTCTATTTTGTTGATGATATTAGTCTGAAGTAGTCAGTGGATCGTGGTGAGAGAAAGTATACGGATGACTTTATTGTAAAATATTTAATCGATGTGTTTACGTGGCACGAATTTTGAATAAATGGAACCGTGTAAAACAAGCGAATACATCGTTTCGATGATTGAAAAACACATAAATAATATTTTTTTAATTTTAAATAATAATTCGTTATTGTATATGTTTTTATTTGTATTATTCTTTCAGATTTGCATATGTGATATATTTTTGTCTGAATTATTCATATTTTTAATTGTCATTTATAAAATACGGTTGTCTTGCGTGGTTATTTTCCGATATTTTTATCGTTTTTATTTTATTTTGTTTCATGAAAACGAGGTGATTTCGGGATAGGGAAATTTTGTTAGATAGCTGCTTTGTCAAAAAATCAATTACAGATATTTTCGGAGTAAAGTCTGGCAAACGAGATTATAAGAATGCAACTATATTATGCATATAATCGTACGAAGTGCCTTAACCAGACTCTTTTTGAACAGGCATTTCAAATGATCATAGACTTTAAAAAATTCAGTATGTTATAGATATACATCTTATGGCATGACTGGCCAATTTGTCTCATAACGACAATCTATAAACTTTTCCTTGAGCTTAAGGAATAACTAAAAATAACAGGGAGAAAAGTTTGGACTATAGCGAGGGCGAGGAAATGTCTTACTGTTCATTTTAGTCGAATAGTCTGTGATATGGATGGAGTTATGGAATGATGCATGTGCACAAATCCTCCGCATCTTCAGTTCTTTTCGAATAATTGTATGTACAGTTCCCACACTGACATCAAACTGTGAAGATATTTTATCTATAGATACACGACGGTTCTTATCCATGAAACTTTTTATTTGGACAATCAACTCTGGTGTTTTGAATTCCCTTCTACAACACATCTCATCATCCATCACTATTTCCCTGCTTTCCTTGAATCTCTTATGCTACTCAAAAAACGGATGCTGGATTCATAGAAGCTTGTTCATTTATTTATATGCGGACTATTATAGTCATCTTCTAGTTGTTTTTTCACAACGTTTCGAAGGCCATTATTTCTATCATTATTATACCGTATATTCCTGAACGTATATTGCTTTATATTTTTTGCTCTTACTCTAATTCTCAACCCCTATCTTTTGCTTTCACTAGATTATATTCAACCTGTACCTTTCCTGCCCGCTTAACTGCTTACCGTATAGCACCAGCTTAATACTATTCAATAAGGTTTCAATCCCACCCATAGTCGGTCAGAGAATCTGTTTACAAAAACACGGTCAGACAACAACAACTATGGAAGGCAGTAATTACTGAGGATACATTTAAGAGACACCATTCTTATCTCGTCGCGGTTAACCACCTGACGAAGGCTAGAGTAATAGTTGGTCGAAACGTTGTGAAACAACAACTAGAAAATGAGGATGATAGTCCGGTAATGAGTAAATAAATGTAATCGATATGGACATTATTTTCAATAGAACTTATTAAAGGGCAAATTCTAATCTCTGCCCCCCCTCGCTAATCTTTCACAAAATACATCTGTCTAGCTGAAAACACTGTCAAAAATTTCCCCCACTTTATCTGTGCCAAAACCAAAGCTTCTTTCTTAGAAGTGCACGCCTGTGAAACTCTTCTCCGTCTTCTTGTGTCCCACCTGACTACAAACTGGATGTCTTCAAGTCCAACATAAACAACTTCCTGATGAACCGCCCCGTTAAGTAAGACACTTTACCAAATCTCAATACTAACGTACTGTACACGTTATAACCATTATTCCCGCGTGGCTTCTTGGCCTTTATAAGTGGTGACCACCTTGTAAAAAAAAAGCAGTAATTGCATGTTATCTAAATAATTCAACTTCATACATGTCGTTAATAAATTTAACGTTTATTGTCCGTTGCTTACAAAAATATACACGCCTGAATTAATAAAATATTGTTTTTCTTTCTTGATCTGTTATTTCCATTTTCGTCTTAAAATGCAATCCTCGAGTGGCCTCACGACCTTGATAAGTGGTGATTCCTATGTAAATAAATAAATAAATAAATAAAGGTATGGCTTGCTCATCTAGAAAAAGGGTTCCATTAATAAAAATTTGAAAGTAATTTGATAGGAAATTTAAAATCATTCATTCACTGCTGACGCACGCAAATTCACTGTGAATCAACATCCGTTCGCCATTGTTCATCTTACATTTCACAGATATAAAAAGGCGTATTTTATTTCATATGCATTCTTTTATTCTTAAAACTCACTTGCAATATGTAGCGGTTGAGGCGATATTTGAAGACAAAGAATCGATTCGCTGCATTTTAATACAGAAATGAAAATAACATATCACGAAATAAAATCAATATTTTATTCATTCAGGCGTGTGTATTTTTGTCAGCAACGAACAATAAAAGTTAAATTTATTAACCACACGTATGAAGTTAGAATTATTTATATTACATGTAATTAATGTTTGCCCTTTAATAAGTGATTTTGCAAATAAAGTCCGTATTGATTGATTATAGAAATATTAAAAAAAATTTTCACCGATTTCTTTAAATTTTATTCAGATAGCTCCATGCGTTGATTAGTTGCAGGAAAATGTACTGGATTATATAGACAACCCAGCGTTGCCCGATCGTAATACACGTATAAGCATAGGCATATGGCATAGCGTAGACTTCTTTTTAAAAAAATGAAGTAACAAAACAGAAAGAAACGGAAACATGTACTTGCTAGAATTATGTCTTTTCGAAACAGTTCAGTTCTTATAAGTAAAAAAATACTTGAAGTAAGATCGACGCTATGAACTAGATATTGCGGTAAGTAAGATAACCAGTACGTCAGCATGAAACGCTCTTTAAAAACTGTTTTCAATCTTACTTATTTTGAACATAATGAATATGTAAAGTGAACGATTAACGCTTGCACATTCATGAACCAGCTGGCAAACAGAAAAAAATCGCTGATTCCAAATAAACACTTGTTAACTTTTGACCCCCTAGCAGCCTTTTTTTTCGGGATAAAAACCGATTTAAAGTTTTGCACATGTCAGGATATCCTAGCTATCAAATTAAAAATCTGTAGATAAAAATTCGTTGGACATATAGGTTAAGAAATGTGCTTGCACACATAATCTCTTATATATATATATATATATATATATATATATATATATATATATATATGTATATATATAGGGAGACCCCCCCAAAAAAATAAACAAAAAAAAAAGCTAAATGGAGGCCATCTAGAACATATGCTGTAGAACGGAGAAAAAAAGCCAAAGACCCTAGTGTTTTCATGTGATGTTTTGAATAAAATAAACTAGTTATGACCAAAGTTTCATTTCATTCGGACAAAACACTAAAATACGGGGCCTAATTAGAGTTGGGTCCGTGTTTTTTTTTTTGAGAGGGGTCATCCTATATATATATATATATATATATATATATATATATATATATATATATATACAAGGTGAACAGAAAGTCCTTGGACCGTTTTTAGTTTTAAAATTAAGTATTGTTCAAATCACTTTTTCTCTTTTCGAATAAAGTAAGTATTTAGTCTAACTATTGATCTAATTATTTTCAACAAAAATATTAAAATAATTTTATTTAAACTTTCAGAAAAATGAGCAAACGAGAGGCCATAATTCAGCTTCATTGCGCGGGAAGGACAAACTCAGAGATTATTAAGCTATTGAAAGTGGCTAAATCCACCGTGTACCATGTTGTGAACAGATTTAAGGAACTTGGTACATCTAAAGACCGTCCTAGGAGTGGAAGACCTCGCACTGCTCGAACAAAGAAGGTGATTAAAGCTGTCCGAGAGAGGGTAAGGAGGAACCTGAAGAGATCTGCAAGACAAATGGCTAAAGACATGAATGTGAGCGTGACCCCGATGAGAACCATCGTAAAAAACGATCTCCAGTTGTCCCCCTACAAGATGAGAAAGAGACAGTACCTCACACCTGCCCAAAAGCACAAGAGACTTGAAAGAGCAAAGCTTCTTCTTGGAGAACTGAAGGCTGGCACGGCAGAGCAAGAGATCGTTTTTTCTGATGAAAAACTCTTCACAATTGAAGCGACTGTTAACAATCAGAACAACAGAGTTTACGCAAAATCTTCAGCAGACATTGATGACTCCGTGAGAATAGTTTTCCACCAACAAAAGCCGTCTTCCCTCATGGTGTCGGCTGCAGTCTCCAAATCTTGGAAGTCGCCTCTGATTTCCGTGGAGCAGGGGGTTAAGATCACTACATTAACGATATTTTGGTTCTTTCATTTGAAGAGATGAAGAAACACTTCAAAGATCAGCCTTTCACCTTCCAACAAGATGGAGCACCATCCCACACCTCCAGAAAAAAAACTCAGGACTGGTGCCAACGTCATTTTCCAAGATTCTGGAGTAAGGAGATGTGGCCTCCTGCGTCGCCTGATTTGAATCCCATGGATTTTTCGGTGTGGTCTTTGTTGCTCATCCAAGTGTTGATGCTTTGAAGACATCTCTTCTGAGTGAATGGGCTAAAATACCTCAGGAAACGCTGCGTGCCTCGGTTGATAACTTCCGACAGAGAATTGAACGTCTAATTGAAAGGAAGGGACATCACATTGAAAATAAATAATTGGAATGTATTCTTGGTTTCCTAACTTATAATTTTCATTCATGTTAATTTATATGTTTGTAATTTTCTATTAATAAACCACTTTTGAATTGGTCCAAGGACTTTCTGTTCACCCTGTATATATATATATATATATATATATATATATATATATATATAGAGAGAGAGAGAGAGAGAGAGAGAGAGAGAGACAGAGAGAGAGAGACAGAGACAGAGACAGAGGGAAAGAGATACAGAGAGAGAGAGAGAGGAATGGCTTTCATGCGAGGTTTGAATCCAACAACCAGCGGCGATCGTAATTCCCTGCACTGATGATTCCTGAAGCGCTAATATCTGTAAGTATTATAAATGTACTTTTTTTTACAAATGATTTATCACTTATTAAGGTCCGGAGGCTACTTGAGTATAAGGGTAAATGAGTGTACAGTAGTCAATATGAAAATTTCATAATAATATTAGTAGTGCGCATTGAGTAAATTGGATTACTTAAGGGAATGGCTCATCAAGAACTTCTTTACTTGAAGTCAAGCGTATTGTTATCAGTGGGAAAGCAATAAAACGAAGCAGAGTTTCACAGGCAAGCAGTTTTAAGAAAGAAGCATTGTTCATGAGATCTACGTTTAGGTTTAGGCACAAATAAAGAGTGGGAAAAATTATTGATTGTTGTTTAAGCTAGACGATTGTTTTTTCGTGATAGTCAGCCTAGGGGGAACCGTAGATTGGAGCTCAGACGAGAACTTGATATAATAATAACGATAAAGCAGAGACAGATTCGCAACATCTCTTCTGTGGGAAAGTGATTGTAGGAAAGAGAAAAGATCAATTTGAACTATGTCAGTATAGGATAAGCTGGTTCTTGGAACTCCTGCCCAGATGTGGCAACAGTACTCCATCCTTGGACGTACTTAGCTCTTATACAGCTAAAGAATTGCATCGGTAGTGTGATATCTACTGGAGCGGTAGAACGATTCCGCCATTGTCCCAACAGCTTTGGCAACGGATTTGTTGTATGTGTTTCATTTCATATCAGGAGTAAAGGTCAAAGCAACAAGCATGTCAAAACAAGACGAGAGACATTCATTTCAATTGATACCAGATGGTGATCGTAGCATTTTGAGTATGTACAGAAAGAAGCTTAGTTTTAGATGCATTAAAATTAATCAGCCGCCTTTTCCCCATTGTATCAAGCATAAAGATCATAGGAGAAAGAATCAGAGAAAACTTGGTCGTTTCCGACCTTTGAAGTGTTTGGATAGATGGTAGTGTCGTCAGCATAACTCTCTACGAATGGTCTTCGGGTTGATTTGAGAGATTATTATTTATTGCATGTCACTGAGGAGGATATTTTTTACTCTATGTAACACATATTCCAGCAACTTACCAATAACGCTTAGGAAACTGATTGGTTTGTATTGAGAGAGGGATGTAAAATTCCCTGAATTCTTAAATACAGGAGATAATGCTGAGGTGTTCCAAGCTGTTGAGAAAGCATTTTTCTGTAAGACAACGCTTAAACAGCTTTTGTAAGTATGGAAGTATGTTCTAGTTGAAGTTTTCTGAGCACTATAATGGTAATGCCGTAAGGGATAGTTGCTTTACTGGATTTGAGGTTTTTGGTTAGCTTTGCAACATGATGCACAGATAGTTGCATGTTGCATAGCGTGTTTTCTACCATAGTACAAATACGATACTTTTCTTACAATTCATTATTGGAATTGATTTTTTCGATATCCATCTTGTAATTCACTTGCCATTTTTTCCTCCAAATAAACGGGTTCTCAAAATAAATAAATAAACGAGTTCAACGTCTGCTAATAATTTAAAATTATAATTATTTCTACCCTATAAATGATGGCTCTCGTCTTGGGGAGGCTCAATGTTTTGACAAGCTTCTGGGACTGACCTTTACTCCTGATCTGAAATGAAACACGTACATCAAGTCTGTTGCCAAGGTCGCTGGAAAATGACGCGATCCTTCTATCGCTCCAGAAGATATATCACTGCTGATGAAATTCTCTATCTATATAAAAGCCAAGTACGTCCAAAGATGGAGTACTGCTGCTACATCTGGACTGGAGCTGCTAAAAATATATATATAGGGAGACCCCCCCCCAAAAAAAAAAACAAAAAACAAAAGCTAAATGGGGGCCATCTAGAACATATACCGGAGAACGGAGTGTGGCCGTGTTTTTTACTTTGTCATTCTTATTATGAATCTTCCGTGGAGTTGTTTCTCTTCCCATTTGTCTTTTCTCGTTTTGTCACTTGTTTCTCTGTTTTCTGTTTTGTTATTTTTTCAGTGTCTATCGCTGCCATAATTATCCTTCCAGTGTTTTGCATTATGTATGTTTCTAGTTCTTTTTTCGTGTCCTTCACACAGTCTTCTATACAGATCAGTCCTCTTCCGCCGTCTTTCCTTTTCACGTAGATTCTGTCAATATCGTCCTTTGGGTTTAGTGCATTATGCATGGTCATGAGTTTCCTGGTTTTCTGGTCGAGTTATCCCAGTTCTTCTTTTGTCAACCCTTTAAACGGCCCAGAGTATCTTACTAGTGACACTGCCCATGTATTTATATCTTTTATTAGGTTTCTGCTATATAATTTCGTTTCCAGGAGTTTTCTTGTTCTCCTGAGGTATTCCTTTCCAATTTTCTCTTTCATTCCTGTTGCTCTGATGGTGTCCGATTCCAGAATCTCGATGTATTTATAGTCGTCTTGTTCCCCTAGTGCCCTCATTTTTGTTTGGTTGGGTAGTTCCATGCCTTCTGTCGTTTCCAGTTTTCCCTTTCTTATAACTAGCTGTGCGCACTTTTCCATTCCAAATTCCATTTAGATATCTTGGCTGAAGATTCTGGCAGTGTTAATTACTGTCTCTAGCTCCTTTTCGGTCCTTGCAAAAAGTTTCAGATCGTCCATGTACATCAGGTGGCTAATTTTTTCCTCTGTATTGGAGAACTTGTATCCGGCTTAGCACTTTCTCAGAATACTGTTCAAGGGCATCATGGTTAGTATGAACAGTAGTGGTGATAGAGAGTCTCCTTGGAAGATGCCTCTTTGTATGTTAATTTCTGTTATGTGTTGTCCATCAGCTGTCAATTCCAGTCTCCATGTTTTCATTGCATTTCCTACTACGTTGGTGATCCCGCTTGGTATTTTATACATTTTTAGGTATTCTATTATCCATGCTTGGGGGATCCTGTCGTACGCTTTTTTGTAGTCGATCCATGCCATGGCTAAAGTCTTTCTCCTCCTTTTTACCTCCTTTAGGATCTTTTGATCTATATATAACAGATCATGTGTTCCTTTTTTCCTTTTTGGAATCCCTTCTGCTCCTCGGGGATGTGTCCACGATCATTTAGGGAGTGGTAGATTTGTTCCCTCAGTAGTGCTATCAGTATCTTCCACAGTTGGTAAGCATGTGATTGGCCTATAGTTTCTAGGGACGGTTCCTTTCTCCGTGTCCTTCTGTAGCAGTGTGGTTCTACCTTTTGTCATCCAGTCTGGTACACTTGCTTCCTGTATACATCTTCTCAGGTTTTGGGATAGCCTTTCGTGTAAGGTTGTGAATTTTTTGAACCAGTATGTATGTATCCTGTCGTGCTCTGGTGCTCTTCAGTTTTTCATTTTTCCTATGGGTTTCTTTAGGGTTTCCTTCACTGTTCCTCCTTCTATTTGTTGTAACTCTTCTTTCATGCCTTTCAGCCATTTCTATTGTTATCTCGTCGCTCTTCCCATATTATACTCCAGTAGAGTTTGGTTTCTGTCGGATTTGTTTGTTCTGTTTTTGTTTTTCTTCCGTTCACATTTTGGTAGAATTGGCTTTCATTGTTCTGTTTTGTTTGCATTATTCAGATTTATATCTATATTGTCTCAATCTCGCTTCTTTTGCGTTTATTTTTTGGTCCAGTTCTCCATGTTTCTTTTTTAGCGTCTCCCTGTCAGTTACATGTCCAATATTCCGTTTTCTCCACATTGCTTTCTTCCTGGTGACCATTTTGGTTTCTTTTTTATGTTTGTGTATTTGGGTTTCTAGGCTTATTTTCCATCCAGGTTTTGTCGGTCGGCTTGCCCTCGGTTGTTTTTCTGATTTGAATTTCATACTTACCATTTTGGCGCCAGGTTGTTTAAGTCTGTGATTGTATTTGCTGGGATATGAGGGAGGGGTTTGTTAACATTCCCTGTTTCTGTTTTTAATTTTTTTTTCTGCTCTTGGTTCCTTAACGATGGAAGCTTTGTTTTTCTTCGTTCATCAGCTGCATTATTTTATTTATTTCATTTGCTTCATTCTCTGTTAGTTCGGTTTCATTGTTCCAGGTTTCCATGTTTGTAGATTTCGTTCTTTGTTGGTCCACGGTCTTTGGTGTTTTTACTTGTGAGGCTTCAACTTGTGGGGTTGCTCTGCGTGCGGTTCCGTTGGGGGATGCTTCTGGTTCAGTTTCCTCATCTATTATTATTATTATCATTATTATTATCATTATTATTATCATTATTATTATTATTATTATTATTATTATTATTCAAACACTACTGTGTTTAAATATTTATTTATAAGTTAGTTTTACTTAGTTACCACGGCTTAAAAGCTTCACCCCTCACTCATTTTGCGGCCAAAATTAAAACAATTTTTTAGGTCATAGGTCACTTTAGCTTTATTTTGAAAGAAGAATTTTCAATGTTCGTTTTTTTAAGAAAAGTTATAATAAAATCGCTTGTGTTCAAAAGTCTTCAGAATAAGTAAAGGACGTGAGTAACGGTTTCTTCTGATTGACTATTGGTTACCATAGCAAGTTGGTAATACAGTTTTTAGGACTGTTGAAAATGCGTAGGATATTGTACACACAAAAGAGAAAATATTATTTCAAAGCAAAGCTTGGAAAACTCATAGATTGCATAGAAAAACACGAGCATGAAGAGTAATACGATTAAGATTAAAGGTGGAAAAGTGAAAGGACTAGATTTTAAAACTGGAACAGAAAAAGACAAGATATTCTAGTAAAATATAATAAATTTACAACTTTAAGTATTGCAGCAATTTAAAAAAAAAACATTCAATTTAACATTATATAAAAAAAATTCATAATGCTGCAATATTTTAAGTTATAAATTAATTATATTTTTACACGAATATTTTATCTCTTTCCATTCCAGATTTACTTCTCTAAGCATAATTTTATCCATTTTACATGTATTACTCGCATTTTTCTATGTAATTATTATTATTCGTAGCAATAGTACTTGTAGTAGTATCATTATTTATCATTAAGAGTTTTCCTGCAGGAAGTCATCACTCTTAGTGGCATTACGTCAGCACAGATTTCTAGAACGTGTCATCGTTTTCGAAAATATTGACAAAGATCGGGCGATATTCTAACATGCGCTAATCATCATTGTCTAGTTAGCAACAGCAATTAGTCGTTCGTATATTTGAATACTCAACAGAACTTTAACGAACGAAATTTCTTTCGCAAATGTGCGCGTCTTTTGAGTAAATGCATATTAGCAATTTAACTCACCTAGAAACCTGAATAAACATTAAAACATCAACCGGCTTGAGTTACTCCCCTTTCAACGTTTTGGATATATTTTAGGTTTTTGGTAAGTTATAATTAAACTAAGCCTTTAAAATTCCGAACGCACAGGGTATCCTCCCTTTCTGCATCTAAAATGTTCGATAATCTTCAATCTTAATAGGTAAGAACGAAAGAAAATTAAAAAATAAAAAAAATTAAAAAAGGTAATATTAAACTTTCTTTTCTTATTGAATAAGTAGTATACAAAAAGTGTTCTTGAATCACATGAGTAGTTTAGCCGATATATTTGTAAATAAACAAAGTCAAATTCCGGATACGAAACTAACATAGAATCACAACAATATAGCTTAGTTGATTAGAAAAAAAATAATTTAAATTAAATAAAGAAATAAAGAAATTTAATTTAAGAAATCAATGAATAGTATTAATAAAACATATTACATGGACATAGGTAATTAGTGGTAGCATTGTATGATAATTCGTTTGAAATATTGTTAAATGGAGATACGAAAATAAGTAAATATATAAATCGTTAAAAATACTTTGAAAGGATGAGATATAGGTAAAATATTTTCACTTGTTTTCTTTTCCTTATAAGAGAAATGGATTCCATAATGTTTGAATCGTCAAAATGTTTTTTATTCCAAAAGTCTGAAGAAAAGCTGTTCTAGTAAAAGTTTTAAAACGACATAATGTTTGAATTTGTCTGAATAGTCTTGAAACAATTGTTACTAATGATGAAATACACTAATTGTTGCTATCATCCCATGCTTTGATGTCTTGTTTTTTGTTAAAACAATATATGAATGCTCAATTATGAAAATTTTGTAGCTTATGGTTCAAGTCATCTCATTTTGGCTTAAAATCTGTTGGTATATGAATAATTACTGAATTATATAAACCCAGTAAAATTTGGAATACTATATATATATATATATACATAAGAAAATACAACTTTGTAATATATGGGTTGTGGAATTGCATTCACTGGCAGAAGATCTAGCTAATTTGCATATTCTTTTAAACATTCATGTTAATTAATTCCCTATTAGTCTATTCTGCTTTCTTATGGGACGATCATCTTTAGTTACCTCTTACGTGTAATTATATTCATGCAGATATTCTACATAATTTATACTTACACGATATTTGCGTAAAAAGTGCATAGTAAACACGAAACTGTTTCCATGTATATTTATGTATACATATATATTTTTGTTTAAAAAAAATTGGCCTGCCCAACTCTTCTAAGATTTTTTGTTGTACAGACAAAAAAAAAACTTCATATATAAGGTATTTGAATCCATCCGAAACTTTATATTTGGGTTTTAGCCAAGAAAAATCGGTGCAAATGTGTGAAAATTAAAAAAAAAAAATTAAATTTGCCAGGAGAAGGACGAACGCCGCATTACGAACGCGGTTCATGTTTTAATTTTTAACCTTGCAGTAAACATGTTTTCATAGCCCAGGTAAAATAAATCATGAGCTGAACATTTTAGTTTCGATTTTCGGTGGTGGCGCATGAGTCTTTTTTTATATAGTTTTTAAATCATTTCTATACATTGCATGCAATTTTTCTATCAATCTATCTATCTATATATAGATCTATAAAAGGGAAAATGTCTGTCTGTCTTTTCTCTATAGTAGTTAAGGAAGACTATTATACAGAAACGCATCACTTTACATATTCACACTTTTAATATATACATATGCACATAACCTTATGAAGAGTACACAGGGCCCGAGCAAAGTCGAGCGGAACTGCTAGTAGTAAATAAGTTTGGATTGAAGAACATAATAAAATTAGTGGCGAATAATTTTTGGTTGAGATTAATTATGAATTAATCTATGAATATTATCTATAAAATAATATAGTCCGTGCACATTTCCCCAGCATACTATTCTGCCAATTTTTAGTCTACACGGACGAGATTTAACAAAAGGGCTAATGGGATTTTGTATTGGCCAGAAATTTTGCTGTTAATAGGTCAAAGTTCAACGATTGGAGTTTTGAAAATTTACCAAAATCCTTCGGCTATTTTTGGTCTAAACACTAGAAATTTTAAATATAGGTTACCTGTACATGAGTAAAAACTTATGAACACACACACACACACATACACACACACACATATATATATATATATATATATATATATATATATATATATATATATGCATACAAAGTTATTAAGAGTACATAAGGCACAGGCAAAGCCGGGCTGAACTGCTAGTATATCTATAAAAGTGAAAGTGTCTGTGTGTATGTGTGTCTGTCTGTATACATTTCCCTACAAAATAACTCTTCCAATTTTAAGTCTACAGACACGAAATTTGATATACAGGGCACTGGGATTTGGGAAAATCTTTGTAATCCGTTTTTAGCTGGAAATTTGGCTGTTAAGGGGTCAAAGTTCAACGATTTTACCTTTGAGAACTCTATAAAACTCCTCCGACAATTTTGGGTCTAAACACTTGAAATTTTATATGTATATTCCTTGGACATGGTCTAACTTAATAACTTGATTTGAACCCAAAACAATAAATGTTAAGGCGATACAATAGGAGTCAAATTTTAAAAGAATTGACCTCTGCGGTCTCTACCAAATTACTCAGAATTTCTGGTCTAAACATTTAAAATTTTACATAAAAGTTATTCAGAGATAGGACAAGCTTTTTAATCGGTTTGGGTCAAAAATTTGAGTTACCAATATATAAATGTATGTATGTTTGCATGTCTGCCTAAAGCTTTTGATATATGCGACGGATTTTCAAAAGAGCAGTATCGTTTTGAAGCTCGACCTTTCAGATTACAAATATCTAAAAACAATTTTAACTGGACACTTTTCTACAGGGGGGGGGAATCGCTTTTTTGCCGATATTTTCGAAAGTCATCTTCTCCGTTCGATTTTCTAGCTTTAATGAAAACCTACGTCACTCCCGGTTTGGTGGTGGTCGTAACACCAAAGACATCAGGATTTTCCCCATTTCTTTTCCTCATTTGCTGTATTGATTCGAGCCTGCCTTCCTACTACAACTATTTTTTTTGCTCAACACACACCTCTAAACACTCTGGCAACGCTGGGCCCCCATGCTAGTATATATATATATATATATATATATATATATATATATATATATATATGTATGTATGTGTGTGTGTGTGTGTGTGTGTGTGTGTGTGTGTGTGTATAACGATTATTCATACTATTCTGCGTCACTAG
This sequence comes from Euprymna scolopes, assembly GCF_053919585.1. Lineage (NCBI taxonomy): Eukaryota > Metazoa > Mollusca > Cephalopoda > Sepiida > Sepiolidae > Euprymna > Euprymna scolopes. The sequence goes on along the minus strand of NC_136488.1, from coordinate 168,801,992 downwards.
GCATTGGCCCACAGGCACGATTTACTAATAGAAGAATTTAGGTATATGGCAATGACCAAAATGAAACGATATTTATCCACCATTAAATCTATTTAATTTTATACCTCCGTCTCATAGAAGCCGTGAAAAGCACGTATGGAAATCTTACCAAGGAGTCCACATTTTAATCACTCGAAAGAACCCGTACAACATTACACTTGCAGTTCAGACAGCAAATGTTGAACTATATGAACTATTGGCATTCCAGTTAACGCATGAATGTTGGTAGAATGCATAATAATAGTAAACTGAGCTTTTCATTATCTTGAAATGTTGAATAGCTTTCTGTTAAACCAGATTATGCTTCAGAAATTTTGATGAAACAAGATAGCAGCAACAAAAATATCGTTTAATACAACGGAACACATGGAAAATCATTTGTTACTGGAGAGTGTTTTGTTCAAATAAATAATACTAGGAATAAATTCAAAATAGCATAGTTTCCAATATTGCGTACAGCGGCAGAAATACACGGAATAATAATCTGGACGTCTGTGGAGACTTGTTGTCACTCAGCTTCCAGAGAATAACACAGGTTTCCAATCAGATCGTATGTTGACTTGTGTGAAAGCTCCATGTGTGCCAATAATAATAATAATAATAATAATAATAATAATAATAATAATAATAACAATAATAATAATAATAGCAACAACAACATTAATAATAATAATAATAATAACTAGCGGGACCTGTGGAAATTCCACAGCAACATTTTTCATATGTAATATATTGTTGCTGGGCATTCTGTGGGCGTTCTGTTCAGCATGAATGAAAGCACAATCATATTATTCTAGTCCTTTTATTAAAACTGTATCTCCCCCTTACTAAAATAACAACTTTGATATATTTCCTGGGCTGATTATTTCATTTTAAACACACAATTCAATTAAATCACATTTCATCATTTTTGATAATTATTAAATATGTTACTATGTTCGACAATAATTTTTTCATAATTTAAACCCACATTATCGCTTTACTAAAATATTAAAATTGATATATTGTATCGGCTGATTATTTCATAAAAAAACACAACTATCAATTAACTCACATTTTATAATTTTAAATAATTCTTGGATATAGTACTAATTTTGACAATAATTTTTCGTCAATAAAGTTCACCATATCGCACACCTTACTAAAATAATAACTTTGATATATTGTCTAGGCTGATTATTTCATTATAAACGCACCCATTAATCAACTCACATTTCATCATTTTTTCATAATTCTTGGATATGTTACTAATTTCGACAATATATTTTATAATTTAAACCAACATTGTCGCTCAACCTTACCAAAATAATTACTTTGATACATTTGCTGCACTGATTATTTCATTACAAACACACTAATCAATTAACCTCTCTTACTAAAAAAAATACTTTCATATATTGTCTGGGCTGATTATTTCATAAAAAAACACAACTACCAATTAACTCAAACTCCATCATTTTTCTTAATTCTTAGATATGTTACTCATTTCGACAATTATTTTTAATATTTTTAACCCACATTATCATATTATCTGGGATGATTATTTCATTTCAAACACACCGATCAATGAACTCACATTTCGTCATTTTTCATAATTCTTGGATATGTTACTAATGTTGACAATCTTTTTCATCATTTTAATCCACATAATGCTCCAGTTACTATAATATTAACTTTGATATATTGTCTGGTCTGATTATTTCATTGCAAACACACTAATGCATTAAATAACATTATCATTTTTCATAATTCTTGGATATGTTACTAATTTCGACAATCATTTTTCATAGTTTAAACCATCCTTATCGCTCTCTCTTACGAATATAATTACTTAGATATATTTCCTGGGCTGTTTATTTTATTATAAACACACACTCGATTAACTCACATTTGATCTTTGTTCATAATCCTGGATATGTTACTAATTCCGACAATAATTTTTATAATTAAAAACCCACATTATGTCTCTCCCTCCTATTTATATAATATATTTTTTTTTTACATAGGCGTCACCACATATCAAGGCCGATAGACCACTCGATAAGGGTTAAAGTGTGTCGAGTAGTCAAAAGGACAATATAGTAATCGATAGTAATGGAAGTTCGGTAAATTTGTTAACTTAAGTGGAACGGCTCATAAGAAACTTGTTCACGTTGGACTTGAAGACAACCATATTATAGACAGCTGGAAAGCAGGAAAACGGAAGACAATTCATCAGGCGTGCAGTTCTAAGAAAGAGACTTTGATAATGGATCTATGTTTAGGTTTAGGTACAGATAAAGAGTGGGGAAAATTATTGATAATTTTGTCAGCTAGTCTAGTGTTTCTTGTGAAAGTTTAGCGAGGGGGGACCATAGATTGAAGCTCAGTTGAACACTTTCCATGAAAATAACGATAAAGCAGAGACAAACTCGCAACATCTCTTCTGTGAGATAGAGGTTGCAGCGAAGAGTAAAGGACATCTCCCACCAGGCCACGAAGTCTATTTTGAACCCTATCAAGGCAGGACAAGTCTTTACTAGCAGCTCCTGCCCAGATGTGGCAACAGTATTCCATCCTTGGACGTATCTGGCTCTTATATAGATAGAGAATTGCATCAGCAGTGAGATATCTACTGGATCGATAGAAGGATCCGACCATTTTTCCAGCGGCCCTGGCAACAGACTTGATGTACGTATTCCATTTAAGATCAGGAGTAAAGCTCAAGCCCAGAAGCCTGTCAAAACTTGAGGCCTCCCCAAGACGAGAGCCATTCATTTCAATTAATGCCAGATGGGGATCAGAACGTTGATGATGTAAAAATAGAAGCTTTGTTTTAGATGCATTAAAAGTAACCACCCACTCCTTCCCCATTGTACAATGTGAGCAAGATCAGAGGAGAGAGAATCAGAGAGAACTTGATCGTTTACTGTCTTTGATGTGCTACCATAGATGGTAGTGTCGTCAACAAAAATGTCTACGAATGATGTAAGGATGTGATTTGGAAGATCATTAATGTAGATCAGGAAAAGAGTTGGGCCCAGGATGGACCCCTGAGGGACTCCAGCATTTATACTGTGAGCTTCTGATTTTTGCCCATCAACTACTACTCTTATGAACCTATCAGAGAGAAATTATTTAATAATTGAGAAGACATTTCCAGATATATCATAGCTAGAGATCTTGTGAAGTAAACTTTTATGCCATACCCTATCAAAGGCCTTTGATATGTCAAGAGCAATTGCCCTAGACAGGTTGCCTCTGTCGAGAGCTTCGCTAATCTTATGAGATATAACTGTAATCACATCTGCTGTAGATCTAGCAGAACAGAAACCATATTGTGTGTCACTAAGAAGGTTATTTTTGCTGAGATGGTTGATTACTTCTCTATTTAACATAGATTCCAGCAACTTACTCATGACGCACAGGAGACTTATTGGCCTGTACTGAGAGGGGGATGAACGATCACCTGAATTCTTAAATACAGGGCATACTGATGAGATTTTCCAGGGTGATGGGAAGCAATTTTCCTTAAGACAACGCTTAAACAGTTTTGTGAGTATGGGTGCTAGTTCTGGTTGAAGTCTTTTGAGTACTATAATGGGAATACCGCCAGGGCCAGTTGCTTTACTGGAATCAAGGTTTTTGATTAGCTTGGCAACATCACATACAGATATTTGTATATCACAAAGTGTGTTTTCTGATACAGGAGGAAATATTGGGGGTTGGCGGCCTTGGTCCCAAAGGGTAGAATTGGCTGCAAAGTTCTTGGCAAAGAGTTTGGCTTTGTCTGATGCTGACGAGATTAACTCAGGTCCATTGATGATAGTTGGGATAGAGCACACACTTCTGTTCAGGATTCTGTTTGCAATTTGCCAAAACTAGTGGGAATCAAGCCGCTGCTCAGCTACTTTGACTTGACGGACTGAGCATACAACTCTCTTGCGTTCTTTATTACTTTCTTACAATGGTTGTTGGCAGTCCTGAAAGCGGTTTTAGTTTCAGTACATCTATTACGTTGGAAGCAGTGGAAAAAGTGATTTCTGTGCGCAATAGCAGCAGCACATTCTAGAGAAAACCATGGCTGGCTGTTAGGTTTTTGCTGGAACTTTTTTGAGGGTATGAAATTGTCTATACCTTCAATTAACCATTCTGTCAGGTCTGATACTATAGACGACACATTCTTTTTAAACATGGAACGCAGAGGAAGATCCTATATAAATGTACGGAAACTATCCCAGTCAGCCATAGTGTATCGATATACTGTACGATGGAGAGGTATGTCCGAGGACTTATTACATTTCATTTTTATCTTAATTGATACAACTAGTGGTTGGAAGATCCAAGAAGAGACAGAACGGAAACTGAACATAGTTCAGGGCACGTTGTGAGAAAAAGCTCTAGGAGACTTGCATACTGGCCGTCATTGTCGGGCACATATTTGATATATTGTCTGGGCTTATTATATCATTACAAAAACACCAATCAAGTAACTCACATTTCATCATTTTTCATAATTCTTGGATATGTTACTAATTTCAACAATAATTTTCATGACTTAAACCCACTATGTCGCTTCCCCTTACTTAAATAATAACTTTGATATATTGCCTGGTCTAAATATTTAATTACAAACAAATCAATCGATTGTGGGTATTCTCATAGTATATATGTTTCACCTATCATATCCAATCCCGGGTGACGCCGCTTTTTCTGCTAATATATATCGTTCACCTATCTCATTCGATCCCGGGTGACGCTGGGTATTTTGCTACTATATGTTTTCCATCTATCTCATTCAATACTGGGCGACGCTTTCTGATAGTATATATTTGCACATTTCATTCAATCCCAAGACTGACGTCATGTCCGCAACCCCACTGTTGAAAATATATATTAATAAAGTAATGTTTTTATCGTAAACTGTTTCCTCAATTCCCGACACTGACTTTATATCCCCAACCCACTGCTAAAAATATACATTAAATAATGTAATCTCAAAATAGTAAACTGTTTCAGCCATTTCCGGGACTGTTTTTATATCCCAAACCAACTGCTAAAACTATACATGAAATCATGTAATGTTTAAATAGTAAACTGTTTCAGCCATTTCTGGAACTGACTTATAATGCCCACCCCACTGTTGAAAATATACATGAAATAAAGTAATGTATAAATCGTAAACTTTCAGACATTTCCGAGACCGACTTCTTATCTCCCATCCTACTGTTAAAAATATACATGAAATAAAGTAATGTCCAAAACGTAAATGGTTGCAGCCATTTCCGGAACCGACTCCAATGTTAAAATATACATTAAATAAAGTAATGTGTAATGCGTAAACGGTTTCACCAATTTTCGGGACTGATTTAATATCCCCCACCCCACTGTTTAAAATATACATGAAATAAAGTAATGTTTAAATTATAAACAGTTTGAGTAATTTCCGGGGCTGACTTCATATTCCATAGCCCGCTGCTTAAAATATACTTGAAATGAAGTAATGTTTAAATCATAAACTGTTTCAGCAGCTTTTCGAAAGTAATACATAAAAACATTAACACAGTTAGAGATTAGGTAACCATTGCTTCAACATGAATGTCTGAGCGTAGTATCAGTTTCAGCATTCCAGTGACTTAAATCCCCCTTGTTTTGGTCTTGGTTGATGGAGGAGAAATCCTTCATTACTGATACAATTTTTATTTTTGTTATAGATCAAAGTGCCCCTTTTGGGGAGCTGGTTTCCCCCTAAATTTTTAACCGTCCAATAACCGTCCAATTCCTTGTGGGGAGGCAGGGCATTTTGTAAAACTTTGTTACATTAGACATAGTACCTATTCACAATGCCTCCCCACTGGACAGATTTAGACACTAGGGTCAGTTTTTAAAGTGGAGAAAAATTGTCTTAGTCGTAAAGGATTTCTCTCCCACTGAGAGAGAAGAAATTGAAATGTAGCATCTGAAGAGCAGTTAAAACACTTTGATCTTAGCAAAAAGGCCAAGAAAGACAAATCATTTTATTAGCTTTGCCTCAAAGCGACACCATTTTTTTTTTTTTTTTTTAAAAGTTTGAAAAGGTTTATTTGGAATATTCCACTTTCCTTTGTTAGGGATGCGCAGCTTGATAACGGACGGAGCAATAAGCGTAATAATATAATGATATTATTAATAATAATAATAATAAGAAGAAGAAGAAGAAGAAGAAGCAGAAGAAGAAGAAGAAGAAGAAGAAGAAGAAGAAGAAGAAAGATTAATAATAATAAGATTGATAATAATAAGATCAATAATAATGATAATAAAATTAATAATAATAATAATAACAACAACAACAATAATAATAATAATAATAATAATAATAATAATGTATATATATATATATACACACACACACACACACACACACACACACACACACACATATATATATATATATATATATATATATATATACACTTGCAGGGAGACCATGCGTTGCCCGGAATTGATTTTATGATAAACGAATATTTCATCCGTCTATATTTTTATTATCATTGAAATCCGTGAAATCGTCCGAGGGGAAGCTTCACATGCCTCCATACATTAACTTAGTTAAAAATATATGTTATTCTACATTTCACTAGAGAACCTACTATTACTTATTTTATATAATTATTTTTTTCAATGAACAAAAAGAAAAAAAACCTATTGCGTAAGTCTTAAAACAGTACTAGTGACGTATTACTGAGAAGAAAGCGTATGCTCTCTCTAATAATCGAGTGGAAAATATTAAGAAAATCAATTATAACTATTCGTGTATGAATGACAATTTTCAAATGCTTTACTTTAAAATCTATTAAACTGAGGAAGTGAAGTAGCAAACAATTATATACTAAGAATAATATTTGCTGCCCTATTACCAATATGAGGAAAATAATTCAATAATAATTTATGAAACTAGCTCAAATAAACTGAAAAAAAAATCAGACTGTGGTGTAAATGAAGAAAAAAGAAACAAGAACGACCGACCGCGTTTTTGTGTGGCTTACCTCGTGTTCATAATGAAGAAGAAAGAAACAAAAATGGCTGCCCTGTTTCTTTATATGCCTACAGGGTGACCACGAGGTATGCAAATGAGATGCTCCTGATTGGAGATAAAAGACGAGTGATTTGAGGAAGGAAGGCATTCTGAAGTTAGATTGCGAGCAGAGAAGTTGTAATTGTAGAAGAGAAAAGTCGGATTCGGGGAGAGGAAAGCTAAAGTTGCAGAAGTTCGTTTTGGAGTGGAGAAAAGACGCGTCAAGTGGTAACCAGAAAGCTATTTCGGCGCATCAAGCAAATTAATATGGCTGAGTGGAGACTGAGCACTCAGATGTTGAGATCCTTTACTGGGGAGGGTGACCTGATTAAGTGGCTGGAGAAATTAAAAATGGTGGCGAAGCTGCAAAAGATAGAAGATGTGGTCACCCTGCTACCGCTATACTTAGAGGGGGAAGCCCTCACGATTTACCAGCAGATGCGAGATGAAGACAAGGAAGACCTTGCCTTAATGGAGCAAAGGCTGAAATTGGCCTTCGCTGAGGGTCTATTTGAAGCACTTGGCAAGCTGTCAAGTTTGAGGTGGACCGGCGGATCCGTTGACGTCTTTGCGGCAGAGATCAGGAGACTGGCAGGGTTGGCTGGTTACGTGGGGACTAGTCTGGAGATGACGGTAAAGCTGTACCTAGTGAACGGCTTCCCAGAGGAAATCTCTGCGAACATGCAAAGAATCACGGGGATCCATTCTATGGAAGTGGACGATCTCTTGGTCCACGCCAGAGTCCTAGTGAAAAATATTAAAAGCCCAATCGTGGCTGCAGCTGTGAGTGGAAATATGTGCATGAGGCCTCACTTGAATGAGAGGCAGCCGGCGAGGCGACAGGAGGGGAGACCTGCCATCAAGTGTTTCCGGTGCCAGGGTCCTCATCTGATCAAGGACTGCAAAGAGCCGAGACCGGGGATCACGTGCTACCGATGTGGACAAGTGGGGCATATTAGCCGCTATTGTGTTGCTGCACGGGACCAGGGAAACGAGTGAAGGGGAGCTATTGCGCAAGTGATTACCCCTTCTGTGTGGAAATGGCGCATGATGGAACATTGCCTCGGTTACCGTTGGTAGTCAATGGGAAGAGAGCCATAGCCCTTGTCGACACAGGCTGCACTACAACGTTGTTAGCGAGGAATGTCGCGAGGTCATGGAGCGGAACCAGGATTATTAGGACCGTGGATGGCAGGGATGTGAAATGCCTAGGAGAGACGACAGCGGAAGTAATGGTGCAAGGGGTGCCCATTGGACTGCAAGCCCTAGTGTTGAATCATCTGGTCGGTGGTGTCGACGTGATTATAGGTATGAGTGAAATTAACCGACTGGGGGGCGCGACGTTAAGAGGGGGCCAAGTGACGTTTGGACGTCTCGGCGAAATGGGGATGGCAGGAGTGGAAGGTGATAGAACCGTCAGAACCCCAAAACCGGAGGTTTGCTGCATTGAGGACAAAGATTTCCCGGCGAAGTTTGATGGCGTCAGGTGGACGGTGGAATGGAAATGGATCTCCGGGCCCCCAGAACTACAGAATAAGGTGGGCTGCTACGAAAACACCCCGCGAGGAGAAATAAGAAAAGGACTCGAGGAAGAAGTGGAGAGGTGGATAAAAGAAGGAATTCTGAAACCGTGGACAGGGGAAGAAAAAGGAGTGTTGCCACTACTGGCTGTTGTTCAGCCTACCAAAAACAAGATTAGGCCCGTGCTGGATTTTAGGGAACAGACACGTAGCCTGCCACACTGGAACGGGGATCGACGTATGTGAGGAGGTCATGAGGAAATGGAGAAGAATGGGGCGGGCCACTAAGATTGTCGATCTGAAATCGGCATATCTGCAGATCCATGTAGATGAAAAACACTGGCAGTACCAACTGGTCCGGTACAAGGGGCGGGTGTATTGTCTGACGAGGTTAGGCTTTGGGCTGAGTTCAGCCACCAAAATTATGACTGCCGTGCTGAAGACAGTGCTGAGCAAAGACTGTACAGTGGAGGAGGCCACTAGTTCGTACATTGACGACATCCTGGTGGAGGAGGCAGAGGTGACAGCAGAGAAAGTAAGAAGCCATGTCGAGAAGTATGGGTTAACTGCAAAACCGGCGGAGGCCCTAGATGGAGGAGCGGTGCTGGGGTTGAAACTAAGGCGAGATGGAAAAGAAAGCCTTGTCTTCGAACGAGGGAATGCAATACCCGAAGTCGGATCTGAGCTGACGAGGCGAGAACTCTTCTCAGTCTGCGGGAGGCTGGTCGGGCACTATCCTATCGCTGGCTGGCTCAGGATAGCATGCAGCTTTATTAAACGACAAACAGGCACTGATGGCTGGGAGGGCCGTGTGACGAAGGGGGTCATGAACATGCTGCAAGAAGTCATTGCCAGAGTGAGGAATGAGGACCCAGTGAAAGGGAAATGGTATGTCAGCGGCGAAGAAGCGGGTGTGGTTTGGTGCGATGCCAGTAACCTGGCGTTGGGCGTCCTACTAGAGATAGGAGGTGTAACTGTGGAGGATGCGGCGTGGCTAAGAAAGAACAACGACTTCTCCCATATCAACATAGCAGAACTAGATGCCGCTATAAAAGGAATCAATCTGGCCCTGAAATGGGGATTGAAAATAATTGAAGTCAAAACCGATTCGGCAACGGTAGCGTCGTTGATTCGGTCGGCAGTAACTGGCGATAAGAGAGTTAAGACCAGGGGTGCTGCGAAAATGCCGATCAAGCGCAGACTCGGAGCGCTCACCGACCTGATCGCGGAATTCCAGTTGAGAGTATCTGTTGTGTTGGTCTCGTCAGAAAAAAAAACAAGGCGGATTCGATGACACGCGTGAAGAAGGCCTGGCTGCAGGAGGGAAAGGAGGTCTCCTCGGTATGCTGTGCAGGGGAAGAAGTCAAAGAGTCACACGAAATGCACCACTTTGGTCGAGAACGAACGTTATTCCTAGCCAGAGAGGTTTACCCGGAGACAACCGAGGAGGAGGTTAGGGAGGTGGTGGAGAACTGTCTAGAGTGCCAATCAATTGACCCTGGACCGTCCAGACACGAAGCAGGAGAGCTACACGTTGCGGAGGACTGGAAGCGATTGGCCATTGATGTGACACACTATCGCCACAAATTGTATCTGTCGATGGTCGACTGTGGACCGGGAAGGTTTGCCATCTGGAGAGAGATCAGGGCAGAAGCTGCATGGGCGATCGGAGGGGTCATCGAGGAGATATTTTTGGAGAGAGGGCCGGTTGAGGAACTCTTAATGGACAATGGCCCTGCTTTCCGATCAGAAGCCTTTAAAGGGGTGTTCGATAAGTGGGGAGTAAGGCAATTTTTCAGAGCAGCGTATCGGCCGATTGGCAACGGAATAGTGGAGAGGAATCATCGCACCATTAAAGCCGCTGCGGAAAAAAGCAACGTATCACCCATAGAGGCGGTGTTTTGGTATAACATCTCGCCGAAGACCAAACAAGATGAGACAACTGTGTCTCATAGGGCCGTTTTCACATATAAGTGGCGGCATCCGTGCAACAAAACAGCAGGAATTGAGAGTGAAGAAACCCCCCAATGCACAGTGTACCACTCGTTGGAAAAGAGGGGTCGTAACAGGATTGTAGTCGAAGAACAATGTGATGGTGAATGGCGTTCCCCGGCATATCTTAGACCTGCGTCGCGTGACATTGCCAGTATGCAGTGCGGGCAGTAAAGAAGAGGAAATCGAGGGAAACCGAGAAGCAAATGATGCTGCTGGACCTGACTTAGGCCCGCGTTGTAGTGAACCTGAAAACGTTAACCCCCGAGAAGTTGTCCCCCAGAGGCCTCGACGTGAGAGGAGGCGGCCTGCTTGGATGGAGGATTACGAAGTATCCTATTTATCTCGAAGATCAGGGGGGGCGTGTGGTGTAAATGAAGAAAAAGAAACAAGAACGACCGACCGCGTTTTTGTGTGGCTTACCTCGTGTTCATAATGAAGAAGAAAGAAACAGAAATGGCTGCCCTGTTTCTTTATATGCCTACAGGGTGACCACGAGGTAAGCAAATAAGATGCTCCTGATTGGAGATAAAAGAGGAGTGATTTGGGGAAGAAAGGCATTCTGAAGTTAGATTGCGAGCAGAGAAGTTGTAATTGTAGAAGAGAAAAGTCGGATTCGGGGAGAGAAAAGCTAAAGTTGCAGAAGTTCGTTTTGGAGTGGAGAAAAGACGCGTCAAGTGGTAACCAGAAAGTGAAAGTTCGGACAGCAGTGTCACGCAAACGACACAGACACGTGTTATAAATTTACTTCTTAATTAGGTACCTTAAAAAAGGAAAAGTAACAAAATAAAAAACGATACAAGTGCGACAATCGGCTAATCCTTTTAATTTAAACGTCTTACCATTGATTAATGGAACAAGGTAACCTGTTCAAGAAAAAGAAAACTGACTATGTTTGTTTGGCTAACCATTCCTAACAAACATATGTATATATGAACACCAAAGAAAGCAAAATGCAAAGTAGCGAAAGCGTCTGCGTAGCTTAAAAGTATTATTTACACGCACACACACACACACACACACACACACATACATATATTTATATATTTATAAATAAATATTAATTCTTTAATATTTATAATTTACTTTAGTTTTGCCATCTTGGATCTTTTTAAAGATCTCGATTTGTTTCGCGAAAAATCAATTATAATTATGTAAATGTCGAATCCTTTCGTGCGTATCTTTCCTACAAAAATAGAAATATTTTTCTTATAAAGAAATATGTCTGACAATATAATGTCGGACAAAAAGAGTTCCATAGAAGATAACACATCGCATATTCTTTTATTATATATATATATATATATATATATATATATATATATATATATATATATATATATGTGTGTGTGTGTGTGTGTGTGTGGTGTGTGCATATATGTCTTATTATATTTATTTATATATGTATTTAAATTTTATTATCAATATTATTATTATTATTATTATTATTATTATTATTATTATTATTATTATTATTATTATTAATTGCTGTCATTGCTATTGTTGTTTTTGCTGTTAATATTACTGCTACCAATATTAGTGTTGCCATTATCATTGTAGAGTGTATTTCTATTGTTATTAGTGGTGATCATGGGAATAGTGGTGGTGATGGAGGAAAAAGGTCGGGCGGGGATCTTTGACCTTGGTGGGTAACCCTCCTAGAGATAATGTCTCCATAAAACTATCGGTAGTGGTGTAACCTTAAATTCTCTAACCTCTATTTATGGGAGAATGTTAAATAAAAATATTGAAAATAACGACGTGAATGGGGCTAGAACATCCTGTGATGGTCTCACGTCAGGTAGGTGTCCCATTGGTCAACAGGGTGGATTCTGTCGTCATCATACAACTGTTCGAAATTCTGAAGATGTGGCTGGATATAGGGGGAGTGAGTATTAGCAGAGAGGGTCCCAAGACACGCGGGGAGTTGAAACAGGAAATGTAAAAAAAACATGGACGGATGAGGAAAGAAGAGTCCTGTGGGAATGCTTTGTAAGAAGTGGAAGTACCAAATCTGGTGGATATATCCGAAAATGGAAGGAAGAATGGGAATCGAGAGGAGGAGAAGCTAGAATTGTCGCGAGTTAGGTATCCCAGTTAAACCAAATTAAAAAAAACACAACAACCTACTTTCAGTGATTGCAAGAGAAGAGATTTAATAGATGGTTAGGAATGAAATGAATAACGAAGTAAAATTGATGAAACTAGCTCTGAACTGAGAGAGTGGAAGAGCAGTAGTGAAATGTAAGCGATGATGGGAGGCGGACCACTGAGGAGGTATGGAATCCTATGGTTAGGGGAAGTAATGAAAAAGAGTTTGAAGGATCTAAGGCAGATGAGATCATTGGCTCTGAGACAATGGAGCCAGTGAAAGGAGCAGATGTATCGAGAAGTGGTGATGAAGTTCGAACTTTGACTTCTGTAGAAAAACAAATACTTCAGAAGTTAAGAGAGGTTCTTCTTAGAGATGATATCACAGAGATTCCAAGTATGAAGAGTAGTGATAGGCGGAAGGTGAAAACGAGGTAAAAATAATCCAAGGAGTAATTCACATCATAAGAAAGAAAATATCGATTACGGAACTTAACAGGTTTCTGTATGCTGCGTCATACGTTATTGCGAATCGTCTTGGCTTATTACGGAAGAAAAAGGGAGAAATGAAGGATAGAAGGCCACACTTGCAGAGGCGGCTTGAAGAAAGTATTAAACGGTGGCGGAAAGACATTGGTAGACTCGAAAAAATAAGAAAAGGAGTTAAACTAGGACAGAAAACAAAGGACGGGCTTGAAAGGAGGTATAGATTGCTGGAAAACGAAACGATGAACGTTCTAACAATGTTTAAAGAGAAGATCCACACTGGTGGTATAAAAATTAGGAACTTTGTTGGAAAAAGTGTTGCATTTCGGCAGGATAACCTTTTCTAGTACAATCAATCTCAGACTGTATAAAGAATTATATAGTAGTAAACAGGCGGGAAATAACAACACTTCAAATGCAAAAGATGCAAGGAAGTTCTGGAGTGGGATTTGGTCTGTTGAAGGGAGATATAATGAGAAGGCTAGCTGGTTGGGAAAGGTCAGAGAAAGGCTATCAGAAATGCAGCAGATGAAGTACGTTGAGATAACAATCAATGACGTTAAGGCTGGCATACGAAGGATGACGAACTGTAAGGTACCTGGTCGAGATGAAGTGATGGGCTTCTAGTTTAAACAGTTTCCATGCCTTTATCCACCTATAGCTGCTGCTCTGCAAAAGGGCTGTAGAGTCGGGAGATGTCTCTGATTGGCTTGTGAAGGGAAGAACAATACTGATTAGGAAAGATTCTGCAAAAGGAACAAATGACAATAATTATAGACCAATTACATGTCTGCCATTGATGTGAGAACTGTTGACTGGAATATTTGTGGAGAAAATTTATGAACACCTAGAGAGTAATGGTGCTTTTCCTGACGAACAAAAGGGGTGCCGAAATGTCTCGAGAGGTACTAAAGAGCAACTACTAATTGATAAAGCAATAATGCAGGATGCGAAGAAGAAGAAGAAGAAGAAGATAAATCTGAGCGTATCGAGCGTATCGATTATAGAAAGGCTTATGACATGGTTCCTCATTCATAGATACGTGAAATACTATTGATGATGAAGCTAGCTGAGAATGTGGTAGGATTTTTGGAGACATGTATGGCTCAATGGAAAACGGTGCTGATAGCAAACAGAGTGGAGGTGGGGCAGGTTGGCATTAAACTTCAAAGAGATCCATTATCGCCACTTCTTTTTCTAATGATAATGATGCCACTGAGAATCCTCTTGACGAGTAAAAAACTGGGGTATAACATTGGATCTGGTGACAACTGTTTATGGACGATTTGAAAATATTCTGGTGACAACTGTTTATGGACGATTTGAAAATATTCGGTAGAAATGAAAAGGAAATGGAGAGACTAGTTGAACTTGTGGGGACATACTCAGAAGACATTGGGATGGAGTTTAGCATTAGTAAATGAGCGAAAGAGAGATAGAAAACTAAAGAAGGAAAAAAAGAAAGGGTACACTAAGTAAGTGAAAAAAAAGGACGCCTGTAAAGGAATATAATTGTTTCTTTACTTTCGCCAAGAGTAAAAAAAATCACCGAGGGACTGCGCAAGATTAAAGTGGGTTAGTACAATTTCTTTAAAGTTTTCTTTTTGTTGTCAGAGCAGTCATTCTTGAGGGATGCCTCTAGAGGTGTGCAGGATCTAAATACAAAAAAGAGAAAAAAGAAGAGAGAGAAAGAGAGAGTAAATTGAGCGTTAACGTGTGCACAATTAAATGAATTGAACGTTAGTTTGTATAGGTTTTATTAAAAGTGAAAATGTTTTGTCCTCTCTGCGTACTAGTTGTTTAAATTGAACAAAAAAGAAATGATAGAAACAATAAAGCGTGTTGAATAAAAAGAAAGAAAAGATAGAAGAATAAGGGTATTAAAAAGTAAAAAAGAATTCTCTGTGTCGTAGTTGTTTGAATCAAAAGAGAGAGAGGTAAGGAGTAACTAATTTGAGAAGTGTTTTTTTTCCATTTCTTACAGCATTATTGTCATTATTGTTGTTAAATAGGAATTCTTTCTTGGTTCGTTAATTGTTGGTTAGAGAAAAAAAAGAGATGTCTAGTAAAGACGTACAATTCCCGGTGGAGGATGTGGTTAGTCCTAGGGTCAGTGAAGGAGAGATGGATGGTGAAAACTAATTGGGGGAGGAAGCGATAGTAGAGTGGGTATTAAGGCGGAGGGAGTCGGACCAGAGAGGCGAAAGTGAATTAAAACCCCTGCGGTTGAGAGAAGCTTCTTAAGCCCTCTGGGGGAGTTTGGAAGTACCCGAGTTCTAGAATCTGATGGATTTATAGGATTCTGCTGCTTGCAGGATCAAGTGGCTGTTTTTATGTTGAATGTGTACAAATACAGTTTGTGGAAGCATATTCCGTTTAAATACTGATAAAACAAGAACAATGAATCAATATCGGAGCAATGGTATAGAGGTAGACATTGTGGAACTTGTGTGTCATTTTTTATAGCAACAAAGTAGTGAATAAAGTGCTGTAAGGATACTGGTATGTGTAAGACGTTTTCTAAGCGTGTGACAAACGCACACTTATTAACCGCAGCTTTGGCAATATATTTACTTTTTTTAATTTCAATACAGATTAAATTGGTTGATTCCTATATTAAATATAAAACGCCAGGAATTAGAATGTTGGATTCTATGGACAGATTCTATCGGCAATACCACCTCTGAGAATTAACGGCTCTTATGTTTTGTAGTTTGATCTGCATTGATTTGCATAGGAATGACGTGCTACCTTAAAAGGACGTTATGAAAATGAGTAATGTCAGGTGGGCATAGCAGTCGAGTTCTTGGAAATGAACTGAATAGGTCGGAATTTAGTATATTGTACAGACGTTAATTTTTTTTAATTCCAAGCTATTACTGCATGAAATATAAATCGATGCAACTGTGACGAACTGGATTTTGTGAAAATTGAAAGCGTCGATATATGGATATATTAAGCGATTCACATCGAAGATTGAGAATTAGAAATGGCGAAGAATTAAAAAGATTAAAATGACTTACGCCGAACGTTAGAAACTGAAAGCTTCGAGAAATCGAGAATATACGGTTCGCGTGGAGCGTTTCAAATTGCAAACGACAAAAAAATGAAAATTTTAACGATTCGCGTCAAACTTAGAACAGTGAAGGTGTCGAGTAATGGAACTGATAAACGTTTTGCCTCGAACTATGAAAATTGAAAGCGTCGAGAAATGGAAATATTAAAGGATTTTCGTCGGATATTGAAAATTGAAAACGTCGAGAAATAGAAATATTGAAATGTGATCAGATAGACTTTGTTTCAAATCGTCGTCGTATGATGGAAAATTACGACTGACTTTTTGTGTTTCAGAGTCTAGTTAGTGTAGCGTTGTTGTGAGGGTTTTTAGTTTAGTCTTTTTTTAGACGCTAGTAGTTTCTAGTGTTGTTTGAGAAGATAGTTGCAGTGTATTAAAGGCTAGTAGTGTCTAGTGTTGTTTTAGAGGCTAGTACTGTTTAGCGTTGTTTTGGAAGCTAGTAGTGTCTAGCAGAGTTTGATAGGCTAATAGTGTCTCTCAGTGTTTGAGAGGCTAATAGTGTTTAGCGATATTTGTAAGTTGGTGTGATTGCCGATCTGTGCACGGAGTTATATGCGATCATCTTAAAGGATCGTGAAATAAATATAGTTTGATATGCATTGATCTGCATAGCAACGAGGCTTTTAACCCTAAAAGTATTTATAAAAATAACTAGAATCAGGAGCAGATAGCAGCCGAGTTCATGAAATCGAATTCAACATATCGTAGTGTGGAATGTTGTAAAAACGCTGACAATACTACTTTTCGTAATACAAATTTTTTAAAGGGAAGAAGTGTTACATTAGCAGTATTAAATCACATTATTAATATAAAATTGTATTAGTAGTATTAAATTACATTAGTAGTATAAAATTAAATTAGTAGTATTAAATTACATTAGTAGTATAAAATTAAATTAGTAGTATTAAATTATACTAGTAGTATATAATTATACTAGTAGTATAAAATTAAAATAAGAAATAATAAATTACATTAGTAGTATTAAATTATATCAGTAGTATAAAATTACATTAGTAGTATTAAAATGCATTAGTAGTATAAATTATATTAGTAAAATTTAATTACATATATTATATTAGTAGTAGTAAATTATGTTAGTAGTATTTAACTGCATTAGTAGTATTAATTACATTAGTTTTATTAAATGGTATTGGTAGTATTAAATTACGTTAGTAGTATTAAATTACAAAAATAGTATTTAATTATATTACTACTATTAAATTACTTAGTAGTATTAAAGTGTATTAGTATTATTACATTACATTAGTAGTATTAAAATGCATTAATAGTATTAAATTACATTAGTAGTATAAAATTACATTAGTAATATTTAATTGTATTAGTAGTATAAAATTACATTAGTAGTATTAAATTATATTAGTAGTATTAAAGAACATTAGAAGTATTAAATTATATCAGTAGTATTAAATTTATTAGTAGTAATAAATTACATTAGTAGTAATAACTTATACTAGTAATATTAAATTACATTAGTTCCATTACTTATATTAGTCGTATAAAATTACATTAGTAGTATTAAATTACATTAGTAGTAATAAATTGTATTAGTAGTATTAAATTACATTAGTAGTATTAAATTACATTAGTAGTACTAAATTACATTAGTAGTATTAAATTACATTAGTAGTATTAAATTACATTACAAGTATTAAATTACATTAGTAGTATTAAATTACATTAGTAGTATTAAATTACATTAGTAGTATTAAATTACATTACAAGTATTAAATTACATTAGTAGTATTAAATTACATTAGTAGTAATAAATTGTATTAGTAGTATTAAATTACATTAGTAGTATTAAATTACATTAGTAGTATTAAATTACATTAGTAGTATTAAATTACATTAGTAGCATTAAATAACATGTGTAGTATTAAATTACATTAGTAGGTTTAAACTGCATTAGTAGTATTAAATTATATAAGTAGTATTAAATTATATAAGTAGTATTAAATTATATAAGTAGTATTAAATTTTATTAGGAGTATTAAATTAAATTAGTAGTATTAAATTACATTAGTAGTAATAAATTACATTAGTAGTATTAAATTACATTAGTAGTATTAAATTACATTAGTAGTATTAAATTACATTAGTAGTAATAAATTGTATTAGTAGTATTAAATTACATTAGTAGTATTAAATTACATTAGTAGTACTAAATTACATTAGTAGTATTAAATTACATTAGTAGTATTAAATTACATTAGTAGTATTAAATTACATTAGTAGTATTAAATTACATTAGTAGTATTAAATTACATTAGTAGTATTAAATTACATTAGTAGTATTAAATTACATTAGTAGTACTAAATTACATTAGTAGTATTAAATTACATTAGTAGTATTAAATTACATTAGTAGTACTAAATTACATTAGTAGTATTAAATTACATTAGTAGTATTAAATTACATTAGTAGTATTAAATTACATTAGTAGTATTAAATTACATTAGTAGTAATAAATTGTATTAGTAGTATTAAATTACATTAGTAGTATTAAATTACATTAGTAGCATTAAATAACATGTGTAGTATTAAATTACATTAGTAGGTTTAAACTGCATTAGTAGTATTAAATTATATAAGTAGTATTAAATTATATTAGTAGCATTAAATTTTATTAGGAGTATTAAATTAAATTAGTAGTATTAAATTGTATTTGTAGTATACAATTACATTAGTATTATTAAATTGTATTAGTAGTATTAAATTATATTAGTAATACTAAATTACATTAGTTGTATAAAATAATATTAGTAGTATTAAATTACTTTAGAGGTATTAAATTATATTAGTAGTAATACATTGTATTCGTAGTAATGATTATATTAGTAGTAATAAATTACATTAGTACCATTAAATTATATTAGTAGTATTAAATTGTATTAGTAATATAAAATTACATTCGTAGCATTAAGTTATATTAGTCGTAATAAATTATATTAGTAGTAACTAATTACATTAGTTATATTTAATTACATTAGTCGTATTAAATTTATTAGTAGTATTAAATAACATTACAAGTATTAAATTATATCAGTAGTATTAAATTATATTAGTAGTATTTAATTAAATTAGTATTATAAAATTGTGTTTGTAGCATTAAATAACATTAGTAATATTAAATTATATTACTAGTATTAAATTATATTAGTAGTATATAATGCCATTAGTAGTATTAAATTGTATTAGTTGTATTAATTTACATTAGTAGTAATAAATCTCATTATAAGTATTAAATGACATTAGTAGTATTAAATTATATTAGTAGTAATAAATTATATTAGTAGTATAAAATTACGTTAGTAGTATCAAATTATATAAGTATTAGTAAATTATATTAGTAATATTAAATTATATTAGTAGTATTAAATTTCATTAGTAGTATTTAATTGTATTATTAGTATTTAATTATATTAGTAGTATTAAATTGTATTACTAGTATTAGTTTATATTAGTAGTATAAAATTACATTAGTAGTATTAAATTATATTAGTAGTATTACATTATATTACTAGTATTAAATTATAGTAGTTGTATTAAATTGTTTTAGTAGTATTTAATTGTATTATTATTATTAAATTGTATTATTAGTATTAAATTGTATTAGTAGTATTAAATTGTATTAGTAGTAGTAAATTACGTTAGTAGTATTAAATTATATTAGTATTATTAAATTACATTATTAGTATTAAATTATATTAGTAGTGTAAAATTACATTATTAGTATTAAATTACATTAGTAGTATTAAATTATATAAGTAGTATTAAATTATATTAGTAGTATTAAATTATATTAGTAGTATGTAATTACATTAGTAGTATTTAATTATATAATTAGCATTAAATTATATTCATAGTATTGAATAGTAACTCTTCGGTTTCTTATTTTCTTACGTGTCACTCATTGCCTTGGATACATGTACGTTTGAGTTGCGCAAATATCGAAAAAAAAAGTCACACCATGAATGTCATAAGAGAATATAGTTATCACTGACAGGATTGCATCAGAAATGTTGTTCATAAAATTCAGGATAAATAATCCTCTGAGGATCGACCCTTATGTCACCTCTGCATTATTGTTATGTTGTTTAGAATGCGCGGACATCTGGATCAATCTAGATAAAGAATGGTCTGAATATATGAAAGATTCATGCAGGAATACGGTAAGAATTTATTTTCCTCAAATTTTAATGCTAGATTCTGCCAATAGCTACCGCTTAAGCGTTATCTCCTTAATCCAGTTCATGACAAATGCATTCAGGTAATATCAACAGAACACGTTAATGGTCTTACTTTTTCCAGAATAAAGTAAAGACTCTTGATGTAGTGGAGTTTAATGAAAATCAGGAAAGGGTACTGAGTAAATTATCATTTTACAGGTCGACTCTGGCATTAAAACATTTAGAAACTGTTATCACCGAGGTAATTTTGCAGCTTCCATGTAAATAAGATTTGGCTAGGGGTTACTTATAGATTTTGATGAAAACAGCAGTTTGGATTAATACGAGGGTCGTTCGAAAAGTAATTCATTTTTAAATTTTAGCTAAAAACAAAAATGTTGAAAAACTAAGAAGACAGGTGTGTTACCATTAAAATGACCGACATTTTGTGTTACAAATTTTATTTTTCTAAATTCTCACCATCATTGTCAATGCAATTTTCCCGCCTTTTTTGATAGCTCGCTGGTAGAAGTCCAGAGCGCGTTTTATCACACACATCCTTGTAGCCATTTTGAAATCGACGAACACATCTCGTTACATATTATTTTAATTGGAATTCATTATTGAGATGAGTATTATTTATATTAATTTATCTATTGCGGAATATTATTCTGATCTTTATTAGTTGTTTTTACACGACGTTTCGGCCTTCGTCAGGTGGTAATCGCGACGGATAGGTACTTGAAATCTCCTAACTGCATTATCAGCAATCACTGCCATCCGTAGTTGTTGTCGTCTCACCACGTTTTGGCCAAGTAAGCCTCTGGCCGTCTTCGGGGCCCGTGGCGCAGTTGATAGACACGTTGAATCTCTTCGGTTCCAGATGAGCATTGTCTTAAGATAGCGGTTTCAATCCTACTCCAAGCGTTCCAGAGGCTTACTTGGCCAAAACGTGGTGAATAGATAACAATTACGGATGGCAATGATTGCTGAGAATGCAGTTAGGAGACTCGAAGTTCCCATCCGTCGCGGTTACCACCTGACGGAGGCCAGAGGAATAGTTGGCCGAAACGTCGTGAAACAACAACTAATAAAGATGAGAATAATAGTCCGCAATAAATAAATTTATACATCTCGTAACTGTGCCGACATCAATTGCATCGGCTTCTAAAACGTTCAACAGGCGCCGGTGAATGTTGGCGGTTTCAATTTTTTTCTGTACGAAAGGAATTCATTGACGCCTCCCTGTTTCCGACACGTGTCTATGACTTGAGTTGCTTTCTTCGAAGCCTACATCGTCCATATCTGTAATGAAGCAAGGAAATTTTCAGGTCATGAATGCATAAGGTTAGTCATTATAACAATTCAATGCGCAATCACTTCTGATATATTCCGGGGAAATATAAATAGTTGCCATTACTTTGTTAAGGCAATCGTACTATAACAGGAATAAGATCAGGTTCACTTGCTTTGAAGGTGCCAAAGGTTTGTTGTTGTCTTTGTTTTGTTATACAAGACTTAAGAATTGTGGTGATTATCTCATTAAGTGTGACGTCAGGCTAGATTTTTTGTGGGACGTAAGGGAAGGTTTACGCCGAACCGCTTGTCAGGCAAATCAATCATATCTCTTCCTTTGCATGTTATATCATATTGCTAGATTGTCAATTGTGCATTACAATATTTTAAGGTTTCGTTTAAACTACTTGGTACGTTTTGCTGCCATACCAATATATATAAAGTAGATTTATTTTACGCGTATGATAGAATCGTGATACTATACACTTTTGTCTATTTGAAGCTGACTTGTAGCGGTTGAATTGTTGTAACCATTGCTGCCTATGCGCAATAACTACTTGCAACTCGATATGTGTCATGATGATCTGCACCGATATTTAACACTTCGCTAATGTTAGCTTAATCTACCGTAAAATAAAAGAAGATCCTGAGATGTGACTTGGCAAATTCGAAAAGAGATGTGGAATAAATGGCTGACAGTACAACTATATTATTGAACAGCTTAATTAGATAGAGAGAATGACGATGGAATATATATATATATATATATATATATATATATATATATATATATATATATATATATATATATATGTATGTGTGTGTGTGTAGAGAGAGAGAGAAAGAGAGGGAGAGGAAAGAGATACAAAGATAAGGAGATAGAGAGATCCTAATGAGAATTTACTATTAATGGTTTGTTGACTTCTTAGTTTCGAAAATATCAGTACAGTTATTTATTCTAAAACTGAAATATCTACTTAAATATTATTTTAAAAAAATATTTGAGTTTACTTAAACACACAACTGAAACAAATGAAATGCAATGAAAGATACTAAAAATCTTTTTTGTAATTTTGGAAGTGCTGTTTATATCAATGGACACATCAAAGCAAGATCTAATTTTAAATAATGGATTCTTGTCAGCATTGGACGACATTGTAAATTTCAATCTGTTCAGTTCGGTTCTCAGAACTCGACACTGTTTTATCGCGACTTCCGGTTTTGTATTACGTTATTTTAGGGGCGAAGCAACATTGATATATGCTAATTAATGCATATCAAAGATCAGACAGCTCCCCTGATCTTTAAAGATCACCACATAAATCGGTGCCAACCTCGGCAATCACATCAATTCTAACACAACTATATACTACTAGACTCTCAAACAGCGCTAGATACTACTCTTGAAACACTGCTAGACATTACTAGCCTCTGAAACACTGCTAGATACTACTGGCTTCTCAAAACATTTCTAAACATTACTAACTTCTCAAAACACTTCTAGATTTTGCTAGCCTCTCAAAACAACACCGTCAGAATTTACCAGCTTATCGAACACAAAAAGTTAGTCGAATCGTAATTCTCCAACATACTACGACGATAAGAAAAAAAGTCTGACTCGAATCATTTAATATTACCATTTATCAACGCTTTCAATTTTCAAAAGTTCGACGCGACTCGTTAAGTCATTCCCTTTCCAGACGCTTTCAACTTTCGAAGTTCGAAGTGATTTATTTTAAACCTTTCCTTTAGTTACGCTTTCAAAGTTGAAAGTGCAACACGATTTGGATATTTTTTTTCTTTTCTTTAAGTTTGACGCGACTCGTTTAATCTTTCCCTTTTCTCGACGCTCTAAATTAAAAAAAAACCCACTTTCGTCTCGATCGCATCGACTTTATGTTTCATGCCGAAATAGCTTATAAAATGGATTCTTTTCAACATTCTATCTACATTGTTAATTCCGACCTGTTCAATTCCGTTCTCAGTACTCGACTCGATGCCATCTCAACTTCAGGTGTTTTATGAAGTCATTTTGGGACGAAGCCTCATTGATATGGAAATTAATGGATATCAACTACAACTCATTGATATATATATCATTGATATTAATGCATATCAACTGAACTTATTTACATTGATTGTAGAAAAGCAAGTTTCATTCTTAAAAAAAAAACGAAGATGATACTTGTTTAAATTAATTTCGTTTTTTTTACACTCCCCTATAGTTTTGTTATTTTATGGACCAAACTGATTATTACTATTTTGTTTTCAATTTATAGAAAAATGTCACATTTATTTAGATTTATTTTAATGTCCTAACTTATATCAAATCGATTTCTATAAGAAACTAAATGAATTAAATTAATTAGCCTATACTAACAGTGAAGCCCGACGTTAACAGGGATTAAATATAGATCGACAAAACTTTCACACTTTTAATAATTTTATTGTCATCAAAATCGATGGAATCATCCATTAATCAATCAAATCGATTGATTCTCAACTGTAGTCGATGACCTACCGAGGTGTATCGGAAGATTCACACATTGAAATAGTCCCAAATACATTGTAGTTTACAATGCACTGTAGAAAACCTAATGTTTACAAATTAATTAATAAAAAGGCGCGGATTAAAGCTGAAACTGCAAAAGTCAAGTATCACTGTTTAATAGTGCTCTGAAAATAAATATTCATTTCGAACGCGCCCCTCTCTCATCAATGAACCTACTATTGATTTAAAACTTAGGTCTTTTCTGCTTGTGCGGTGAAAAACTTCTCAGATTAAGTTGTGTTGTTCGGTTGCATGAGTGTGCTAAAAAGTCGAAACTGGACTGTCTCTTCTTTAATGGGATTATTTTGATTATCGATGTTCGATTCCTATCGGAGAAATACCGATACGAAACCTATCTAAAAATTCTCCCAAACACATTAAGTACATTTGTATAAACGTTTAGAAAATTAGCCTAGCAGTTCGGGAATACATAGGGGAACTCTCACACATAGACACATAAGGAGATAAAGTGCGTTATATATATATATATATATATATATATATATATATATATATATATATATATATATATATTATTGCATTTTCACCCCAAACAAGGCACACTGCCATTTTGTTGTGGGGGGCTACTATCAGGGGCATAAGAATCAGGGTTACTGTATAGGGAGTTGGTCGGTTAACGTTACACTTGTACAGTTGGGGAAGCAGGGACCCGGAAGGGGATTCCAAAGTCTAGTGGTTCTGGGGAAGAAACTACTGGAGTAGAAGTCTCTCTTACATCTAGGTATCTCTACCGTGAATGGATGGAATTTAGTAGCTTGTCGAGTTTGTGGGGGTATTTACGTCACGGGGGCACAAGTGCTTGCAGTTCGTCAGAGCATTAACCGTTAAAATACTTGTAGAACAGACAGAGGGATGCAACATTTCGTCGATGGGATAGAGGCTTAAGTTTAGAAGACAGTTCAGGACCTATCAGATTGGCGACTCTCTTTTGAACCCTGTCTAGGGGCGAGAGATTAGTGGCAGATGCACCAGCCCAAATATGACAACAATACTCCATACATGGGCGAATGGTGGCCTTATAGAGGTACAGGATACTTTCAGGCATTAATAGCTTTCTATCACGGTAGGGAGAACGCACCTTCTTTGCAGGTGTCCTGGCAATGTTCTCAATGTAATTGTTCCAACGCATGTTTCCTGTGAACGTTAGACCGAGGAGTTTAAAATACTTATTCATTTGGATTAATTTTACTCTACAACTCAGTTGTGCATTCAACTGACTTTGAACTTTTGACTCTTTAAAAGTTAATTCCTTTGCTTCTTGAATTTATCATCGAGTAAGCCTTCATGAACTCTGAAACTTTTTTTTCCGGTTTGTAAAGTTTTTCTCACATTCTATCCCTATTTTGACAGGTTTTCAACTGACCTATTTTTTTGCAATTTAGGACTAACCATCATAAAGTGCTATTTCATTCAATACCAGAAACAACAAATTTTAGCTTGGCTATAACATTAATGTGCTCAATTTTTTAAAATATCCCATCGACTTGGATGTCTTCAAATCCAACGTTAACAAATTCCTAATGAACCGCCCCCTTAAGTAAACACTTCATCAAATCTCTACACTAACGTAATGTACTTGCAATAACCCTTCTCCCTGAGTGGCTTCCGGGCCTTGATAAGTGGTGATCACTGTGTAAAAAAAAGAGAGAAGAATAGCAATCTTTGAAACTCCGAGGAATAAGGATGTTTTAAAATTGTTTTTTGAGTATTCTGTCGAATCATTAAATTTACTTGTAAATTATATTTTGCGGTTAATTTCTTTTCTTTTCCTTATATATATATATATATATATATATATATATATATATATATATATATATAGAGAGAGAGAGAGAGAGAGAGATAGAGAGATAGAGAGAGATAGAGAGAGATATTTGCCAATGCTATGTATATTCATATATATATGTATATACATTTTAGTGCTATGAAAACAGTATGAATGGCTGTGCAGAAGCAAATAAATAAATAAATAGGCAGAGTTCGTGATGTCCCTTAATTTGGTCATTTTAGAGTTCCTTCTTACAGGAATACAAAGCTTTTAAGATCCACAACCTCAGAAACAGATTTGAAATTACAGTGTAATCTTGTCAAAAGTTCTCTCTTTCGACAAAAAATAGTTAAGAACAGATTGAAGGAATTTAATCAAACGCAAGTTAATGATTTCTGTAAAGAAAAGAAAGCGCAGTACGGACTTCGTCAGATCTAATGAACATCGTCTCTCCTCATATTAAAAATGATTTTAGCGATGAAAGCGAGTTTGATAGGCTAGGCAGTGATTATAGGCAGTACACCTGTCGAAGAAAAGACAAGGAATTTTATTCTAGGTGCATAATTTCAACGCTGCAAGGTGGCGGCGGTTCAGTTTTGGTGTGGGGCCTTATTATTGCCAATGGTTCAAGGTCTATACTTTGTTTTCAAAGGCGAATTAATTCGTCCAAATACATTACATTATGTTGATTTTCCACCTTATTTTGGTCGGAATTTGGATGATAATCCCATCTTCATGCAGTATAATGCTCCCATTCACACAGCTGGCAATGGCAAGGGGTTCCTTGAAGAGCATGATATTCCGTGTTTTGCTTGGCCTGTACTATCCCCAGCTCTCAATCCTATCGAAAAGCTATCGCATTCTATCAAACAACAATGATAAAATTTCCCATCTGAAAGAACTTTAACCACAAAATTAAAGAAAGGTCGGATGCCTTTCACCGGAGTATTACTTCAGGCTAATTAAAAGAAACGCCCAAAATTTGCAGGTTATCAAATTTCTAGAGCTATGGAACTAAATATTAACTAGTTCATTGTGTTCCGAATGTATTTGCATTGCATTAATGTGAGGAATTTTCATTTTAACCACAATTTTTGTTGTTATTATTTTAAGAGACGTGAATACTAGGATACTTCAATTAAAAGTTAAATATGGACTGGGCAAATCATAAAGGTATAGGTTGTTGAGACAGTTGCGTTCAATTTAGCTTAAATGTGCGTGTTTTTATAAATGACAAGTACGGAGTTTCTTTTTTGGACCACTGTATATATATATATATATATATATATATATATATATATATATATATATATATATATATATATCATTTAAAGGAGATTAGAACAATAGTCTAAAGAGCAGAGTATATTTTAATGCAATAGTAAAATTACTAATTTAATTAAAATACAGGAAAAGAAAATGTGCTCGTTGTAATTTAGATATATAATAAGCTCGATAGGTAAATGTGCTAGAGCTAATTTAATATTCAGTAATGTGGTTGATAATTTAAAATTCAAATTAGAATTAAATTATAAATCCGTTTCACAAGTAGGAAGAACAACAAAATCAAAATTTGTTGTTGTTCCTTCTTGTTAAACGGATTTTTAATTTAATTCTAATTGAATCTTAAATTATCAATCACATTACTGAATATATATATATATATATATATATATATATATATATATATATATATATATATTGCCATTTTTTATCATGTTAATTTATTTTATGTTCTACCTAAATGAAACGATCAAATATTATATTTCTCCCAAAGCTTATGAATAAACTACATATCTTGTCCGTTTTACGATTAACAAAAAATCATTATAATCCCACCTCAACTCAGCAAAATCGTGTTTTGGCCGCGAGAATATATATATATATATATATATATATATATATATATATATATATATATATATATATATAAGTTAATTTAGTATCCAACCAAATGGCTACATATAGGCATACATGTTTCGGCGAAAACCCGGCAAGGGAATCGCTTCGTCAGGCCAAAGACATCTCTTAACTTAAGGAGAAAAAAGATTGGTTGGATACTAAATTAACTTATTTCGGCTCTGTCTAAACATTGAGCACTCTTTTGGTAGACACACTTAATAATTACTACCAATACAATATATATATATATATATATATATATATATATATATTATAAATAGAAAAGGTCAAGATAATGTAGAATAAAATTTACAAGATTTTCTTAAAAACAATGTATACAAAAAAAGCGTGAAATCTTCCTTATTCCATGGAGTTTCAAAGAAAGGCTATACTCTTCCGAGGAAAATAATTAGCAAACTGTAAGTATAAATAAGTATCTATTTTTGTTGATTAGTTCAATTTTTGAAAACATTTGATAACGAAAAGTGAAAGAAAATAAATGTTTATATATAAAATGAAAGGAGATACTCAGCAGAATCCAAAATATATCAAGTATTATCCAAAAGTTCGCAATGGGTGGGGCGATTTAAAAGAATTTTGTCAGATATTTTTTATTATCTCTTATAAAATATGAAATGTAGGTGTAGAAAAATCCTGTAATGTAATGCTGGAGTAAAATCCAATCCATGGAAATAATAGTTCTTATATATATAAATATATAGATCTATCCATTCTTATTCTTTTAAAGAAATATAGGGTTAAAA